>NC_142760.1:1283750-1604687 GCF_054948205.1 Urtica dioica subsp. dioica
TTCTTAATTGATGTTCGCTGATGATACCATCCTCTTTTATAGAGCCACATATGGATGTCATGTGGACTTGTGTAAGAAATATCAAGCACGGTCGACGATGAGCTAACCTTCAAATTTGGGGATGGTTTTTTTGAAACATTGTTCCACGAGTTTAAAGGCTGGAGGCTAAGCTTGAACCAACGAGTGCAAGGAATATAACTAAAACCCTTTATTCGTTGGAAGAGACTTTTACTACCAACTAGCTTATAACACCTCATAGGTCGTCACAACAATGTGAACATCTTCACAGAACGGCAGTGCTTCAGGATAGACAAATCTAATATGTGGATAGGCTATAATTTTTCAACTCAAGCATATTCTAATAGTGAAAAGGCCAAAACAGGATGCGCTCTGGGGGTTGCGATGGAGACACATCAATTTAGCGTTAAATCTTCTATGTGATAGCTTCAAAGAGCTTCCTTCAATCCGAATATGACATTATGGAAGTTAAGCTGGAGATTGAAGATCCATGAGAGGACAAAATTTGTTTATGCTGAGGATAGCTTGGGGTTGTTTTTCATTGGGACCCTTGCTTTTTAATGTAAAAATATCGGATGATGAGTCATGTCGCATATGTGGAAAGTGAGACAAAAAAATATCTCGATTTCGCGAAACAATTTTTGAGGGCTCGTATATGCTGACTACATTACAATGAATGAATGCATAAATCAACATGAATTTCGGGAGGTATGACACATTCTCGAAATACACTCTAACTCGTAGAGGAGCCTATCCATCTAGATTATTCTCTTACAAAATCCCTAATGTTTCCCACCTTTTCTTCGCCGACGATAGCCTCGTCTTTTTCCGGGCTAAAGTGACCGAGTGCAGAGCACTCCTTCAGTGTATCAGTGTTTATTCAAAGGCCTTGGGACATATGGTAAATTTTGAGAAGTTGGCGATCTCTTTTTCTCCGAACACGACTCTAGAGCGAATCGGGGAAGTCAAGGAGATCCTCGGAGTTAGGCTCGCAGATGGACTCGACCTTTACCTAGGACTGCCTACATTCTCACTGCATTCTAAGAACGTCCAATTCGGTTACCTCCGCACGAGAGCTCCGAAGAGAATCAATAGGTGGAGTCAGAAGCTGCTGTCGATTGGAGAGAGAGAGAGAGAGAGAGAGAGAGAGAGAGAGATCCTTATCGAGTCAGTCATTCAGACCATCTCCACATATACGATGAACACGTTTAAGATACTGGTTGGAGTGTGCAGGAAAATCGAGAAAGCCTGTGTTGACTTTTGGCAAGGCGAAACTGGTGACAAGAAAAAATTCCATTGGAAGAATTGGAAACGTCTATGCAGATTCAAAGGAAATGTGGCCTCGGATTTCGAAGCCTTCAAGAGTTTAACCAATCTTTATTGGCTAAAGAAGTGTGGATGTAAACCAGAGCAGCACCCCGATCCCTGGCAGCGAGGGTAATGGCGGGGAATATGCCACCCCGATTCATCGAATTTGGATGGAAAAGAAAAGGTGGGTTGTTCATAAATTTGGCGCAGCCTTTTGTGGGGTATAAATTTGCTCAGCAAGGGTTGGAGATGGAGAATCGAAGACAGAAGGAAAATTTTGATATATGGTGATAGATGTGATCTCCATCAAGTTTTAAAGTGCAATTGCCACCTCGTCTGGACCCGAATGTGACAGTTGGAGAGTTGATCCTAGCATCGGGGGAGTGGAACGCTAAGCTAATTCGTGAGGCGGTCATTTATTTCGAGGCCATTTTTTTTTTATTTTTTTTTGTCTCTAGCGAAACCCAACGGAAACAAACAAGACTCCATTGTTTGGCATTATGGTAAGCGAGAAATATATACGGTCCGCAACGGGTATTACAAGGCCCGAGAGTTCAATGAGTATGCTATCATCGCAGGTCCATCTCGTCATACCGTCGATGAGTTCTGGAAGAAGGTTTGGTACATGAAAACTCTCCCTAAGGTTAGAATTTTCTTATGGAGGGCATGTCAAGAGATTATTCCTATTAAGGGGAATCTCACACAGAGACATATCCCGGTGGCTCTCGAATGTCCGATGTGTGGAAGTCCGATCGAATCCTCCGCGCACGCTCTCATTTTCTGCCCTTGGTTGAGCCTGCCTAGACTGAATCGCCATTCGAGCATCTACGAGAATCCAATCCTCATTGGCACCTCCGCGATATCGTCATGAACGTGGAGAATTCCCTATCGAACTACGATTTTGGCCTCCTCGCTGTGCTGATGTGAGAGGTCTTGAACTAGAGAAATAAGCACATACACGATTCTCGAAGAGAGTTCAACTGGGTGTTTAGCCGAGCTAGAAATCTGCAAGAGGACTTCGAGCTGTACATCAACTAGCCTTTGCACCAACATAGCTCCGAAGCGTCGTGGTCCCCGCCCAGACGACATAAGTGGAAGGTGAATGTGGACGCAGCGTATCCTAAGGACGACAATGTCATGGGCATGGGAAGGTGTATTAGAGACGCTCAGGGCAGCTTCATAACAAAGAATATCAAGGTGAGACCGAAGACGTCATCGATCCTGGGAGCAAAGCTGGAACCGCTCCGTGAAGGAATTGTTTTTGCGAGAGATTGGAGAGTCGTTCCGTGCGAACTGAAATCAAACTCCAAGACAGCAATATCACTTCTCCAATCTCAAGACCCGGTGGCGAACAAGGACGGCTTTCTCATGGAGGACATTAGAACTTTGACGGAGCAGACGAACTCAAGCTTTAATTTTTGAGAAATTGCCTAATTTGCCACAAATTTCAAAACATTTTCCCACTTTCCATCAAAATTCTATTTTTTCCCAAAATGTCACTATCTATGTCAACAATGTTGACATCTATGTTTGTCTTTTACTATTAAATATCAACATTATGACATAATGTCAACGTTGTTGACATAGATGATGGTATTTTGGAAAAAAATTAGTCTTTTGGTGAAAAATGAGAAAATATTATGAAATTAATGACAAATTAAACAATTTCTCTTAATTTTTATTAAAAGAGGAGGCAATTCAGCGGCCCACTTTCTCGTTCATTGTAATTTAAGATCGTGTGTTCTTGTAATTTGGATCAACTCTCCTTGTTATATCGCATACATTATCTTGGCCGAGACCGTTGTTGGCTCCTTTAATTTAAAAAAAAAACTTTGAAAAAATAGAAATGGATCGAATAGTAATTCGATCTTATGTTATATAATATAAGATGGGACACAACCACCAAAGAGGGAACTGAACTCCCCATGTCATCACTCAGTGAGTGAGGTTGATATGTGGTCCCACACCATAACTTTGGGATGATAAATTTCTGTCTTTTTTTTTTTTTTTTTTTTTTTTTATAAATAACCTTTTGTGGGGCCATAAAGCAAAAGCACAAGTAGATTTTTCTTTATTGTGAGCGAAAAAAATATTTCTTTTTAGTTTCATACAAACAAATTTATTTTTCTTTTGCCTCAATAGTTTCACACAAATACAAAATACGCTCTCTCTATAAATACCGACACATTTTCCCTTACAATTTAATATCTCGATTAATTTACTTTTACTCCCACATATCTTCCTTCTCCTCTCTCTCTCCAACAACAAAAGCGTTTTGCATTAACAAACTTCGAAAGAAAAAAAAAAAAAAACCAAAACCAAAACCAAAACCCCCTTCTAGCGAAAAAAAAAAGAAGAAAAACCAAAACCCTAACTCTCTCTCTGTGATCTAATCTCTCAATCTCTGTGTGGTCTGTTCGGCGAGAAATAGAGAGAATGTGGTTGATCTACGTTTGCCACGAGGACGAGAAAGAGCTCGGAAGACAACAAGCTCCGGGATCTTGTCCCCACTGCGGAGGAAAAGTGGAAGCCATGGATGTCGAAACTCAGTGGAGATTTTGCTTTCTTCCGATGTGCTTCAAGATCAAGAGAAAGTTCTTCTGTACTCTCTGTGCCAGGCGTTTGGTTTTGACTTACTAAGGAAAGCTCTGTTAAAAATCCACGATCGTCGTCAATGAAGATTCAAGGAAAAAGAAGGCTTTAGATCAGAAATGTTGTTTTTGTGTGTGTGCGTGTGAGAAAGAGTAATCTGTTGAATGTGATTTTTTTTTTTTTCCTTTCTGTGATCTGATTCCTCGCCGGATCAGAATCGATGAGAGGATTGGATCAGGGATTTTGTTTTCGATATGATTTTGGTTTTGTGTAAATATAATTATAAATTTTTTTTTATTTACTTGATGTTGCGGTGATGGTGGTAGTGGTGAAGTTTCATGTTCAAATCAATTGCCTCTGAATTAATTGTGTAATGAGCTTATTGCTATTATTTTATTTTTTGGATATATCGTTTACTTTTTTCTATATTTATTAGCTTATATCTTAAGAAGTTAAGACTTGAATAAGCTGTTTTATAATATAACGCAATCAATCATATATTTTGGTATGTCGACATTTTCCGACAAATTCGAAGAATCTGTCTGTGAATTTAGTTGCTCATAATAATCTTCCTTTCTATTTTCTTTAAATTTTGTAAGCAAATTAATTTATTAAACATGGCAAATAGGTTTTGAAAAATGAGGATTCCAGGTTCTGATGCTGAAAAAAGAAATGTAATGATTTATATGAACTATTTTGGTGTAAAATTTTAGAAGAGTCCAGAAAGTAGAAAAAAAAAAAACAAACTCTCTTTCGGTGACGAACTTTTCAGAGACCCAGAAGGAAAAATACAAAATCTAACAAACCGCTTTACTTCATTTGCTATATTTTTTTTTATTCATTTGGTGTAAATATGTAATATGTCCATTGATTTTTTAGATTAATTATATTTCTATGCGAGAAAATAAGAATAAAAAGAAAAAGATGTTCATCCGGTTGCTGTTCTGAACAAAATAGTATTCTGGCTTTTAGAACTCCCGAAGAGACCTTTTAACATATATATGTTACATAAAAAAAGTGCATTAAAATTTATATCTAATCTACGACTTACAACTCATTATTATCAATCATGCAACGGCAAATACTCTCAGTTACCACAGCAAAAATGATAATGATGATAATAAAAATATTCAAGGACGAATAATATAAGATCTAACGTACAATAATTACGTTCGATCGATCATTGAACAAAGAAAATTAGATTTCACACAATAATACGCTTCTGAGAAAAAGGAAATTTCTCGGGACTAAATATAAATTTATGTTATAGATTTGATAATATCCATATAAAAAGAAATAATGATTTGAAGAAACTTTTTTTTTTTTAATGTTGTCTTGTTTGGCATAGTTTATTAAGTGCTTTTAGCAGTTTTTTTTTTTTAAAGCCAACTGTTTTGAACTATTTGGTAATTCTTAATAAAAGTTGTAAAAACGTTTTTGATAAATTATGTAACTTTGAAAAGCTGAAATTCGTACCGTTTGAGAAACAGTTATTTATTTATATACAAATATCCATATATCCTCTTCAAATTTATAAATAATAAAAACGTACATATATTTTATCTGTGTCGCATCTACCAGTACACGATTATTTATACTCAATTATTACCTATAATATTATAAATATCACAACAGTTCAAAAATAACCGTTGTACAAAGTTCAAACTGTCCATTATTTTACAACGGGACAAAATAATCATTGTAAAAGTACCCATATTTTACAACAATTCAAAATAACTATTGTAAAATATTTACTTTTCACAACATTTAAATTAAGTGTATATAAGTGTTGTGAAAAGTACGTTGTGTAATCCACGGTTTGTAATAGTGAATTTCTCTAACTTCTCTAACAAAGTCAAATACGTATTTACGTAACTTGTTATTTATATATATATATATATATATATATATATATATATCACAAACAATCCCTTGAGATTATTCACTGGAGATGTATTCCATATATAAACTACAATTAAATATCAAGGTCTTTCTTCTCGTTTCGGCTATAGGAACCATCTGGAAAAGTTACAAATACGTATAAAATAGATAAGACCTGTCGTCAGTAAAAAAAAAAAAAGTACGATAATGGATATTGTTATGGCGACATTTTTTATATGGAAAAAACGACATTAAAGATGGGTGAAATGACCAAAAAACCATGTCTTTAAAAAAACAACAAAAGGGACTCCCGACCCCCCAAAGGAGTTCTCGATCCCCAAGAGGAACTTTCGACCCCCCCCCCCCCCCCAAAAGAGTTCTCGACCCCCAAGAGGAACTCCCGACTCCCCAAAAGAACTCCCGACCCCCCAAATGAGTTCTCGACCCCCAAGAGGAACTCCCGACTCCCCAAAGAAACTCTCGACCCCCCAAAGGAATTCTCGTCCCCAAGAGGAACTCCCGACCCCCCAAAGGAGTCCTCGACCCCCAAAGGGAATTATTTTCAACCAACTCCACAAGTAACCTCAAGGAGTCTTGGAGCCCAAGAAACAAAACTCCTATAAATACTCTACTCATCCAAGAGCAAAAGGGACGTCTAATTCAAGAGGAAAATAAGAACCAAAAAAGCTCCCAAACGCTCTCAAAGCACTCATACGCCAAAAAGACGGAAAAAGATCAAGAAAAACCCAAAGATGAAGACGGAAAGAAGAGAAGAAGGAGTCAAGAAAAAGAAAAGATAACGAAGAAAAGACGAGGAATCCAACGAGAACAACGAAGAAGGCGGGAAGAGCATATTCACCAGTCTGAAAGACTCACAAGATTGAGACACGTTGCAAGCTCGCACACCGACACGTGTCCCGTGAATGTTATACGAGAAATCGCATTAACAGATACATATCTGTTACAAACTATAGTTTAAGTTTAAATGGATCGTTGTTTTAAATGCTTAAATGATATTATATTGAGTATTTATATATTTGGTTTTATAAAATTACACTACGCTTCTTGAATAATATATTGACTTTGAAATTAAGATAATGTTAACAAATTACAAAATATTAGTACATACATATATATATTATATATTATATATATATATATATATATATATGAATCACTACACAAATAATTATGATTTAATATTTTTAGAGATTTTTATTTTGGTCTTTTTTGTATAATCATATCTATTTTATCAAACGTTAAATCTACTTATGCTACTAACGAAAGTCAATTTAAAAACAGTTTTCCAAACACCAATTTACTTCTAAAAACAACAGTTTATTTTTTGGGCAGTGTAGCGAAATAACCAAAATGAAACTATGAAATTTGTTTTTAGCCTATGTTTCACAATTTTTAGGGAAATAGCCAACAGACTTATGTGGCAGTAATTAAGGTCTCATTTACCCTTATTTATTAACAAATTCGTCACTTTCTCTCTCTTACTTTTTTCCTACACTTTTTTTTTACATAAAAACTTCAAAAAATCATATCTATCTCATATGAACTCGAAATTGAGTGATTCCAAATCCTACGGATTCGTGACGCCGAGATCTTCAAAAATAGATCTATTGTGTTTGATGAAAAATCATGTTTGATACCATAGATGTAGAAAAATCACGTTATTACCTTAAATATGAAAATAACTGGAAATTTTTGAAATTATCAAAAAAATAAATGGAAACGTAACTATGATGCATTAAACATAATTTTTCATCTAACACAATGAGTCTATTTTTGAAGATCTCGACGCCACAAATTTGTAGGATCTGAAATCACTCAATTTTGAGTTCGTATGAGAAAGATATGAATTTTTGATGCAAAAAAAATTATTTGAAAAAAAATAAGAAAGAGAAAGTGATGAATTTGTTAATAAATAAGGGCAAATCAGACCTTAATTATTGCCACATAAGCCATTTGGCTATATCCCTAAAAATTATCAAACATAGGTTAGATCAAAAATCACATGTTTTAAGTCTTATTTTTTTATACAACAGAATACAACAATGCAAAACGAAGCCATTATATTTAACACTGGCAAAACATTTCATGCTTCAAAATGGTTGCGCGAAAGTTATCAGAAGAAATTTCTCAAAGTATTGATTTAAAGTTTCTTGATCACTAGGAAGTTCAAAAATATTGAATTTCACTCCACATTATTTGTTAGAATCGTCATTTTGCCTCATAAGTGTTAAATATATCTAGCTTATTTCTTATAATGTTGTCTCTTATCACAATTCGTCAATCCCGTTGAAAATGAGAATATTAACTAATATCTCGATACCTATTGAACAATAAGATTAATTGGTCAACATTATTTAACTGAAGACAATGTTTCTAATATTACTTTATCATGAAAAATATTAACTAATTCTTTATTATACAGTTAACAACTTTTTGAGAAGTTTTGAGAAAAAGCTAAGCATAAAATATACAAATATGATGAAAAATAGGACCAATATATATATATATATATATATATATATATATATTTATTTATTTACAATAACAACTTCTAAAAAACTATACAAGAAAAAAAATACACGAATTAAACCACATGAAATATTGGAATTGCAAACTAGCTATTGTTTCAATATTATTGTTTAATTAGCTAATTTTGATGAAGTGACAATTAAACTATTTTTTTGCTTCCGATTTTACCCTTTTTATATTTAGTTGAATAAAAAAATTAATTAATGAAAAACCCACCCTCTATTAATATTTGTGATTCAATTTAATAAAAGAAGATCTGGTATGTTTAATTCTTAATATTCTGATTCATTTTAATTCCTAAACAACTCTCTCTCTCTCTCTCTCTCTCTCTCTCTCTCTCTCTCTCTTTCTCTCCACTACAACGATGCTTCACGAGATTTTGCTTGCAGTTATGGGCTACGCCGGCGATCTGATCATCGACCGAAGAGACCATCGTAAGTCACTCAGCGTTTCAAGTTAATTTCTATTTGCTTAGAGACTTTTTAATTTCTTATGGTGGAATTGAAACGTTACTTTGGTAATTGAATTGAAATTGGAGTTAGAATTGGAATTTGAATTTGAAGCATTGTCGTATTTGTGTAAATTTTTGTGTATATTTTTGTTTGTTTTGTGTTAATATCGGTATATTTTTGTTTATTTGTGTTAATGGCGATATCGATAAATTTGATGCAGAAACGCAACATGAATAACTTTCGATATTTTTTTGGTCTATATTATCATATTTTTACAGATATTTGTAATCTATAATGAAGGGTATTTATCGTCTTTCAAAATTCGTTTATTTCAGTAAATAGTTAGATTATAAAATTTACCAAACGTTGACAAGATCCTTAAAACCACGTTTGAATTTGGCTACGTTACTAGATCGCAAAAAAAAAAAAAAAAAAAAAAAAAAAAACTAGACGTAAAATTGTTTCGGCCGCCATTTAAATAGAATGTTCCATTCTAAAAGTAGTCTGGAATTCGGCCAAACCAGAACGGGTGCTCATAAAACAAAATTAAAAACTAAAATTTTATATGTTTTTTAGAAGAATAAAAAAACTCAAACATAATAGTATGAATCGTACGGAATTTCCATTCCGTTGCCATTTTGGGAATCAGAAAATTCGTTTCGATCGAAACGGGAAAAGAATTATAGATATGATCTTTCAGACAAGTTAGAATACATAACCAATTTCTTCCGTACGGTTTTCCCACATTTAACAGTTAACAATTGGAACACTTCAAAATATACCAATTGTAATGATTTTTAACATGACTCACGATTCACACGATTACCCACAAAAGCAATAAACACCAAAAAAATTCATCCACGTGTCACACATTGTGTGGATCGTGAGAAATCGGGCCCGTGACAAATAGCAGCACTCTTATATAATTGATATGTAAGATGAGACACATCACCAAACCAAAGAGTGAATTGTGAACTACTCACTGAGCGAGTGAAAGCTGATCTGTGGTCCAAAACACCATAACGTCGAAAAAATCAAGTAATTAATTTGGGATGCCAATTTTTTTTTTTTTTTTTTTTTGGCTGGGGACCAGATTCTGGGACATGAAGCATAATTTTTTTTCCTTTTTAGATATAAACAAAAAATAAGATCACTTTTGTTGAAGAAATATTTACGTGTCATCTCTTAAGAAAATGTTAGCCCTACTCTAGCCCTACCCAAAAATTTGTTATGTGATATACATGAATGCTCAAGACAGAATACAGGTAGATTGGATCATTTGACCCTTCATAAATAATTGGTTGCAAATAGTGTTGTTGAGCCGCGAGTACAAGGGTCAATTAATCTTAGCTCAATTGTTAAACGACCTCTCATGATATATATATATATATATATATATATATATATATTACAGACAATCTTAACTTTTTTGGGTTCATATGTTTGAGCTCTCTTACTTGTCGAACCATTTCATATTTTTGCGAAGACAAGCCAGTTTAGTACAATGAAAAATGTAGAGTCGCAAAGCTTATTATAAGAACGAATGCGTGATGAAATTGATCATTTCATTCACATACGTTGGATCGGATATTGATAAGAGCATAATATAGGTGATTTGAAACCGTTTCCAAGCTTGAAAATCTCATGCGTTCTCGAGTGAGTTTTGGTGTTTTTAATATGTTTTTGAGTTTATTTTAGGTTTAACCGAGTATTTTGGTGTTAAAGATGAAATCGGAGTAATGAGAATTTTTATTGAATATTTTGAATGAATTCTGCTCAACATTGGATAGAGATTTTTTTTTAAGATATCCAACGCATATTTATTTGCGAGAATCGGACTCCGGAGCTAAGAGTTATGGCCATGGAAGCTGCTCCCGGGGTTGTGGAGATTGCACAGAGCGCCGTGGAAGAGAGAGAAAAACGAAATAAAAAAGTGCCGCACGTGGAAAATAAATTAACGAACAAACGAAGGAAAGCATGCATGGAAAAGAAGCATGCGTGATGCGCTACTTCGCATTCCGCGCTAAGCACTCTGGAGAATTGTTACGCATCTTCGCGCGGAGCGAGGGAGGAATTGTGCGGCACGCTCTTGAAGAATTGTGCACAAAGCGGCGAAAGAAAGCTGGAGAAGAAGCCGTTTATCACCATTATCACCTCCACCACCGAAATCAGTGTTTTTTCATCTTCTATTCTTTAATTCCAGAACTCTCGTTTATTATGAGTTGTTTTAATTTTTTTTTTTTTTTTATGGTTTATTTTTTTTATTTTGCTTTTCTATTACTCTCGTCGCCGTGAACTGATTCCCGAGAGGTGATGGTGTAGCGAGTCTTGATTATGGTTATGGATTTGAAGTATTTATTTTCACTCCATCTTGCTTTGTTTAATTTAATTATGTTATTAATGCTTGAATGTGATTAGCCACCTCGTTCATGATATTAGAATTGACTCGATGCTTGAAAAAGATTAGATTGATTATGCTCTTGAATTAAATTAATGTAATACATTCCTAGGCTAGAGATAACTAAGTTTTTACGGAGTCGTGTGTACGTTCTTGTGTTTAATGCTAGCCGTGCTTTCAGGAATTGAGATCAAGATATGATATTCCGGCATATGCCTAGATTTTTAGATGCTCGAGAGAGATTTAACAATATTATTAACGTAAGCGTGATTAGCAAAGTAAGAGTATGTATAAATCGTGCGTGAATTTCGTGAGTCCAAATCATAAGAGAGACTTGTGAAACTATTGCCCTTGTTTTTCTCATAACCGTTCATCCGTCTTTTATTTTTGTTTTGTTTATTTTCTGCAAATTAGTTCATAATCATCCTTCGTATTCTTGAGTTCAATTCGTTTCTAGTTAGTTAAGTTTCGGTTAAGCAAAGTCCTCGTGCATGGGATCGACTTTTTTCTTACGATTATACTACTTGGGCGACTACGTGCACTTGCGTACGGAAATATCGTAACATATATATATATATATATATTTATTTATATATATAAGGACAAAACCAAAAAGTTCCAAAGGAGGGAGGGCTATAGGTTAGCCATATTGCTAATAATGGGCGGGAAAAATAATTAGACGATTTGAAAAAAAAAAAAAACAAGAAACTAATATAGTAAGCATATAGACATGAAGTACAATAAAATAAATAAACCGCTCGAAATCGGTAGAAGAAAGGAAAAAGGGGAACGTCAAGGCTCGTTAGACGATTTCCTTAAAGCGTTATTACTCTCCCACCGGGTGCTAGAATAACATGAGCAACCGCCTCTCAAGATACAACGACGTACGAGTTGAGAAAAACACCGTCGCGTTCAATCCAGAGAACTTGAATGCATGTTAGAAACTACCACCTACATAAAGAGAATTGAGGGGAAAGAAGAAAATAAGTTTCGTGTGTTTGCTTCAGCCTTTCAGCTCTTTGCTTGGCTCTCTTTCTCACTTCTTCTACTTGAATAAGAAAAAAAAAGTTCAGCATTTTCTAGGCGGAAGTATGAACTTTTATAACCACTATTACATACTAATGACATAGGTTACAACCTTGTAAGAACACGTTTCACACATTCAACATGTAACCACCACGGTTACAAAACCATTCATCATTTATCCAAGCTAATAAGTACTCCATAACGTCCACATATAACTTTAACCTTCAAAGCCGATGAAGTCACAAAATCGTTCGCAAATGGTCAGCCACAAAATTAAAGCTTTTTTAATTTCATTCAAACACACTTTATTCCAACACTATATATAAATTTATAATATTATAGATTTTATAGTTTTTGTAATTGTCATCAAGGAGTTTTATTATTCATGCTTAGAAATAATTGGATAAAAACCATGTTATCAAGCTTACTAATAGATATTCTCTTAATAAATACATGTAAATTATCACTAGCTAATAAATTCGTAAAGATTGAATTCAACCTTATATGATTTGCTAGAATTTTATTTTTACCTCAAAATTTATCTATATATCTTATAGTATTAATGTCAAGGTGTTTTCATGCTTTGGAATCATTGCATAACAAGCTCGTTATAAAACTTATCGGATATTTTTTCAATGTACACATGTAAATTATTACTAGCTAATAAGTTCATAAAGATTGAATTTGTGCCAAAAAAATTTATTTTACCTCGAAAAGTTTTCTCTTTATCTTGTAGTATTATTTTTCCATCAAAACTTGTTAATCATTTTAACGATCAATATTAGTTAAAAATATATAAATACCTAAAATTATCTATTATTTTCATTAATGTGTGTTGTTGAGTTAATAACCATGTTAAATAATTAAATAGAGAATGAATATGGATATGTTTCCATAAAGAACTTTTATTTTTGATGGTGTGTTTCTATAATGGTGGATTAATAACAAGTGCTATAGTTATGGATATGTTTTGAGTATTTTGGTAGATAAATCAAATATTTGTTCAGGGATTATATAGTTCGTATGCCACAACCCACAAGCGTAATTTAGAGGTCGTTTACTATTGAAAATTTGGCTAGGTTTCCTAAGACATTAGTTCATCATGGCTAGTTAATTAGAGGAAATATATATATATATATATATATATATATATATATATATATATATATATATATATCGCTTTTTTTGTAAAGTGGCGTCTAATGTTCGTTATTGGATGATGTGGAAGATTTTTTTTTTTTTGATAAACGTGGACGGTGCCACGGAGATTTCATAAAAGCCCTCACGTATGGCGGAGGAAAACCGTGGTTACAAGAGATAAGAAACAAACACACAACCACGCAACCAACACAGGAAACAAAGCACGAGAACCCTATCCCGACATGTGGGATTGAATCTCTTTGTCATCGGCTCTAATAGCCTCTTCCGAACACGGAGGGACAAGCCCCAACCATCTCGAATTAGAACTTTGAGTAACAGCAAAACGGGCTAAATTATGCGCCGCGACATTACAGAGACGAGGAATATACATAATTTTAAAATCAATCAAATTACTTACCTCTCTCTTGATGTGATGCAGAATCGTCCCGAGCTCAGTCGCGGGAGTCTGCCCCCCGGCCACCGCCTTGACCACCTCCGAGCAATCCGAATGAAGCTCCAGTCTCGACCCGCCGATGCTACTAGCCAAAACTACGCCTTGGAGGACCGCAACCGCCTCCGCAAGCTGAAGGGGGGGAAGCCCCTAGCTTGGGAAAACGTTTGCGAGGCTAACACCCTTCCGGTGTGGTCACGAGCAATGCACCCCACACCGAACCTTCCCTGGTCCCGATCTAGCGCAGCATCCACAGTCACCGAGATTGTTCCTTGCATCGGAGGGATCCACCTAGGCTTGGTCGAACTCTTCTCCTCTCCCCGAACAGTAGTCTTGTTCGCGTCTCTGAACTCTTCAAGGAAGCTCCCGGCCCACTGAACTAGCTTTGACTGGTTCCAAGCTTTCTTTCCCGAGACGACATTGTTCCTGTGGTTCCACAATTCCCAGATGATAGTGATATAGAATTCAAAATTACTCACCTGGAGAGCGTCCGCCGCTCTGAGAATGTTGTCGAAAGCCTCGCCCTCCTCGTGTGCCGGGAGAAGCCCCCTAAAGCCCGCTTCCTTCCAGACCTTCCTACTCCATTTGCAGCCCCAGAGCGCATGGTGAATCGTCTCAGCCATTCCGGCACAAATAGGGCAGCGAACATCAGTGATAACCTTCCTCTTAGCCAAAGCGGAGCGGGTCGGGAGCCGACCCTTGCAGACTCTCCAGATAAAGAGTTTCACCTTAGGAGGAACTCGTAGTTTCCAGAATTTTCTCCACCATTCCTCTATCAGTGTCTGGTCGGACGAACTGGGTTCAAAGATGGGCTCCATAGCCACTCGGTACCCACTCTTGACCGTGTACTCTCCATCCTCTGTGTAGTGCCAACGCCGCCGATCAAGGACCCCTTCTCCGCCGCACGGGATACTCAGAATAGCTTTGGCGTCCTCCTCAACAAACATGGCCCGAATGAGCGGAACGTCCCAATCCCCGTCCAGCCTCATCAGCTCAGCAACTCTCATATTCGGAGGGATCAGAGGGGGGTCAACCCACGAGAAAGATTTCGGTCTAGGAATCCACTTATCTCTCATAACCATGACCGTCTCACCATCCCCAATGTTCCATCTCGTGCCAGCCAGAATAATCTCCCTACCCCATACCAGGCTGCGCCACATAAAGGAGTTGTTCGACCCGCAGTGACCACTTAAGATGTCCCCGTGTGGATAGTAACTCTCGCTGAAGACATTGCCTACTAAACTGTCAGGCCGTCTGAGGAATCTCCACACGTTCTTGGCAATCAGAGCTTGGTTGAACTTTTCCAAGTCCCTGAAGCCCATGCCACCCTTCAGCTTATTCCGCACGAGAACCTCCCAAGCAACCCAGTGCGTCTTGTTAGTCCCGTTGCAGTTCCCCCACCAGAACTTGGCTATGGCCGAATGGATCTCCGAAATCAGTGTCTTCGGGAGCTTGAGGCAAGAGGCCACATAGCACGGGATAGCCCGAAGGATGGACTTAATAAGCACCTCTCTACCGGCCTGTGAGAAGAAAAGGCCGTTCCAACCCTTAATCTTCTCCCAGATGCGTTCTCTCACGTACTCGAATAGTTCTTTCTTTTTTCGTCCTGTGAACGCGGGGAGGCCAAGGTAGCGTTTATGGCAATCTGTCCTCCGAACCCCTAAGGTCTGGGCAAGAAATTCCTCCTCCTCCTTCGTCCCGACATCTTTACCAAAACAGACATCGGATTTCTGAAAATTAACCAGCTGGCCCGAGGCCGTAGAGTAAACACGGAGGATCTCTGCCACAGCCTCGCACTCCTCAGGGCATGCCTTAAAGAACATCAAACTATCATCCGCAAACAGGAGGTGGGACACGCGAAGGTTTCCGAAGCGGACCCCACTAATAACTCCCGTTCGCTCTCCCGCTCTAAAGAGACTCGAGAGGCCCTCAGAGCAGAAAATGAAGAGGAAAGGAGAAAGCGGGTCACCTTGACGGAGACCTCTTTGAGGAACCACATGGCCCCGAGTGGTTCCGTTAACGTTAAAGGCAAACCGAACCGAGGAGACACATCTCATAATTATCCCTACCCACTGGGCCGAGTACCCAAGCCTCAGCATAACCGCCTCCAAGTAACACCACTCCACCCGATCGTAAGCCTTTGCCATGTCAAGCTTAAGGGACGCCCACCTCCCATTCCCAAATCTGCCTCTCTTCATCGTGTGAAGCGCCTCAAAGCCCACCATAACGTTGTCAAAAATGAGCCTGCCACCCACGAACGCGCTCTGATTTTCTGAAATGGCCGCGTGCATCGTGCCTTTTAGTCGATTCACAAGGCACTTAGCAACTATCTTATATACGACGTTACACAAACTGATGGGCCGAAACTCACTCACTCTCCTTGGTTCCTCAACCTTAGGGATCAGCGTAATGATAGTGTCATTGATGCTCCCCACATCCTTCCCTTCGTTGAGGATACCAAGGCATGTCTCAGTAACCGACCCCCCAACTACATCCCAATAGTTCTGGAAGAAGATCGCCGGGAACCCATCTTTTCCCGGGGCTTTGATGGGGTCCATCGAGGAGAGCGCACTCCTCACTTCTGCAGCCTCAAACGGGCGTTCAAGCTCGTGGTTCATCTCCTCCGAGATCCTAGGCTGGATACCCTCGACCACTGCCTCAATATCTCGTTGAGACGGCTCGGCAGAGGTGAAAATATTCTCAAAGTATCTAGATATCACTCTCTCGACCTCTGCCCCGCTGCTACGCCATATTTCACTCTCATCGAACAGGCCACTGATCTTGTTTCTCTTCCTCCTCGTTGTAGCCTTGCGTTGGAAGAATTTCGTATTCTTATCACCACACTTCATCCAGGAGGCTCGACTCCTTTGCCTCCAGAATTGCTCTTCCTTCTCCATCAGGGCGTTCAACTGTCTCTCCTCGCGACGGAAAACCTCCATACAGAAATCCGGACCAGATCTGCCCACCAACTCAACAACCACTTTTTGCTTCTCAATCTTGTCCCTCATCCCTCTGTTTTTCTCGTAGCCCCATCGACCCAGAGCCTCCCTGCACTGACTAATCGAATCCAGCATCGTATGATTCCGGTTCTGGTGCCCCTCTCTATCCATTTCCCAAGTCCTCCGAATCACCTCGTCGCACCCAGGATCTCCACACCAAGCTTCCTCAAAGAAGAATCTCCTCGGTCTCCTAGGCTGACGTGTAGATCCAAACCCCTCAGTTTTCAACAAGAGAGGTCTGTGGTCCGAGTTCCAGAACCTCAGGTGCTGGACGCTAGCCCGGGGAAAGAGATCTCGCCAGTCGTGGCTGGCCAGACATCTATCAAGACGTTCCTCTATCCCTCCTCTCCGCCACGTAAAGATATCTCCCACGAACCCCAAATCCTGAATATCACAATCCACGATCATATCTCTGAAGGCCAAGAGCTGACCAGGACCCCTATCCCGACCTCCCCTAATCTCCGCGTTCGTGGTCACCTCGTTCATGTCCCCTCCAACAAGCCAAGGACCCCTGTGATTCCCACGGAGCCGACGAAGAAGTTCCCACGTGTGTCGTCTCTGTGTAGTCACTGGATCACCGTAAATCCCCACAAACCTCCACATCTTCCCATCCTCACTGATCAAGTCACCCTCGATATGGTACCTCGACATAGTCCCGAGTAGAAACTTCACTGGCTTATTCCATAGTAACATCAAGCCTCCGCTCCTACCAAGACTCTCAACAGTCACGCAACCCTCAAAACCAAGCAGAACTCTCACCCTCTCAGCCCCGTCCTTCCTAAGCCTTGTCTCTGACAGAAACAGAAAATCCGGCTTATGATCCATGACGTGAGACCTAAGGGCTCCCTTCGTCCCGGGGTTTCCTAACCCCTGGACGTTCCAAAGAACGCCTATCATTGCGTTCGGCGGCCCTCATCCTTGAGGGGCGCCGCTCTCTCAACAGTAACTACCTTAGTCGAATCCGTCGAACCAGAAACTTCTAAGGAACGATCCACCAAACTCGGGTCCACAAAACTCAGGTCCCTAACCCCCTTCCCCTCATCACAAGCCCCCTGAGAAACTGAAAAAGGGTAGGGAGGAGAAATACGTACCTGGAAAACCGTGGAGGAACGTGCCGCCTCCTCCGAGCTGCTCTTCGCTTCGCCTCCGGCTTCGAAAGATTTTGAAGGGTCATTTTTACTTTAATCAATTATTTAATTTAAAATAGTCATTAGGCGGCGCTTTTTCATAGCAATAAATAAACGATGCAACCACATGCGATCATTTGGGCACGGTCTTTTTTCTTCAATCTTACACTATACATCAATTAAATTGTAAATTTAAGCACATATCATAACGAATAATCTTATATAACATCGAAGACTTTTAAGTCTCGTCCTTTCGCAAGAGGTCACGTCACACTCACAGTTAAAAAGTATTGCCACCACGACTAAGCGATTGATAATTCATTCTAGTACTTATTTGGTTAAAAAGCCAAAAAAATAATAATAATAATAATAATAATCGAACAAACGTGTTGTTGTTTTAAACTAGGTTTGCCTAGATCTATTATACACTACAAGAGAGAAATTATCAAGTAATTAATAAAAATAAGAGATATACAATTACGTACTTTTTATTGATATATAGTTGCAAAAGTGAGATTAAGAGTAGTTTAAGTTAATTATCATATAAATATATATATATATGTATATATAATACATTTCTAATAGGCCAGAAATTTATGGTTTATTTATAGAAGAGAAATCTATCATTGTACCGACAACTGTGCACATAATGGACCCCATATGCATTGACATTACATATCTACAAACGATCCATTGAAAACGAAATAACCTGTATTATTTTATGTTTTTGTCCTCTGATTTGATATTATATGCCGATGTAATTTCTCTACGTAAATGATGTAAGAAATAAAGTGGCCTGGCCATGTGCTAATATGGATGGACCACTGCTAGGGGGGAAAAAAAAAGGATGGACCGATGGACCACAATAAAATGATATGTAATGTATAACGAAACAGCAAAGCCGTTTTGGGTAATATGAAACGGAATATGTGTTTCTGTCTTGCTCATGGGAAGCAAATTGATAATTATGTCTATTTTTTTCCCCATTTTATAATTATATTAAAATATAAATAAAATATGTCATACACATTACCTCTAGAAGCTTGTGTTATACCGTCATTTTTCTTATGGTAAAAACGACGCTTCAATTGCTAAAATGACCGCACAATGCAAAAAGAATAACTCAGTCAAATGGGTCAAAAATATGTTTGACCAAAACCGAGGACCGGTAAACATGCTTGCAAGCTATTTCATGATGGCACTTGACCAAGCGCCAATATCCTATGAATAGTTCACTCACATTGCCAGAAGGTAAGTGATTTCTCGACTCAGAACTCATTCTCGACTCAGAAGTGATTCTCGACTCAGAATTCTCTCAACTCTGAATTCCATTGACTCTCATTTCCTCTCTCTACCCTCTAGAAATGAGCCCCCCCACCTCTGCTAATGTTGAGCGTCAGAGAAAAACTCTCCACGCCCCCTAGTTCATGTTTCTTGATTCTCAGGTTGAAGAACGCGAAGAGCACGAAGAACGTGAAGAACACGAAAGCTGACTATTGACGAAGTGACGAGGAGCCGGAAACCACTTTTCGGCGAGGCAAGGACGACGAGAATAGAAGAACTACACCACACCTAACCTACGTGAGGTCATAGAATCCGATCCTAGATCGAACCACGGACGGTTCTGAATGCTAATCCAAAAACGCGATTAACAGCTTTCATTTTCAAGAATCAAGATCATATAAAATTGTAGACCAAACTTAAATTATTTTGAAATTATATATTTAAAATAACATTTAAATTATGTATATGGGCTGATCATCTGTAAGTAAATTATATTGTCTTAAAATCATACTAGAAGTGGTATTGCCCAAATATTTAAATGTCGTTTTGATGGTTCCAAAAAAGTAGAAAAGTAAAAAAAAAAAATAGAAAATTGAACGAACAAGTATAGAAAACATAAGAATTTTTTTTTTCATATTTGTCCATGAAAATCTCAACGTAAAAATATATTTTAGAATATGATAAAATTAACAATATATATGTATATCTGTTTTTTTTTATATATATTTATAAAATAACTTGATAAGCTCAAAGCGATTAAATATTAAATTTAGGAAAAATTAGCGGAAATGTCTTATTTACTATATAGAGGTATTTAGATGTTATTAATGCTATTTTCTAAATTATGATTGGTCCTAAATACCATATTCACCGATAATTGTAATTTTTCAGGAATGATTCTTAAAAAATCTTAATGGCACTCTTAATTTATTGTTTCCCATCTATATAAGAACTCCCTACAGGTTGATTCGTCTCTTCAATATTAGTTGACACTTTTACTAATTTCCTACACAAATCAATCATATTGTTCGCTCGCGTATCAATTTCTCATTAATTTTGACTGAAATTTGGAAAATTAATAACGAAGCTTATACATTCAAGACAATGAATAGGAATCCAGTTCGACGCTTTTGTTACTATATGTGAACCCCGTTCGGATTTTTTTTTTAAATGGGTCTTCACTTTGGTACTGATAATATAATTTTATTAGTATTTTTTCAATACATCTGAGATACGCTAGCTTGATCAAGACCAAGGGTGGAGCGAGAAAATATAGTGTGTGATTGTAAAACCATGTTGTTGGATTTAAATTTTGTTTCATTACATTTTGTAAAACAGTCTGCAAACTCGGTTGCATCGAGTGCATTTCAACTTTCATGGTGTCAAGCCAGAGGTTTGATTCAGAACAAGCCATCGCTTGGCTATAGGAAATAGGATCATCCATATCAGACACGGCTACGAGAGTGTCTCCATAAGACATGTGCCTGTCAGGCTTTTGAGTAGCCTTTACACTACATAAAAGTACTACTTGATGAGATTCTGATGAGTTAGGTTGTGTTTCAGTTGGGGTAAGAACATTACAGATGAGGTAGAAGCTTCCTCACCCAACTTTTCTTCAAGCACAATTTTGCTTCTAGGTGTTACATCTTTCATAAAGTTCTCCTCAAGGAAATGAGCATTCGTGCTAACGAAAGTCTTATCGTCCTCGGGACTATAGAATGTGAAACATTTGGTTTCCTTTGGATATCCAACAAACAGACACAATTCTGACCTACTAGCCAACTTGCTAGTCTTTTGCCTCAACACGTGTGCAGGGCAACCCCAAATTTTGATGCGGGCAAGATTTACTTTACGACCAGTCCATCGTTCATAAAGAGTACCAGGAACCTTTTTAGACGGAACTTGGTTCAGAATGTAAGCGGCTATTTCGAAGGCATATCCCCAAAAGGAAAGAGAGAGTGATGAGTAACTCATCATTGATCTAACCATCTCCATGAGAGTTCGGTTTCTTCTCTCCGACACTCCGTTTTGTTGAGGTGTGCCAGGTGCGGTAAGCTGAGAAGCGATACCTTCTACTTTAAGAAAGTCATCGAACTCTCTAGACACATACTCACCACCTCGATCGGATCGAAGAGTTTTGATCTGCTTGCCAGTTTGCTTTTCCACTAAAGCCCTAATGACCTTAAATACGTTAATGGTCTCGGATTTGTGTTTGAGCAAATAGACAAAACCGTATCTTGAGTAATCAGCAGTGAAGGTAACGAAGTATTCGTATCCTCCAGGCGCCTGTTGACTGAGTGGACCACATACATCATAACGTACTAGTTTCAGCAACTCAATGGCTCTTCGACCCTTTATCGGAGAAAGGTTGCTTAGTCATTTTTCCTTCTATGCAAGATTCACAAGTAGGTAGTGAACCTATTGCAGAGGTTTGGAGAGAACTGTCCCTCACAAGTCTCTTAATCCTGTCTAGACTAATATGACCAAGTCTTAAGTGCCAGAGATATGTTGAGTTTGTTAGATCGAAGGAATCGAAAAGTTTGATCCTCTTTGGCTCCCTAACTAGATCATTATCTATTTCAGTGTCTAATAGAGAAGGTTGAGTGGGATAGATGTAGAAAAGAGCATTCTTCATACTTGCATCAGTGACAAAAAGAATTATCAGGAAACGAAATACGAATTCCAATCTTAATGAACTTTAAACAATAATCTTGCTCACGAAGACGAGCAACAGATATTAAGTTCTTCCCAAAGGAAGGAACAAAATAAACATTATTCAAGTGTAAAGTGCGGTCTTTGAAAGACAGCGTCACAGATCCCACAGCCTTCGCAGACACCAGGCTCCCATCACCCCACTTGAAGCAAAAGTCGCCTTCCTCTAAGCTTTTGGTTTTCTTGAAACCAGTTAAGGAACAACAAATATGGTTAGTAGCAGCAGAGTCAAGAATCCACGTTGATACAGTATCAGCTGCTAAGCATGCTTCGGTAATTAGTACAATACTATGTTCCTTTGCTTTGAGATTGGCAGGACAGTTCTTCTTCTCGGCCTTGTGAAGTTTCTTCTTAGATCCAGAGGCAGAGGCTTTGTGTTCAGTAGCACGTGTCTCTCCTTGATTCCTCTTTCTCTTAGTAAGACCTTCAGCAGTGTGAAGCTTCTTCATTAGCTCGGTAACAATGTACTCTAGCTTATTCATGGAGTAGTTCAACTTGAAGGTATTAGAAGATTCGGGGAGAGTTTCCAAGATCATATCTATTTTGGTCTCCTCCTCAATCTCAGATCCTAGGATTTCCATCTCATTCAGGTAACTAATGATCAGCATCATATGGTCTCTGACAGGAGTCTCAGCCTTGCGACAGTTCATAAACTCTCGGACTGCTTGCTGTCTGGCCTGACGCCCTTGCCCTCCAAATATCTCATGGCGATTGTAGAGCATGTCAGCGGCTGTCTCAATGTCACCATGTTTCTGCTGCAGGACATTGTTCATAGATGCTAAGATATAGCACCTCACAATCTCATCGGAGCGGAGCCAGGCCGCCAAGACGTCTTTGTCCTCTTGAGTCGAATCATCATTTGTTTGTGAGAGCGTCGAGCTTACTATCAGATTGTATATTTAACGAGGAGACTGTTCCCATGGAAATTCAACTCTTGATCGCTCTTGATTTCACAAGAGCGATGAGTATCAATGAAATCACAATTTTCATTAAAAAAAAAATTTGACATTGAGTAGACTAACCCATAATTTCCCAATAAGTTATTTGAGAAACAACAAGAATTGCTATGTCTTTTATCTAAAAGATTGTATAATCATGTTATAATAATAATATGCTTTATGATCTGTTTTTTTTATTATTATTATTTATAATAGTCTCTAAAGTTAACTGAGATATTCAATAGAGGAGAAGAAACACGCTTTGTATTTAAAATCTCAAATATTCACGAGATTTGATAATTTCAAATTTCAATAGATATTCAGTTTGTAATTGAATAGTGTGTTTGATTTTCCACAAGATTTGATAATGTATATATATGATCAGTCACGTATAGAAGGCGACTTTATTATTAAAAATTACAGATATTATTTTCAAGATACACACACACACAAACTGAGATGTTGTTATCTTATCCACTTGCATTATTCGACGATCTCACCACATCTTTCCAGCGAAAATAATATAAAATAAACATATCTTTTTGTCTCCAAATTTCAAATACGGACACAACGAATTGTGCACACGTGGTGAAGCTTCATTCAATTGCAGTTATAATAGTATATATATATATATATATATATATATATATATATATTCACACAATCCGTTGATGGGGTATTATATTATGATATCCCGCGAGAAATGGGGGCCAAAACGTAATAATGCTGAAGTATATATATTACATATATGTATTTGCCAAAGAGAATTTTATTTTTCTTGGCAGATTTTATTTATTTATTTATAAAAGTAGTTCATAACTTTTTTTTAGTAGATAATAGATATAAAATTTAAAATTATAAAAATCATAGATCTTTTAATAAGGTAAAATGAGATCTCAAAACAAAAATAAGAGTACTGATATGCATCAGCGCTACTCACACCGCTACTCACAGGTGTGAGTCTCACTTAACATGTGGGCCTCACCTATTGAGAGTGTATTAGCGCGGTTAGCGCGCTGATACATAACATTATTGCAAAAATAATTCAAAACTAAAATCAAATGAAGCACATTGTAGAAACTTCCAAAGAACATAACTACACTGAAATTCGAGCAACTCATTGTATCTTTTAAAAAAAACCCTCAAAAGTTAATGAATGAATGAAAGTGCTCAAGAACCACAAATCGTAGAGAAAAAAACGTTCGAGAGTTTGAACCACCAAAAGACCAATAAAAACTCAAAGAACTCGGTGGACACAAAAGTCATCGTAGTATAGAAGGCAAGCATCAAAGCTTAAGCAAACTAAATGAAAAAGATAAATTAAGCTATCAAGATCTCAATCACACGTAAGAACAAAAATTATTTTGTCCTAAAACTAATTCGCTCTAAAAACTCACCACAAGAAACAACAAACACCATTTACGCACGGTGGTGCTGCGACGGAAACAACCACAGAGTCCGAGGAGGTGATTGGAGAGGAAGATCACTACGTTGTCGTCGAAAGGGTCGGAGATGGAGGCATTGAATGTGAGACCAGAGTAGATGGAGTGACCACCCACACATCGCTCCAACAGGTTGACCAGAATGACACGAATATCGCCAGAAAAGACCCAAGGCGGACGGCGAAGAAACTATGGAGAAGAGTAGGGCATGAGACTTGGGGTCCAACATTAGAGCAAGGATCTATTGCACGATGGGAGCGGAATTCGGGGAAAATAACGTTAGGTACTCAAAAAGTGATGGTATATAATGACTCACATATCCCCTTAGGTCAGAAAACAATAGAGATGTTTCACTCCCTAAAGGGTGGACGACGGATGAGAACTAATAATATAAGTTTCTTTGTACGTAGAGAAGAAAAAGACGAGAGAACACTTGATTATAATAATATATTTAGATAAATAAAGTTCAACAATATATATTTTTATGAGCAAATAATTCAGGGTAAAATTATATGTTAATGCATATTTGTTAAGTGTGTAGAACTTCTTATATTTGTCGTCCTTGCATCAATGTAAGAAAATTTATAACTCTTCGTCGCGTGAGAAATTAAGGGGCAGAAAATGAGCTAAGAATAGTATGTGGAGGTTATTCTCCAAATACTCTCCAACATTCAACGTTAGTGGCTTGTCGACCAAGAGGATTATGAAATTTTTTATATAATTTTGTAAAGTTGAATTGCAAGGGTGTAGTTTGATTTTGTTGGAACTCGTAATGAATAATATATAAACAATTGAAAAAATTGAAGTTTTTGTTATTATATTATCAACTTTACCAGTTTCTTGTACTTTTCAACTATTATTAGCTCCACTAAATTCCGCACCATATGCAGGCTTGGCCCAAGGGAGTTAGATGAGTGCCCATAGCCTATAGGCACAATAGAATCCCACATAATTTTAAGGAAAAATTATAAAAATAGTAATTTTAAATTGATATTTTTTGAATTGTGATTGTTTTAAATTATTTCAAAAATAATGTTTTTTTTTTCAAACCGTAGATGCATGTCTAATTTAAAATTCTATTTTTTTTTCTGACATTAGTATATAGTTTATAATAAGTAAAACAGTGTGCACATAACAAGTCCAATCTTAGTATTTTGCTATTTAAAAGGTATGCAAAATGAAATTTTGCATTGCCAAAAAGAATTTTATTTGTTCTCGCAGTTAGGTTGTCGGCCGTGAGCAATCCTGGGCGTTCGGCCAAATTTTCCCTTTTGGTTTCGTCCGAATACTTTTTACAGCCCTTAACGAATCAGAAAGTTTGGGACATATATGATTGTTTGTTGCATCCAACATGAGAAACATTAAATTTAGACATTTGGAGATTAATCCAACGGCCCAATTTTTTTTTTTATTATTATTTAACTAACGAAAACCATCGGAACAATCTAGGACGAAAACACTTTCGGGTTGTACATGGTATTTTCGGTCTATTCACACAACCAAAAATTCCGTTGAGTTAGTTTTGAGCCGTCGAAGTCTAAAATTCTGGCCTCTTCTGGTCCCAGATGTCACGTTTAATCGTGAGACAAATTTGAGTAGTGAACATCAAACTACAAGTATATATTACCAAAAAATAATAAATATATTACAAAAACTAATAATTTGTTAATTATTTTCACATTAATTTGTACATTATTTACTACAAAGTGAGTTATCAATATGTAAATTGTATACTTAATAAATGTCATTTTTACGAGCGTTAACGTGTTTAAGTATATGACTTTAATTTCGATTTAAATTTCATAGAAATTAATTTGATTTCGATACTAGACTGAGAGCTGTTTACGTCTCTCAAAAAGCAACGTAAGTAGTATCAACGTCTCTTAGCGACCGATACTGTATCATGCGTTTTTAAAATGATTTTTAACGTCACTCTTGCAAAAAAACAACGTGAAAACTTATTTGTGCCCAAGAACTGACCTTTTTTTTTTTTTTTTTTGTATTTTTATATCTTTGAAACTATAATTTGTCGTGTTTTCTTCTTCGTCGATCACGCTGTTATCACACGCTAAAGAGAACGCTTCTTGAGACATTGAAAAACAAGAGCGAGATTTGCAAATAAATAAGTATTATAAATTAACCATAATATGTTAATGTTTAGTGTGTTTTGTTACATTTTTCGTGGAAAAACGTTTCTCCATCGACAAATATTCTTCTAGTTTTTTTTTTACAATTTTTTCATACAGTTATTCCTCAACACGCCGATTTTCCGACATCAAAAACAACATTTAAATCCTTATTTTAAAAGACAAGAACTATCATAGAAAAAAACTATCACAGCTTCAAAAATCAGACATTTGGTTTTCTTAAACATATTATACATGCACATACTCCTTCACGGTTTTCTTAATCATGATATCATCATTTTGCACTCTATTTTTGGGTTTAACCTAATCGTCTTTTCTTTCACGGTTTCACATTCACCTAATCAAAATGTACATCTATTTTTGGGTTTCATCTAATCCTCTTTCCTTCATTACAAGCCTGAAAGAGTCCAATATTGATCTTTCTTCCCTTACTGTTTGAATAAATAAATTAGACTCATATGGGAAAATTGCCAAAAGTAGGACTAAATTAAGGCAAAATTCCATTTTCCTATTTTTTTCAAAAATTTACCAAACTAGGACCGGTCAAACAAAAGTCAAATGATAGATACACTAAAATCTACCTATTATACCATCATACTAATTACCAACCTACAATCTTCCCCAATAAAATCTCTTATTTTTTCTCTTTCTTTCTATTTTCCCGCTCATGCCATCGAAAAAACGAATATTTTATTTTATTAGTCCTAGTTTGGTAAATTTTTGAAAAAAATAGGAAAATGGAAATGTCCATTAATTTAGTCCTAGTTAAGGAAATGTCCTTGATTGATTAGATTGAAATTGAATAGGTCCATCTATCACCAAGGAAAAAAAAATGTTGATATAAATTAGCCATGAAATACAATTGTATATAAATAAATATCTTTGTTCTCGATCGTCAACGTTGTATCAAAAATTGGAGGAACTCGTACCAAAAGGGAAATGCGTGCACGATTATTATAATTTTTATTCTTCGTCGGAGTAGTTGAACTTGATCGAATGCGATCCCTGATCGATCTGCCCTCCTCTGTAACTTCCACGCTTCTTTTTTGTTTTTTCGTGCCGAAATCCCCTGGCAATAGATCAAACACAGTTCATTGGCTTGGCGAATAGTATAAGTCTATAAATTTGCAGATTTTCGATGAACCAATAGGGTCACGTGTACATGAGTACTACAGTCTAAACAAAACTCTAAATTGATTATTATGATAGAGATCATTTTAAATAAGTAGTTGATTAGAGAGAGGATATACGATTTGAACAAGCTAAATAATAACTTAATAAGCTCAACATATACTTTATCTGCTATTTCCTATAATACCTTACATTTTCAAACCTTTCATAATTACTTCAAAAAAAAAATGGTTATTAAGTTATATAGCCACACGCTTACAATGAATTGAGATATAGCCCACCTTTCGTTAATTTCTTGTAAATAGCCAAGTTAATTTATTAATAGATTAATAAAAGACTTATTTAATCCAGCCAAACATATAAAAAAGGTAGTTAATAGGCTGCCACGTATGCAAGTTGGCTATTTACAAAGTATTTACTAAAGGTTGACTAATTTACAATTCTTATAGCTTAGGTGGTTAAAGTAGCCAATTTTTTGAAAAAAAAAACTTTTGAAACTGTAAAGAAGAAAAGAAAATGTATTTAACTGTAAACAAAGGAAAATGCTGTAGAAATAACGTAATTATGGAATAAAAAGGTACCGGGGCTAGTTTTCACGAAAAAAACAAGGGTGGACATAACTTTACTAAAATTTAGTCAAATATTGCAGATGCTAAGCAACTCTTCTTCCTACTTTTTTTTTTGCTTACTTTTTAATAAACAAAAACAAAGCTGTTTTTTAGTATGTTTGGCTACTCGAAAAACAAACGGGACATAGGACAGCTATATATATATATATATATATATATATATATGTATATATATACATATATGTATGTATGTATATATATACATATATGTATGTCTATATTCTGATACATACCTGCCTCTAACTTGGCTAAGAACTTCTTCTGCCTTTGCACCATAACCACTTTCTGCGCCGCTCTGTGTGCGACGAAAAATGGGATCAAAGTTAAACAAGACACAAACTAAAAAATAAAAATAAAATAAAGTCTTTAAACACACCTTTCCCCAGTAAGAGTTGTCCTTGAGCCTCTCATCAGTAAACACGACCTCGTCAACTTTCACTCTCTGAAATGCTTTAACAGTCTTTGGCTGCATTCACGCAAGAAGAAAACAAATATTTAAATGACGAGTTAAATTAGTAATATATGATTCACACGTTTTGTTTCAGTGGCTATGTCTAATAATTGCATTTGTCAACTTGATTAGCCAGATTTGTATATATAACAAAATGTGCATCAAACTATAAATGACACGAGCAAGATAGGTTTGTATCAATAGGCAAGCGATGATTAAGGGAAAAGAAAAAAGCAATCAGGAAAAAAGAAAATAACGATATATATATATATATATATATATATATATATATATATATATATATATATATATATATATATCAAGTGCAAAGACTTAAGAGTAGAAAAGGGTGAAATGGTTGTATATTATAATGCATTCTGTGATTAGAGATACAATTCAGAAGTCAGGTTCTTTGTCCAAAACCAGAGTAGTGTCATACTAACATGAATATTTTTACATTCATAAACTGTTTAAAAAGGTTCACTCTATTGATTTCCTATTTTGTTTTGTTTACAGTTTTTTTCCCGTTCATTTAATTTAATACCCCTGAGTCCCCCGAGTCTTCTTGAATCGAAGAGTCAACTCACGAAGACTTTGGAGAGCTATGTATGTTTTGTGCTCTTTTGCAGCATCTTAATGTAGCCCTAATTTTGCATTGTTGTTGCAAGCACGACAAGATTATCATGATCTCCGAACTAAACCTAATAGCAGAGCAGTAAGATTTTGAAAATCACCATTTTAATGTCCCCTATAGTTTTACATTATTTTTGCAGAATCAGATTTTAAAAATAGAAAATAAAACCTGTTCTCCATGAAAACAGTAAGCATCAAAGTTACTAAATTGTACTCACGGAGGTTCGTATTAGTAAATTTAGATTTTTGATCGATCAGACACATGATATACTCTTATCAACAAATAATCTCATTTTACTTTCTTATCAAACAAAGCCGAAGATGGAAATGTTACCTCAGCCGATCCATTGCTTTCTTTCTTGGCACTTTTCCGTCCACCGGACTTTTCGGCATCTTCTAGACCATCATTGATCTGTTGATCAGAATCACTTGTCACAATCCCGTTCTCATGACAATCTTCGCCGCTAACTTTTCTGCGCTTTGATTCTTCATTCTCAATCTTCTCGGACAAAAGCTTCGCCTGAGTTTCATCGGGGACCGCTCTTTTTCTCTTCTTCGAGCCTTTACTATCGTCATCCTCGGCACCATTCGGTTCTGTATCCTTCGAAGATTCCTTCTTGCTTTTCTTGGTTTTGGACTTTGAGGTTTTCTCTTCTGCCTGAGTTTCATCGGCTATGGAGTCACTTGAAGGTTTTTCCTCAATGTTGAAATCTTTAGTTGGCTTAGGTTCGTCATCGGGGCTTGAGTTCTTCTTATTCTTCTTCTTCTTCTTTTTATCCTCGTCTTTATTAGCTTCCTCGGCCTGTTTTTCCGGCTTCTTTACTTCATTAGCGACGGCTTTCTCACCTACAATATACAGTTAGACAGTTATAATTGAAACCTTTCCGACATTTTCACAGACCGTCGGTGCAAAGTATTGCTAACCTGAAAGCATTCAAGCAATGGCTTAAAAGTTTGATTCAGTAAGATCATCCATATCGGAGATTAATATAATTAATGGAATTAACTCCCCAAGAGATCAGTCTCGTGTCCTTAGATCCCATGGTGATTTTAAATCAGTGTTTTTTTTTTTTCTAGACGCATATTATCTTCCTTCTTTACTAAAGTAAAATATAATAAAAATCACTAGATTAGAACAATACCTTTCGCTTTCAATATTGTCTTGGCATCGTCACTGAAAAGGAAAAAAATAGAAAACAGAAGCCTATTAGAGAACCGTATCACTGAAATTCTTTCGGAACCAGGAGAGATGATCATTAGGAATAAAAGTAACTTTAAAGCACATGCCTTTATTGATTATTTAGAGCAACAGGTTTAGTAAAATTAAGAAGAAAAAAAAAGAACTTGATGCATATTTTATATGTGCGTAGCTCGGGAAGGTTTTCACTTGATAAACTACTGAAATCGTGCCTAAACTTAACCTCAGTTAGGTTTTGTGAATCTTGAAAATATGTTATATAAAGTCCAAAAGAAAAACATACAAACACACCGACTTTGAATTTTCGGAGAGATATAATTATAGGCTCCTCAATCCGAGCACAACGACATAAAACAAGCAATTGTGAATCTTTTGAGCTTATATAAATTCCCCTTCTTTTATGTACCCAAAAAAAATCTTTTCCCTTCTAAAATGTCTGTAAAAAAAATATAGAATTCAAAACGTGTCTACAATCGTACCATATTTCTAAATACTTGCTGTAAATTTCTTCCAAAACCTCCGAGCCTTTCAAAGCTTCTTTCTGCATAACAAGCAAGAATGTTAAGACTACATTTTGGACTGTACAAAGGTTCGCTCTTTAACCAAACAGAAACCAATTATCAAACTTCAAATCAACCAAATTACAAAAAACAAAAGCTTCATAATTCCTTTCTCTGTCAAAATCATTATCTCCCTATTTATAGCCTTCCCCAAATTCCCTCAGGAATCTACTCAAACTAAGACCCTAAAGTACAAACCTTATTTCATTGAGGTAAGAACTACCAAAATGATCGCTACCAAAAGTATTAATTTTTTTTTTTTTTTTTTTTGGTAAAACAGCTTCACAGAACAACAGTTATATTTTCTCTTTCCAAAATCGAGTGTCTGTATAAAAATATAGAAACAATTCGGCGGCCAAACAGAGAATGTAAAATAAAGTGCGCTCACAGTGATATCGGCTTCGGAGAGAAATCTCTTGAGGGTTTTGGAGAAGCCATTGGAGTCGAGAAACAACGCGACGGTGCGAAGAAGAAGAGCTTTCTGGTCGGAGCTAAGGCTTGTTGCCTCGACGGTTTTCATGGCTGCGTTGGCGCGAAGAACAACTTGGCGAGGCCTAAGAGCGAGTAGAGCAGAGAGGTCAAAAGGCATAAACGAACTCAGAGCTCGTTAGGGTTTAGGAGTTTTATTATTATTATTATTTCCAAGGGGTTTTGTCGGCCTGCAATTTCCGTGCACAAAACAAAAAACAAAAAAAAAATAAAAACACTTATTTTTACTTTTGATTGTAACATCATCTTGATTTATCCTATTGTTTATATACTGAATAACTTTGAAATTTGGTTTTACGCAATAATAATACGAGACTAAAAGGTATATTAATTGCTGAAAAAATTATAATTTAATATCGTGTAATTTATTGTGCCTATTCTAAACCTAAATCATTTTTTACATTTAAATAAATAAATAGTAACCTTACACTAAATATAGCATTGAACACTTATTAATTATATTTATATTTATAAAAAGAAATTCATGTTAATTCTTAGACATGAAATTCATTTTCTTTGTCACCAATATAAATAACAATAAGAACACGAAAATCATCTGCTTATTGAAAGTATGTGACAATACCTCAAAAGGTGATTAAATTCTCTATATACCTTCTAGAATGCTTCAAGAAATGCCTAGTTTTAATAAGAATCGTAGTTTACACGGCTTAAAAAAAGGACTATCATTTTCAAATCCAATTACTTGAAAAAAATGATCGACAAAAAAACTAAACTCGGACACACCATTCGGCAGTGACACGTCGATAGTATACACTAGTACAAAAAACAGCATTGGGTGCGACTTTTTTCGCACCTGAAAGTCAATTTTCGCACCCAATGATACCTTTAGGTGCGACGTTTTCGCACCCGAAAGTTCGCACCTAAAGGTCATGGGTGCGAAAATTCGCACCCTATGGTCATGACTTTTAGGTGCGACTTTTAGGTGCGGTTTTTCGCACCCATATTTGCACCCATAAATCAGAAAAAATGTGCGAAAAAATCCGCGGGAAGGTCATTGGGTGCGACTTTTCGCACCCAAAGGTCTACTCGCCAAACCTTTGGGTGCGACTAGTCGCACCCGTTGGCCTACCCGCCAAATTATTGGGTGCGACTAGTCGCACCCGTTGGCCTACCCGCCAAATTTATGGGTGCGACTAGTCGCACCCGTTGGCCTACCCGCCAAATTTATGGGTGCGACTAGTTTTTTTTTTAATTTTTATTTATTTATTATGCTTATGAATTCTATAATTATAATCAAATAATATGTACTAAATAGTTTATTAATTAGAAAATTCATTAATTAATATTCATAATAATAATAAAAACTAACCATTTGTTGTTCGATTACAATAATTATTATAATGTACGACAAATAACTAAAAAAAATATTCATTCTTTTCCCTTTCCTTTTCCTCGGTTCGTAAACCACTCCTTAAACATTTTACTGCCTCTTCCGCCAAATCTTGCTCCAGAACTGCTGCTACCTCCTCGTCCACTGCCGCTCGTACGCTCTCGCTGGAAATCTGCTGAAGCTGGCGGCGTCGTCTGAGCATCTGTCATTGAAACTGATGGCGGCGTTGTCTGATGCATAGGGTGCATCTGAGGCGACGGGTGCATTTGAGGCGACGGCGTCGTCTGAGGCATCTGTGGCATCGTGCCGGGCGACATCTGTGGCATTGTGCCGGACGACATCTGAGGCGAAAACTGTTGCGTGAACGCGAACATTTGTCGCTGCATCTCCTCCATCTGCTGTTGGTTGGCTCGCCTCATCTCATCCATAGCGAGTTGTTGTGCCGCCACCTGAGCTTGGAGCTCGCCAACCACTAGATCTGGAACGCGGCGCCGCGACGAGCCTGAGCCTGACGACGTGCTTTCGTCCTGAGCCTGAGCAATAGCCCAAGTTGATCTCGGGACCGTTGGACCTATTCCAACGTACCAATCTTGACGGTTCCCGAGAATTTCTAGCATTGCGTGCTCCTCTGCGTCGTCCTGGTTAAAGACTACACCTTGCTCTTCTGCTTGTCGCTGAAGATCCGCCAGTAGAGTAACTATCCGCGCCTTTACACATAAAAAAATTATTAAAAATTAATTATTATGTAAGTAACGTAATCTTAATTATCACATATGACTTACATGTGCTCGTCTCGCCCAATCTGTCGTCCATTCACCTTTTCTATTATGGTGTTTTTGCTCCCACGTCGTTAACGCGGAGCCCAAAGTCCCATCATCCTTACTCTGCAATTGTTATGAAAATATAAGTCTTGAATTGATTTCAAATTAAGTATTTCAAAATTAGAATAACTTACATTCAAATGACGATGAGCCAAGAAAGAAAGAGATCCTTGAGTCGACCTCGTCTTCTTCTTCTTCGAATTCTCCTTGTTGCGATTAGACTTTTTCTGCAAATAATTAATTTTGTCATTATTCAATCTGATAAAGATATTGTGATTTATTACAATCATACATTACGTACCTTCCAATCGTCAGTTGCGAACTCGTCTACCACCGCCTCCCAATCCTCTTTCTTATATCCCGGTGGTGTTTCCGCCTTAGCGTTTTCTGTGCTCCCACAAAACTCCAACCTGAACTTCTCTGATAGCTTGGACTTCTGGTTGCGTCGCCTGATCTTGGCATTCCGAATGATAGCCTGATCAATCGTATTCTTATAGCAATCCGCAGGCAGATCCTCGCCGGTGTCAAGATCCGTGTACAGAAATCTGAACTCGGAATGAAGTGCGCTCAAAATAGCAGCCAACGTCTGGGGCGTCACTTCACTCCAATCACGAGTCGTAGGCAGGATATGTGTTTTCACCAAAGCACCGAGGCGGTTGTTAAATAGTCCAACCTTTTTATTTTCTTTCCTTATCTCTTGATAGAATGTTTGGTTTATTGGGTCCCACTTGACCACCTTCGCACCCGGTACACCCTGTGTTGCTCGCGCCGACGTCGAGCCGGTTGTTGGTCCCCTTGATTTCTTAGGACCTTGGGAATCAGGTTTCCGTGGCGGACCTTGAGAATCCGGTCTCTGTGGCGAATCTCCACCAGAACCCGAAGCGGTCGACATCCTGTTGCTAAGTGACGAAGACGAATGAAGTCGATTATTAAGAGTTGTTGCTAAACTAATCAAAACTAAACAACCTAAACATATTATTAAATTAATTACAATTTCAATTAACCTAAACTAATCAAAACTAAACAACTTAAACATATTATTAAACTAATTACAATTTCAATTTGACAATTTCAATTAATTAACCTAAACATATTATTAAACTAATTACAATTTCAATTTGAAAATTTTAATTAACCTAAACAAATTAAAACTAAACAAGTTAAACATATTATTAAACTAATTACAATTTCAATTTGACAATTTTAATTAAGCTAAACTAATCAAAACTAAACAACCTAAACATGTAAGTATTAAACTAAACAACCTAAAATTAATTAGAACAAATTTCATTTAATAAATTAATTACAAACTAATTAACTAATTCATTACAAATCAATTACAAACTAACTAACTAATTATAAACTAAACTACTAATCAAACTAAACTACTAATCAAAATACAAATCAAATTATGAAAAATTACTAACTAAATTAATTTCAACTACATAAAATATTTTACCAATTTTACTAATTATATCAAATTAATTTCAATTACATAATTAACAATTTTTATAATTATATCAAATTAATTTCAATTACATAATTAACAATTTTATCAAACTAACTACATTATTATTACATATATACATATAAAAAAACTATTTATTACCTAACTAATTAACAATTAGACTAATTATACTAATTACAATTAATCTAAATTAATTAAAAACACAATTAAAAAGGCTTCGAGAGGCTAACCTGTAGGCGGGACTTGAGCACGGCGAGGCTGCGAGAGGCACGACGGTGCTGCGACGGGGAGTTCGTGGGCGTCGCTGCCTGGGTTTCGCCAAACCAACTGAAACAAAAAGAAAAACCCCAAATCAAACATCCAAAACCCTAATTTTTCCAATTTCGACCAAAATCAAGAAATTTCCAAATAAACGACTTCAAATTCACAAATCCAGGTAATAATCAACATCAACCGAGCTCAATCAATATCGAAAGCAAATCAATTTCACTCAATCAATACAGTCACAAACACACACACACTCAGTCACATGGTCAGGCATACACATAAACACACACCACATACATACACGGAGCCGCCTGAGAGACTGAGACTTGTTGTCTGAGAGACTCACGGACTTCTTGGTGCAGAGGCTTCGAGGGGTCGCGCGAGGAAGAGCGAGGCCGGTTCAGATCGAGTCTGGCGCGAGGAAGGAGCCTGGCTGGTCGTCGGAGGACTGGTCCGAGGCTGAGAGAGAGAGGGTAGTCGGCGGGCCCGAGCACAGACAGCCCCGGTGGTGGTCGCTCGCCGCGGGAGCAGAGGCCGGGCGGAGAGGCGTCGGTGGTGGTCGCTCGCCGCGGGAGCAGAGGCCGGGCGGAGAGCCGTCGGTGGTGGTCGGAGGGAGCGACGGTGGACTGGTTGTAGGAGAGAACCCGGAGAGGAGAGAGGGTCAGATTGAGAGAGAGTCGGATTGAGAGAGATGGAGTGAGGAGTGATTATGAATGAAAATCGCATAGAAAATTTCTTTTATATCATAACCTAGAATTTAGGTGCGACATTATCGCACCCAATGACCTGTGACGGACTATTAGGTGCGACAAAGTCGCACCCAATGATGTGTGTCAGTACTTTTGGGTGCGACTTTGTCGCACCCACTGATATTTGAAAAGAGAGTGGGAAAATTTGACCGCCTAAAAATTTCAGACATTTGGGTGCGACTAAGTCGCACCTAATAGTTAGGATAAAGTAGTGGGTGCGACTTAGTCGCACCTAAATGTTTTGGTGGACTTTTGGGTGCGACTTGTCGCACCCAACCTAATAAAAAATCGCGAAAATTTTACACTGCTTGTTTGACTTACGGGTCCGACTTTTCGCACCCGAAAGTCTTTTGGGTGCGACTTTTAGGTGCGAATAGTCGCACCCAAAAGTCTTCTGCACCGGAAAACTATATTTGTAGTATTGATAACCAAACTCATCAAAATGGACCGTACTTTTCTGGTTGATATTTTGTAAGTTGTAGGCTTTGATAGAAAATTTCTAAGTAGGGTGTCCTCGTTTGCTACCACATTATCTCCGTCTTCTTTACAATTCCAAATCATAAAAGTTGGCGAGGCTCGATATGTTGATGGCGTCGTTGGGCTCATGCACTCATCTGTCGGAGATGGTGGCGTCATGGAGGATGACAGTGATGAATGCTTTGTATTAAACAATTAGGACAAAGACGTGTGAGGATAGTGCAATGAGATACAAAATTTCCTCATAGAAATGAATTTCCTATGAAGAAACACGTGAAATGATACTGATCTTTTACAAAGGTAAAACATATAAAAAAAATACGTGAAATACCCTGGTTCGTGACACGTTTGTCACAAAATACGATGGCGTTTCTTGACAAGTTGGTCATGAAATTTTGATTAATAATTGCATTATTTTATTACTTTTGGTTCATATTGATAATTTCGTTATTGTTACTGTCAACGATCTCGATTGATGGTTGTAGAAACAGCTATGAAAAAGATGCAATTTGAGTTGAAATCCTTTGGAAAAGGGGGGGACTTTGGCAGCAAAGGAAATAGCCAGAACTTTGATCATATCGAACTCTTAACTGATTGGAGAAAGAAAGTAGAATATAAAAGAAGAGCATAATTGAGGGATAAGAAGAAAGCGCGTGAAGAAAATGAGAAGAAAGAAGAAGACGAAAAGAAGAAGAAAGATAAAGAAGACCGAAAAAAGATGAGGAAGACAAAAAGAAGAAAATGGACGACGATGAGAAGAAGAAGAAGAAAAAGGACGACGAAAAAAAGAAGAAGAAAAATGACGATGACGATGACAAAAAGAAAAAACACGACGACGACAAGAAGAAGAAAGACGCAAAAGAGAAAAAGAAAAAAGAAGATGATGAGAAGAATAAAAAAGATGAGGACATGAAGAAGAAAGACGACGACGAGAAGAATAAGCAAGTCGATGAAGGGAAGAATCAACAAGAGGTATTGTTTTTTACTCTCTTTTTAAAGCGCTATATTTGTGAGTAATGTGTCACGGAGCACTGTATTTCGTTACACATCTGTCACATAATCATTATATTATGTGACATATGTGTCACGAACTAATTGTATTTCGTGACACAGTGTCACGAAATGGCTTAATTTTGTTACATATATGTCATGAACTGACTGAATTTCGTTACATATATGTCACGAATTGATGTTGACCTTTTTGTAGGATGGGAAGAAGAAGGTTGTGGAAATCACACATGGCCATCAAGCTTGGGACGATGAAGAAGAACACGTGGACAACACACAGACCCTAGAAGAAGTACAAATTTTTCGTTTTTATGTCGTTTTTTCATCGAAATTGTCGTTTTTTGTTTCGTGTCGTTTTCATCAAATGTCGTCGTTTTTTATTTTGGGATGCTCAACATATACCATTCAACTACGTTCTCACTTTGTTATATTATGTATAAGTTTAATATAAGATTTCTAAATAAATTTTTTTATACAATCATAAACTTAGTATAAAAAATAATAAAATAATAATAATTTATAAAACATTATAATTTAAATTATAAAAATATATCATATAAAAAATTAAAAATCTCATCTAGATTTAAGAAATAAAGAATATATATATATATATAAATAATAAATAGATATATCCATATACATATATGTATAAATTTGTGTATTGGATATAAATACGCTACGTGTGATTGAAATTAACAAGTTGTAGGTATTGAAATATTGGATATTAGATTGATGTATAGTTACCATAAATCTTTAAGTTTAAAATTAAAATATATATTATCATGTGTATATATATTAACATATTCAATAACAATATTTCCGTTCGATTTTCCATCGAAATATCGGATTTCCATCGAAAACAATATTTGAAAATTGTTATTTCATTTTCTATTTTTTCACATTTTTTACGTTCAATTTTTTATTGACGTGTCGAATTTCCATAAATATAAAAGTTCGAAAAAAACAACAATTCGCACCTTGTCCGAAATACGTTTTTAATCTAACCATTCCTTAAAAGAGTAAGCAGACGTAAGCAACAAACGACAATAAAGAGGCCCAGAGGGCCCACAACACTATCTAACAAATTCGATTTGATTTAGGTTTAGAGAAAGTAAAAAAAGAACTTGCGGTATAAATAAACAACAATAAAAAAATAATTTCCAAAGGAAAGAGAGAAAGTAAAAGAGAATATATTGTGTTTTACAGAGAGAGCACAGCGCGTGGAAAAGTAGAAAAAAAAGTAGAACCGGTCGATCGAGATGGCCGATGAATTCACGGAAAGCGTATGCGACGACGTTCTGACGGAGATTCTGGCCCGACTCCCCGACGCGCGGAGCGTGATTCGGAAGAGCGTGGTTTGCAAGCGCTGGCATTCTCTTCTCCTCCGCAGCGACTATTTCAGAAACAGGTTCGAGGAATTCCACCGGAAACTCCTCTCCGAAGCTCTCTTCCACTCCTCCGACGTCCAGCTCCGAGCATTCCACCGGATTCCGCTGTCGCCGGAGTCGGAATCGGAATCGGAGGCCATGGCGTGCGATCTGAGCTTCGTTCCGTCGCCGGAGGATCTGACGGTGAGAGCCACGTGCGGCGACTTGGTGCTGCTCTCCCGAGGGATGAGACTGTACTTTGTGTGCAATTTGCTGAAAAAGCAATTCATAGCTCTCCCAGAAATCCCAGAACGTGAGCCCTTTGGCTTCTTATACGTGGATCCCATCTCCACCGGCTTCGCAATTGCCTTCAATCAACGCACTTGCACCTACAGGCAAGGATTTGCCTTTCTTATAAATTACCCTAATTTACATTTGTATATTTACTCTCTAATTTACATCTACCGCATGAATTTCCAGATACAGACGAAGTTCCCTCGATTTTTTTTTTTTTATTTTAACTAGTTTTTAATTTTTTTGTCGAATAACTAACTTAAACGTTTGAGATTGTTAAATAAATAATCACTTTTAAACCTAAATTAAATAGTCGTTTTTATATAACAAACGAAACGTTTAAATCGATTATTTTTCTAATTTTCAGTAAATTTAAGCGTTACTCCTCACCTCCTAGTTTTTATAAATGGTACGATTATTTATCGCATGATTTTTCAGCTCGAACAGACCTTCCCTCGAATTTTTATTTTATTTTTACTCTTTGTGAAAAGAAAAAAAAAATATTTTTGCTTTAATTTTTTTATTAGCTCCCTAATTAATATTTTTTGGCTCCATATCTCCGACTCAGGGTTGTGATCGTCTACCGCACGATGTTCCAACTTGGGACACACTACAGGTTCATGACGGTGATCTTCGACCCAGAGAAGAGCGAGTGGACGAAACACATCATCAAGTTCCCCCACGTAAGCGAGGACAGGTTCCTCATCTACGAATTCCGACACCAAGTGGTGGTCGCGGGACCCGAGGGCGTCATGTATTGGATGGACGGCAACTTCAACGTCAACGGCGTCGCCGCCTTCCACCCCTTTGCGCTGCGCGGACGCATGCTCCCGCTCCCCGCCCGGTTCGCGGAGTTCGACATCCGCAATCGCGATTTCAAAGACAAGTACCGCCTCGGCGCTGTCCGCGGCCGCCTCAGGATGTCCCAACTCATGAACATCAATGTGGACAAGTCGTCCCGATTCCAACTCTTGATTTGGGAGCTTGGTGACAGCGTAGGCGGGGATGATGGTTCGTGGGTCTTGGTCCACGAGGTCGAGCTCGAGGCGGATCGGGAGCGCTTGTTCTTCGTCCTCGCCCTCGACCCCAGCGACGGGAACGTCGTCTTCCTCGTGAGGGATGACCAAGTGTTTCGCTACCGGATTGGAAGCGGAGCTAAGTACGAGAGAGTGTCGAGGTTCCCGGCTCCGGATTGCGAATTCAACGTGCAAAACGTGGCCAAGTTCTTGAATGTGTTGACCGTTGCACACCCGTCTTGGCCTACGCCGCCGACTTCTTTGTTTCGGCCGTTGCCGGAATCTGTCGCCGCGGGAGCTAATTTGATAGAAGAAAAATTAATCTAAATTTTGTAAGATTTATTCAAGGGAAGCACATATATGAAGATTTTCAAATAATTTAAGACTATTTTTTTAAAAAAATTGCAAAAAAGTTACCGAGTAAAAAACCTTAATTTTTAAAAATTATGAATAATTACTAAATGAGAAAATATCATATGTACCATGTGTTTATTTAAAATGTTGCGTCTATTTCCATAATTTTTAGAATTATCAAAAGTGTCACTACTACATGAAGGAGATTGGAAGAATCTTCACTCAAAAACTGTTTTCTAGTTTTTGGGTTGAAAAAATTGAAAACCAAAATTGAAAACATGTTTGGTTAGGTGTTTTTGGAAAAAAATTTCAAAAAATTTTGAAGTTGTTTTGGAAAAAAGTAAAGAAAACTGAAAACAAATAAAATGTGTTTTTGAAAAAAAATTTCTTCTCTTCTCTCATCTTTCTCCTCATCTTCTCTTTTCATTCTTTCAAAAACAAAAATGAAAACTATACCAAACACTTTTTTCAGTTTTTTCACTTTCTCAAAAACAAAAATGAAAACTGTACCAAACATCTTTTTGAAAACAACTACAAAACAGTTTTTCAATACAACTACAAAAATTAGAAAACAGAAAACAAAAAACTTTTTGAGTTAACTACCAAACACAACAGATGTTCCTTAAATTGTACGACTTTGATTGTCAAATTTACACTCTGCTTTTGTAAGTCGTTTAAAAAACGACTCCACTCATCTTTTGAAATCATTAAGATAGTGAGTTATAAAATATATATAGAAAATCACTTCAAATTTGTATTTTTTTTAGGACTTTAAAATAGCGACTTAAAAAGATATTTTAAGTCTTTTTTGTTTAAACGAATTGATAATTAAAATTCTTAAATATAAGTCATTTGAAAATATCTTCAAATTACGTAGATAAAATATTTATTTTAAAGATTATTTAAAAAAAAAAGTGATTAATTTCCACATGTGCAAGTAATTTCTACTAAAAAGGGAATTCCACGTATGAAATGAATTGATTACTTTAGAAATTTTGAAATACAAAATAAAGTTACTTGTTTTTATTATTATTATTATTATTATTATTATTATTATTATTATTATTATTATTATTATTATTATTATTATTATTATTATGTAGAATAATATTTTTCTTCCCTAGACATATTTATATGGGTGTCTCTATATGGATAGGGATTCACTCGATCTCATCCTCGCCATGAGGTACGCTCCTCTCTTCTTCTCTACATCTCTTTCGTCTCCATGGCACACTCTCGCTCCGCCTGTATATCTACACACACCTTATTCGTCTGTACTATTCACTTTCTAATTTCTTTGCACTTTGTATATACGTTACATGTTTTTATGATTATCGTCTCAATTAGAAAATCATAAATCTGTTTGGCCGGAGAAATTTTGTGCTTTTGAAGAGGCTAGACCGTTTATAATTATGAAAATATTCAAACCTAAAGGTGATTTTTCATTCATATGAGTTTCTATTAAAATTAATCTATGTTGTTTGTCTAGTTTCAACCTTTGCTTTCTTTTCGGTGTGTGAATGTTGTTCAGGCTTGAAAGTGTTTAACTTTTCTATAGTGATACCAAACCAGGCTCGGTGATTGCGAGCTTCAAGGAATGTCAGGCTCACCCAGTCATTAGGACCAGCCTCAGTTTATTTTTGTTATCGAATTAAGTAGTAAAAACTAATTGTTAGATGCAGGGAAAAATAAAGTGGAACTGAACTAGAAGAACAATTAAAGACAAGACCAATCTCATAAACTTTCCCAAGTCGCCCACATGCTAGTTTTTAAGCATCTTATATATAAATTTGTTGTACAAATTTTATTTTAAGAATCTTTGTATTGATATTGTTTTCTGGATCAGTGGAACGTTGTTAATGAATGTTTTTTATTTATTTTTTATTTACTTAGTATACTGTTCTTGATCATACTATAAAAATAAAATTATTGATAACATGCGGCATACAAATAAAATTATAAACAAAAAATTCAGAAATAAAAGTAATAAAGCCAAATTAAAACTAATAGTATACTCGTAACAAATATTTTTGTGACTGAATAAGACAACAAAAAAATATGTCTTCTTAAACAAAAGTCCATGTCAGCATTTTTTTAAGTCATGAAAAAAATGTCTTCGTAAATGTCTCCAAGTCACCAATATTTAGGCTACCTGGACAATTATTAGAAGTCGTTTGTTAGAGATTTGAAGTCGTTTTCTTTAAAGATACGGAGCGTTTTTTTAAACGACTTAAAATATATATGGACTTTTTAAGTCACTCATATAAAGGTCGTTTTTTTTAATGTCACGAAATATTGTTTAAGTCACACTCTAGATGTCTTAAAATGTAATATTTGTAGTAGTGTATTCATTACAATTCCTATTAGTATCAATTATATATATTAAAACGTGTTTATATATCAAAATCCTCCTTTAATATCAATATTTTTTATATAAAATTTTGTTGAATTTTTTTAACTAAAAATTGAACGGTCTATTTTACTATTAATGAATTCCAAACTTTTATATCTTGAACTGTATTTATAATAATAATAAAAATTTAATTTTTTTTTGGCTCGTGCACTTGTCCCACCATTTCTTTTTCGTTAAGGACTTAGCAAAGGGGAGATAATTCTATGGAGAGCTGGATTGAGCTAATCAATCGGATTCAGATAGCTTGCATGGTGCTCGGCGACTACGATGGAAGCGACAACAATGCTTTCTCTTCTCTCTGACAAGCTCTTCGTTTCGTCATTGTCGATGGTGGCCAAGTGCGACCACTTCTTTTGAAAATGGGCAGTTCAATTTAAATTTGAAAAAAATCAACAAAACTCTTACAAAAAGAAGACGGTTTTGATATGTAAATGCATTTTGAGGTACATAATTGATATTAATATAAATGTGAGTGACTCTTATGATAGTTCTAGAAATTGTAGCAATAAACGCAGCATTTCGATTAAACATCTGAGAGACATATGATATTTTCCATAGGCTATAATTGTTTTTAATATATTTCGGAGTATCAAAGCTGTGTAAGACAATTACATAGTTACCCATAATCTAGGGAGATTCAAGGCTTAAATCCCTAGTTTTTAAATTTAAAATGACTAAAGTGATTGTTTTGATGAGAGATCCAATCAGTGATATCTAGTAATTTAATTACAAAAAATCATTGAATGTTTGCATAATGATCACTTCTTCCTCTATGAAATATGTTTCAGAATTCATATTATCATATTTACAAAAAAATATTTGGTTTTCTAAGCGCCTCGTGTTAGAATAATTTTGGGACTACTAATGTCATTAAATAAATGTGTTGGGTCATTATTAATTAAGTCAAAATTGATGTGGTCTAATTTAGAATAAAGTTTGTGACTTAAGGACATATTTGTCATGAAGTTATTATGTGGCTATCATAAGTGCTAATCTAATTTGATGAGGGGCCAAATTAGAAATAAGCAATAGTTATTAGTAACTGCCTGGCCGTTATTAATAACAGGGTAGGTTCCTGCAGTACGTACGATAATTTTATTGTATCCCCATCAACAAGAATTCTCCAGACTCAGGCAAACTGCAATCAGAAGATCATCCCAACTCTTGGTGTTTGCAATCCATGGATTCAGGTACGCTTCCGCTATTAAGATCTATGGTTTGGTTTCTCTTGAATTGAATTAGGATTTCTTTTAGGGATTTAAAACCCTAACAATTGGTATCAGAGCGTTCCTAATTTAATTCATGAGAAATTGCCGATATTGGTTTTCAGTCTGTAGTCGTCGTTTGTGATTACCTGGAATATGTCTATTGTCGGTTATAGTTTTGCTTTGCGGCTCGGTGGTTTTATTGCACAATTCTGAATATTGATTACTCTGGTTTCTCTTTGATTGGTATCATTCATGACATTCGGTTTTGTCGTATATTATCATCAGTGCATATTAAATGCTGTTTGACTTGCGATATACGTGTTTGGTTATTTGCGATAACTCAAAAGATTCAGTTTTATGCCTTTAAACTGTGTCGCATGTGTTTTTAGTGGCATTTAACTGTTTGTGTGGTTATAGCTACATGCGACTATCATTGTTTTTTGGTAATTGCTTTTGAATGTTAAAGTGACAGTATTACTTTTGCTTTTCAAGTTCAATATTAGTCTTTTGTCGTACATGACAGCATTTTTCAGTGCCTTTATATATCAGATTAAATCAATGTCAATAGATTTATTTTTCTTTAGTTAGGCATCACGTACAGCAAGACTCTTGTATGTATCATTAGGTTCATTCATGTATATATTACAATTTCAAAAGCCACATAATGTTATATACACATATTTAAAACTTTTGGTAATTCAAATATATGGTTATTATAAATAGTTATTGGTCTATTATTCCTAATAAAGAGTCGAAACAAAAATGTCGCCAAAGTGACCTCTTTTGTCTAGATTATTTATGAAGAATTTTAGATGTTGTGTATATGTTAATTTATGCGGATACTAATCGGCCCAAAGGAAGATTAGTGACTGGCCACATTACATATACATATTTGTGATGATAAACATGTAACAATTGTAAAGTTTTACTTGTGAATAATTGATCGATCCAAAGATAGGTTAATTTTTACAAGCCTTATTGTTAGTGTTTGATCATTACAACAAGATTACCATTAACAGTTAATATTATTGTCCAAAGACTTGATATTGATGTTGCATTAGGTATCTTGGGATGAGATTTACCATTATTTGAATTTTATTGCTTATTAAGGTTAATTTTTTTGTGTATATATGTTTATATGATTGTATTGTTCTATTTCAGCTGTTGCTACTGTATCTGCTAATCTCAATTCGGTTCCGGTCCTTAATGGTAACAACTTTAAGGATTGGAAGGAGAACATGATGATTGTTCTTGGCTGCATGGATCTTGACTTATCGCTTAGAATGGATAAGCCGGCTTCTCTTACGGATGCTAGTTCCGCCGATGATAGGCGGATCTATGAGAAGTGGGACCGTTCTAACCGAATGAGTCTTATGATCATCAAGCGCGGCATACCTGAAGCTTTTAGGGGTGTGGTGTCTGAACAGATCACCAATGTCAAAGATTTTCTTGCCGAAATCGAAAAGCGCTTTGAAAATAGCGATAAGGCTGAAACGAGCACTCTTTTAAAGAGGCTTATTTCAATGAAGTTGAAGGGCAATGAAAACATACGGGAGTCAAGCTTCGTTTGTTGATAGTCTTATGTATGCTCAAGTTTATGCGTATTGAGATATTGCGTATATTGTTATAGCTTTATGCAGATACTTAATATAAGTATGGATCATTGGAAAGCACCCAAACAGATCATAAGGTACTTGAAAAGAACAAAAGATCACATGCTAACATATAGAAAGTGAAACAATTTGGAGATCAATGGATCCCCTTACTTTGGCTTTGTGGGATGCCAAATCAGTAGGAGATCCACATCAGGCTATGGTCTTTTTTGTGGTGGATGTATGTATAAGGCATCCAACTATGGTATATGGTAGAGGAATTTTGTCATGGGGCTGCGAATTGTGGAAGGAATTGAAAGGCCGCTTAAGTTATATTGTGACAATAAATCAGCCGTAATGTATTCCAACAACAACAGGAGCTCAACGAAGTCGAAATATATCGACATCAAGTTCTTAGTTGTTAAGGAAATAGTGCAAAGTGGACAGATTTACATAGAGCATTTAGGAACAAACTCCATGATAGCGGACCCTCTTACAAAGGGTCTACCACCGAAGGTCTTTCACGAACACACTTCTCATATGGGTGTTGTAGAGCTTCAGGATATCTAGATTCGGTGGGAGTTTGTTTATTTGTTTTATTTATGTTGTGTGCTTTATGTTTGTTGTGTTGTTTGTAAACACACATATTTATTGTTTCTGATCAGATTTATGGTATTAGTTTATTACATTTTGCATATTCAGGATAAAGTTTGATCTCTTTAAAGTAGGATCGGATAAAATTGATATGAATAGATCACCTTGCATATAATTTTATCTACCACATATTCATGATTGATCTATGTCATTTGATTATATTGATGTATGTGACCATTGACGTGTTTAGTTGTGATTGATACAACGAAAACAACTTTGATCCTATATTGATGTAATTGATGGACGAGATTGCAATATGTCACATCATAATAATGACAATTTTTGCACGCTAAGGTTGACACATTTATTTTATACATGCGTAGTCCAGTGGGAGATTGTTAGAATAATTTTGGGACTACTAATGTCATTAAATAAATGTGTTGGGTCATTATTAATTAAGTCAAAATTGATGTGGTCTAATTTAGAATAAAATGTGTGACTTAAGGACATATTTGTCATGAAGTTATTATGTGGCTGCCATAAGTGCTAATCTAATTTGATGAGGGGCCAAATTAGAAATAAGCAATAGTTATTAGTAACTGCCTGGCAGTTATTAATAACAGGGTAGGTCCATGATTGCAGTACGTACGATAATTTTCTTGTATCCCCATCAACAAGAATTCTCCAGACTCAGGCAAACTGCAATCAGAAGATCATCCCAACTCTTGGTGTTTGCAATCCATGAATTCAGGTACGCTTCCGCTATTAAGATCTATGGTTTGGTTTCTCTTGAATTGAATTAGGATTTCTTTTAGGGATTTAAAACCCTAACACCTCGGTGAAAAAATAGAGTTATTTATCAATCTACTCAATTTCAATGTAATTTAATTATTCAAACAATAATATTAATATTTGACTCTTTCAGACTTCTATGAAGGAGGGACGATTAGGTGAAACCCAGAAGTAGAGTGCAAATAGACGATTAGGTGCATATATGAATAGAGTACAAATTGATGATCATACGCAGATTCGATTAGGTGAAAGCAAGTGAAACTTGAAGGATAGTACATGCATGTATAATATGTTCATGACAAATAAATGTCTAATTTTTGAAGTTGTAATAGTTTTTGTATGATATTTTTGTCTTTCTTTAAACTAGTTGTGAAGGACAGAGGATTAGGTGAAACACAAAAATAGAGTGCAAAAATGATGATTCATGCCAAGTTAATTAATGAACTTTGTTTAGTTTATATTGCCAGGGAATTTCAGCATGAAAAAACGAAGAAAAAGTATGGAAGTTACAGATGAGGGCAGATCGATCAGGGATCACATTCGATCAAGTTCAACTATTCCGACAAAGAATAATAATTAATAATAATAACCGAGCATATGTATTCTTTTCGCTATGAGTCGCTCCAATCTTTTATGCAACCGTGGCGATCAAGAACAAATATATTTATTTATATACCTGTACTTTGATGGGATATTGTTTTAAATTGAAAGTATAATTTATCAACATTTTTCCCCCTTGGAGAGAGAGAGAGAGAGAGAGAGAGAGCTATTCGATTTCAATTTAATTGAAGTATTCAAACAGTAAAATTAATATCCGACTCATTCAGACGTTATAATTTGATTAGGTGAAAAGCAAGAATAGAGGGCAAAATGATGATTCATGTATATTTGACTTTTGACTAGGTGAAAGTAAAACCGTGAAAGAAAGGACGATTAGGTGAAACCCAAAAATAGAGTGCCAAATGACGATGACACGTAGATTTGTTGAGGTGAGACAGAGAATGGCTATTTCATGAGATTGCATGCATGTATAATATTTTATTTATGAAAAATAAATCTGATTTTTATTAGCCATACATTTCTGATTTTTTAAGTTGCAATAATTTCTGTATGTATTTTTTATGTCTGTCTTTTGAGTACTACTTTTTCGTACCATATAACATCTAAAAATTAACGAAACTAAATATTTTTTGACGTAGTATTATTATAACCTTTAATGGTTTTTGGACATTTTTCAGAAGAAAAACGAATTCATTTGTCATTGAAAATTATCCTTCAGAACTTGAGAGCCACAAATAGTAGCAAACCAAAGCTGCGTATATGGAAATTCCCTCTTTTCTTCAACTTCAGTTTAAGCAGCAATTAGCCCTCATAATTGCCGATCGCTTTAAATATAAAAAAATCACACTTTTTTTTTCTTTTATTTGTTTATGGGTCCATTAGGAAAATAACAAATTTAAACATTTGACATTGCTAAATAACCAACATTTCGTAAATCGTAGTTAAATAACCACAAAGATGATGTGACTGTATCAGACAACTTTATGCTTTCCAGGTTTGTTCCTCCTTTTTATTTCCGAATTTTCATTTAAATTTTGATTATTTATTCAGCAATTTATTTAAGGCAATTTTTTAAAAAATTTGAATTTTAAATTTTCTCTCATATATTTCCAAAAATATAGAAAACAATGATTTCTATATTATTTTGTAGATTCTTGATAGCATATCAATGCCCAAAATATATGTAACAGTTATTTTTTTTATTTTGTGTTCTTTAAAATCGTAGTTTACATTTATACTTATTTACATGTATTTATAGAATATTTACAATTATTGACACATATTAACATATATTAACACATTTATTCTACGTTTTTATTTGAATATTTTTGTGAGTCATTCATTTAAATTTGAATTGTGTTATGTGTTCAAATTTAGAGATTAATTATTAAGTTGACTTAATCGTGTTAAAATGGGCGATTTATCGAATTCATTTAAATAGCCAATATTTGAGCGGGAATGATATGTATGGGTATTATTGTAAAACTGCGTTTGTAAATAAAAGACAATAGCTATTTATTTAAGATTTATCAAACATTGACTATTTAGCAATGTCAAATATTTAAATTGGTTATTTTTCTAATTAATTGTTTATTTATTAAATACCACACGCATTGACACATTCTATTACATTTCTCGTTTTTCTTTGTATATATATCCCAGCTTCCCTCTTGGTCACCTTTAATCCATTCCTAATCTTCTTCGTGTCACTGTTTATGACTTTGCCACATATTTAGAAAAAAAGACCAGATATTGTCTTAAAAGTATCCTCACAATTAATTACTGAAACTATATTCCGAAAACACTTTCCCCAAAATAATAAATTAAAAAAGCAATATGACTTTCAAAACTTCATAAATAGAAATTGTTGTTATTTTGCAAACTCAGTATCCAATTTATAATTAATCAAATATTATTTTAACAAAAATGAGCTTTATATTTTCTATAATTGTACTACTAAATTACTCGATTTCAAAAATGGATTTTAGTTTTGGTAAAATTAGACTTCTGTTATTAAAAACTAAAAAAAAAAAAAATACTGAATCGGTTAAAATAACCCATATTTATTCCGATATGAATAAGGTTTGTGAAATACCGTGGTTAAGCAAAATGGCCACAAAAACTTTACAAATAAAAATATACTGAATCTTACGAATTGAGTTTGCAATAGGTGGCCTAACGAAATGTTATTTCTGTAAATGCACCAATTAAATACCTAGTCACTTATATTGTGTGGGTTTTTTTTTTTTTTTTTTTTTTTTTTTTTAATATAGATGTAAAGTTACGTGAAGACTTATTGGGCGAAAAGTGTTTTAGATATACCTTTAGATAATCTCCTATAAATACAGAACTTATATCACTCTCATTTCTCACAAAAACTCTCACTCTCAGGGTCTCACATCTCTTCTCTCTACAAATTCTTCTTCTTCTTCTTCTTCTTCTTCTTCTTCTTCTTTCTATTATCATGGATCAATTTACCAAAATACTAAATCACCTTGATCTACAAAGTGAGTATCACCACGTCGCCGCGCTTAAACCCATGGTAATCGCTATAATCGTGCCATGGCACCTTTATGCTTATGATTTTAGTAGTCGTTGTTTGGTTGATCTTGAACTTTATTTGATTCCTTCCGTCGAAAACTTCAATATACTTGTTCTTCTTCTTTTTATTATCATGGATCGATTTACCAAAATACTAAATCACCCTGATCTGACCGGGAACTTAATTGTCCCACAACACCTGCAAGAGTTTTTTCTCAATGAAAACAATTTTCGTTTCGTCGAAAACTTCAATATACTTCTTGTTCTTTTCGTTGAAACAAAAATTATTTTCATTGAGAAAGAATTCTTGTAGGTGTTGTGGGACAATTAAGTTCCCGGTCAGATCAGGGTGATCTAGTATTTTGGTAAATCGATCCATGATAATAAAAAGAAGAAGAACAAGTATATTGAAGTTTTCGACGGAAGGAATCAAATCAAGTTCAAGATAAACCAAACTACGACTACTAAGACGGTAAGCATAAAGTTGCCATGACACGATTATAGTGATTACCGTGGGTTAAGCGCGGCGACGTGGTGATGATTACATTATAGCACTGAATGTGGAGCGCGACGGAATCTCCATTTTACTGCCAAAGGAATGTAAGTTAAATTTCCAGTTTTACTAACTAAATGATCCATTTAAATTTATGATTTTTTTTTTACAATGACAGCTTTCGAGAAATGGAAGGAAGGCCGTGAAGTTTGGTAGATTGTGCAATTTCTTAAAACTAAGTGGTTTATTTTATGTTCTATTAATTATGTCGTGTTTTATGAAACTTCCTAAAGTAGTTTATCTTATGTGATATTTATTATGTTTTGTTTTATGAATTTCCTAAGAAGAGCCATAGCCTCTTTAAATTTTTTATTTACTAAATCGTATTTACTTAATGTAATTAATAATGTTGTATGAACTTTTCTATTGAAAATATGTAGTTACTATATCAATGGCCATAATATTACTAAGTCTTTTACACTCTGACTACTTCCTGCGGCAAAATTTGGTTCAGCACCCAATTGTTTTTTTTTTTTTTTTTTTGACAAGAAAATCATGCAACTTCAATATCAAATGTTTTGGGCCTTTTTGCCTTTAAAGTAAAAGTGCAAAGAGAATGGTAACTGTATGCGTTAGGTATAAAAATATGCACAATAATATCTATTAGACAACATATTTTAGCTTCTTAATCGTATCATCTTCTAAGGATTGTTGATTACAGGCTAATAATTTAATCGTATCATCTTAATCGTACCATAACGAATCTCCGTGTAAAAAAAAAAAAGAAGTCTCCGTGTGTCTTAAAAAACTAAACCAATCTATGTGACAAAAAAAAGGTGATTAAATAAAAGACACAACTAAAAAAAAAATATAAAATAAAGATCCAAAATTTGATTCCGTGAAAGCAAGTGAAACTTGAAGGATAGTACATGCATGTATAATATGTTCATGACAAATAAATGTCTAATTTTTGACGTTCTAATAGTTTTTGTATGATATTTTTTGTCTGTCTTTAAACTAGTTGTGAAGGACGGAGGATTAGGTCAAACGCAAAAATAGAGTGCAAAATGATGATTCATGTATATATATATATATATATATATATATATATATATATATATATATATGATTAGGTGAAACTCGTGAATATAGTGCAAAATGATGATAACACCTAGATTTGATTAGGTTAAAGCAAGTGAAACCGTGAACGAGAGTACATGTATGTATTAAAATGAATGTCTGATATTTAAAGTTGTAATAATTCATGTATGATATTATTTTTAGCCAAGTTTTTGTACGTTAATTTATGTCCCGTTCCTATAAATAAAATTAGTCATCCCGCTGCGGTGAAATCAAATCGCTGCGGCAAGATTGTATAACGAGATATCTGTACCGTTGTGTAATGTCCAAATTTAACTTGCTTTACAACGCGATAACTGCTCCGTTGTAAAAAAAAGTCCTATATTTCACAACGGATAAAATAATCGTTGTGAAAAGTACTTTTTACGAAAATACAGTTCAAAAAATCAATGAACTAAATAACTCTTTTTTATATTTAAAAAATTAATTATTATCATCTCAATTAATACAATGCCTTTTAGTGCAACATTCATGCACTAATATCAAACATGAGGGTCAAGGCTTTGGTTAGGCTTAAGGTTATATTCTTTAAAGGCTGACCCTCCAATTATTAAAGGATTTAGATCGGTCCCGGCCTACGCCTTTCTAAGCCTTTAAAAAATGATCCTGCTTGATCCAGCTCTTTTGAGAAGAGAAAACTAGTTTCTATTCGCGTGGAGAAATTGATGTTTAGTGTTTTTGGGAGCTGTTACTATTTTTAAGCTCCATTGAATTCAAATTTACTTAATGGAGAGAAATTTCAAGGATTTCATTAAAAGTTAGATTTCAATTCTTTTTTACTTAATTTGTTTTTTGCGAGATTTTAATCTGTGGGTGTTTTAAGAGAACTACTGGATTTTTAAATTTGTTTTTGGTTATTTACTATTTTTTTTTATAGAAATCTGATTGCATTAATAATAAAGGTGTTTATCTGCCAAAATGTATAGTAGCTAGATGAGCAAAAATACAAAGCGAATTCTTAATAAATGAGTCGAGGTATTATAATATCGGGTGAAGAAAGAAAAGAACCAAAAGTGGAGAATTTCGAGAGACGACGGATGTTTTCAGCAATAATTCAGTGTTGGCGGGATGAGTTGAATGACATAGAGACAATTAGAAGAAAGACATGTTTTATTTGGCATTATTCATGCACAAATTTTGTACCTTCAAGGATCGTCTTAGCTTCGGCAGGGGCCAGAAGAGCGGAGATCAGGGGGCGATATGAGAAGTTGTCACTATTGGTAAGAGTTGTGTCGGACTCATCAGTGAGGAACTTGAGACGGTCCAAACTGTTGAAGGGGTCGATAATATGGTTGTGGTCGCAACCGCCCCTGAACTTTTGAAAATTACAATCTTTACCATAAATTTTTATCAATTTATAAACTTGGGCCCCTCTGATTGGAATTCCTAGCTTCGCCAATGGTTGCAGCATGTCTTTGTCGTATGTCGCATTTGAGTATTTGTTTTTCAGACACATGTTTACCCTATAGCTTCGCCAAACTGTTATACGTTTCGATAATATGGTTGTGGTCGCAGCCGCCCCTTAACTTTTGAAAATTACATTTTTACTCTAAATTTTTATCAATTTATATGTTTAGCCCAAATTTACATGTTTTTTTTAATTTGGCACGTGAATTTTTTTATATTTGCACCCCGATTGGAATTCCTAGCTCCGTCAATGGTCGCAGCATGTCTTTGATGTATGTCGCAGTTGAGTATTTGTTTTTCAGACATATGTATTTTTCTTTTGTTGACGTGGTTTATTACTTTGTGGAATGTATGTTTTCGTTGCTGACTTGCTAAACTTCGAGTTTTTATTTTAGAGGTATCTTGTCATGATTGGGTGACGTTATTTTCGCAACCATAACTATGTCTTTTGCATTTTATTCTGCCGCGATTGCCGTTGTAAGTCTTTGGTGTGTGACTGCACTCTTTAGACTACACTTCGTTCACTTTTTTTTTTTTTTTGCAGCTCTTTGGACTGTTGCTCTAAGGCTTTACTCATGGGCTTGTAGCATTATATGTGTCATTGAATGATATCGGACGAGGACTTATTGTTGACTTGGACATGTGTTCTTCGTGCCCATGGGTCGGTCGAGCTTTTTTAATCGACTTAGCGAATTCGCGCTGGTCCATCAAGGTTCAAAGTTGCCTTGGTTTCGAAGGGTATCCCACTCCTATGTAAGAGTTTGGACTTATCATTGGAGTCTAGATTCTTGGACGAATATGGGGCCATTGATTCTGATTCACGAGATCATATGTACTTTCAAAGGGCCTTATGTAGAATTATTACAAAACAATGCATAATTATATTTATCACAATTTTAAGCTTGTGGAATAACTTGGTTATATATTTATATTAGAGCAAGAAAGATATTGTCATATATTAGAGTCACTACTACAAATATAGGCATCGAGTGTGACGAAAATCGCACCCGATGCCCAAAATATCGCATCCGAAAGTTCTTCGGGTGCAACTTTAGGTGCAACATTGTCGCACCTAAAAGTCCATCGCTAAAGGCTTCGGGTGCGACATGTCGCACCTAAAAGTGTCACATATTAGGTGCGACACTTTTCAGTGCAACATGTCGCATCTAAAGTCGTTCTTATTTGGCTTCAGATGATCTAAAAAAACGAGTATTAGGTGCGACATATCGCACCTAATACGTTATTTTAATTAAAAAAAATAAATTTAAAAATTTATAGATTAGAAACGGCCGGCGAGGGCTGAGGCCCGGCGAGGGAGGAAGCATTGTGACGGGGTAGACACGGCCGTCGCGGTGCTCGGCGGAGGTGCTCGATCACCAGGGCTGAGGTTGTCGGCCGATAGATCGGAGAAAGAGAGTGAGTTAGCTAGAGAGAAAGAGAGTGAGAGAGCTTACCTAGGCTCGGCGGCGAGGAGGAGAGGCGGCGGAGAGGAGGAAGGGTGCGCAGAGGCAAGGAGGAGGGGCTCCAGCGCGGAGGAGGGAAGAGAGAGAGAGAGAGAGAGAGAGAGAGAGGCGTGAAGAAGAAGAAGAAGAAGAAGAAGAAAGAGCGGTATTTTATAATTTTAACCTAATACTTTCAGGTGCGACATACTACAAAAAAAACTTTTCAATTCAAGACAGTAAAAATAAGAGGAGGAATTTGAAGCCCGCCTAAATTTTTTAAGACTTTTAGGTGCGATATGTCGCACCGGATACCCTTGCGCACCAAAAAATGAAATTTATAGTAGTAAGTACGAAACATATTGTCAGAGTAAAACACTTAAATATAATAGGGATCCCAATATAATATGATTTATCTAAATTTAGGTATAGCTAAATTCGAGACTGTTGGCTTTGAGGGTGTTTGGCATGATATTAATGGGCTTATCATTAAAAAAAAAAAGGTTAAATGATTTTATGTGTTTTTAAGAGAGAAAAAAAAAACCATTCAAGTCATTAAAAGTGGACCTAAATAGGATTTTGACCATTATTTCTCATTTTAAAAGATAGGTGAATTAATTTAGATCTCAAAAAATTACAATTAATTAGAGGGTTTTATGATTTTTATGACATATTAAATGAGTTTTATGTATGATAATTTATTTTATTATATTTCTAATTTACAAAAAAAAAAAAAAAAAAAAAAACTAGGTGTGTTCATATTTTTTTTTCTTGAAAATAATGATAGTAGTATTAATAAAATGGATAAAAATTGTGAATATGAATACATTTCATATCGTTTAAAATGGTTGTTACCAAATATGAATTATTTTATTTCCCGTTTGAATTGCCTTTTTCATGAAATTTTCGAATATTCATTTAAAATATTAGTTTGAATGGCCCGTCGAAGACAGTTTGAATGAAATAGCCGCTTTTGAATGCTGCACCAAACAGACCCTTTGTATCATTTTCTATACAATTATCGATTTTCAAGCTAGAATCAAAACAATCTTAAAACACCAATTGATATTCATATATAGATAAACACAAAATTGAGTTCACAGCTTGGACGATGACAAAATTGTGTGAAAGGTGAGAGGTTTTCAGGACAATATTTTTAACAAAATCTTTAATGAGTTAATAGCTTAAAAATGATATGGAATTATAAAATAGTTTATAAGTAACAAAGTCATCAAAATTTATAGATTTGTTAAATAGCTAATTTTTTTTTATAAATTTTAAATAAATAGCTATTATAGTAATGTGAATTGTTTAAACGTTTTCAGCATTCTATTAATTATGTCTTTGAAGTCTGATAGTTTATTTATAATTATTAACGATTATGTGCAACTATTAACATCTTTTTTTCTTTGTAAATAAAATTTCATGAACTATTTACTTAAAATTTATCAAAATTTGATGGGAAAATATCAAAACTATCCCTCGTGTTTAATCGAAATGCTAGATTTATCCCCTCTATTTCTAGAAATATCAGACATATCCCTTTAGTTTAATATAAATGACATATATCTCCCCTAAAAAAATGTTATATTACAAATATCACCCTTTTCGTTTATTGTTTACAAAAAAAATAATTTGAACTCCCCAAAATACCCTTAATAGAATAAATATTTATTTACTATTTTATTAAAAAAAATCAAAATCCCTCTTTATAAAAAAAATCCTTAACTTTTTATTGAAATGCTAGATTTATCCCCTCTATTTCTAGAAATATCAGACATATCCCTTTAGTTTAATATAAATGACATATATCTCCCCTAAAAAATGTTATATTACAAATATCACCCTTTTCGTTTATTGTTTACAAAAAAAATAATTTGAACTCCCCAAAATACCCTTAATAGAATAAATATTTATTTACTATTTTATTAAAAAAAATCAAAATCCCTCTTTATAAAAAAAATCCTTAACTTTTTATTGAAATGCTAGATTTATCCCCTCTATTTCTAGAAATATCAGACATATCCATTTAGTTTAATATAAATGACATATATCTCCCCTAAAAAAATGTTATATTACAAATATCACCCTTTTCGTTTATTGTTTACAAAAAAAATAATTTGAACTCCCCAAAATACCCTTAATAGAATAAATATTTATTTACTATTTTATTAAAAAAAATCAAAATCCCTCTTTATAAAAAAAATCCTTAACTTTTTATAAAGAAATTTTTTAATTTAATTTTTTTTTATATAGAATAGAAAATAAAAAATTATTTCATCAAGGGTATTTTGGGGAGTTCAAATTATTTTTTGTAAAAAATAAACGAAAAAGGGTGATATTTGTAATATAACATTTTTTTAGGGGATGTATATGTCATTTATATTGAACTGAAGGGATATGTCTGATATTTCTAGAAATAGAGGGGATAAATCTCGTATTTCGATTAAACACGAGGGATACTATTGATATTTTCCCAAATTTGATTATATGAAGAAAAAAAAAATAGTTTTCATTTGCCTTTAAATCTAGAGAGCCAATATATATATATATATATATATATATATATATATATATATATATATATATATATAATTCAAAAGAAACAAAAATTACATTTTTTTAAGAGAAAAAACCAAAAGTATAATTTATTATCCAGAAAATAAGGTAAGAGAGATTAGGTAGGAAACTTTTATATAACAAAAAATAAACTATAAAAAATATTCAAAAGAAATAAAAATTACATTTAGTGATTGAGATTAGGTTGGAAAATTAAAATATAATCTTTTGATCAAGTATATGAAAACCAAAATTTTATTATTAGAGTAAACAGGTAATTAACAATGTAAAAAAAATATTAAAAAAAAACAAAGCATAACAAAATGAAATTTTAAATTATGAAATAATAAAACAATTCGGGCCAAAATGATTACATGTATCGAAAGCCTATGATAAATAAAAATAATTCATTATTTTAAAATTAGAGATAATAATAATATATCATATCATAAAAATATTTACTCAAAGTATGGTGTGCGTAATTACCAATTTGTTACAACATATCATCTTCCGGATAGGGTGAGGAAAAAATCCCGTATTTCGGTGATTATATTGCTGTTTATCTCTCAAAAAATTTAAGTCTATTGATTATTTGTGCCTTTTTTTTTTTAACAGTCTCAGACTCTCAGCTATTTATAGAAATTATCTTCGCTGCGGATTTTTTGTATTTTGTTTTTTATCGTTATCATCAATAATACAAATTTCGTTGAAGGAAAATAAGTGGACATGATCATATGCTTTGTACTAACTAGGACACGTCTGCTAGAAAAAAAAATATAAATAAAGAACTAGGACACGTCAAAATATTATACTCAAAGAGACTACGTACGTGTTGGTTTCAGCTTTGTGCACGGCAAACGAGTGCTCAGCGTTGGACGCGTGTACATTCCCACTATTATATTTATAGCCCAAAGATAATCCTATTTATATTCATATATGTTAACTAGATCGATATATCGGCAAATATGGAGGCACATACAGAAAGGGAAGAGCAATTAGCGAGTACTCGCGAAGAACGGAATCGACAGACGTTGATTGAAGAAGATGGCAAAAAAGCTTGTGAAAGATCAGAAGCAAGTATTAACAGAGAATTGATCAAAGAGTCGATAATATCAGACAACGGTCGTAAGAATCAGGATCGTCTTGAAGTGGCACAACATCCTGAAGATCTTCTCGTCTTTTCTCGCTGCGTTGATATCGAGTGAATTTATTGTTCTTGTAATCTTGTTCCTATTTTTTTTTTTCCTTTTCTTTATTAAGAATATTATGTAAATTGTAATAATATTTTTCTTTTTTGGAATGTTTTTGTTTCTGTGTTTTTGCATCCTATGTTATAATTAATGTTAACCTTTCTTCAGAGCGGGCTCGACAATTGCGGTAAATTAAAATATTTAAGTACAAACTTGCAATATATTTAAAGGGGAAAAAAAAACCTTTCAACACAACTTAATTTAAATTCAAATTAAAATCTCCTTTTTTTTTTTGGTCAAGATGCAAAGTCGGAAGTTACATTTTTTTTATTATAATTTATCTAATTAGTCCTTTCATTTAGAGAAACTTGGTAAAAAAAAAAGGAGGATAAAATTCTACATTATTTGACGTTATAAAACAGTAAATTTGTTTAGCTTAACGTTATAATAAACAATTGGTTTAACATTTGCTCTATGTTGAACAATGAGACATGTCCGCCCTCTGTTAGGACTCGTGTACCAATTGAAGCCTCTTTTCTAACGAAAAAAATTTAATTAGAAAAAAGTTGGGTTAAATAGCTGTTACATAACTGTGAAATTGTTGAAAGTTGCAAAAAAAAAAAAAAATCGCAGGCCCTTTCATTGCATTTTTGGAAACTAATGAGTTGGTCTTTTTAAAGTCAATGGGTTTGATATGCAACGGAAAAAATAATACTATTTCATTTATATATTCAATGATCCGAGTGATGACTCATTCTGAAAAAATAATCCTGAGTGAGACCAGCACGAATTCCTATTCATCGTCATGAAATGTTCAAGTTTGAATTTTAATTTGCCAATTTGAATCATGGAAAATGAGAATTGATTCTTATTTACCATCATGGACATTTTTTAAAGAGAAGATATAAAAATAGGTTTTGCGTACTTTTGATCGAGTTGAGCATTAAAAAAATAGAATTTTGGAACAGTAAATAAGAAAAATTTCAGTCGTGTTTATTACTTATGTCGCTTCTTCTATCTCTTTAGTTTAATGTTTATGCTGCTGCTTATATATATCATATAAACGTAAACTGAGAATCTAATTTATTTATTTTTAAACAGAATATGTATTTCTGTCTTGCTCTTAGAAGCAAATTGATAATTAGTTCTATTTTTCATTCATATTTTTTTTGTGGGAATAAATTTCGAGTCTATCTCCTTAACCACTCGGACACTGGATAATTAATGTATGATTAATTACATTGAACATTTAAGTACAATATACAACGAAGGAGGCATATTAAACTTTAATTTTAATAATGAGACATATTACATTTATGTGGAGGAGGCATATTATACTTATACTCAATATTGCACTAGGTGTGGTATTGCCAGATATTTAAATGTCGTGTTGACAGTTCCAAAAAAAAATAGAAAAGTTTTTGCAATATGGAAAATCGGACGGATGAAGTGTGAAAAAAAATCGATTAATTTGCCACGATGAAAATATCGAGGGAAAAAAATTGTAGAATATGATAAAATAAACGCTAAATGTATATGTAATTTCATTTTTATATTTATAAAATAATTTAGTAAGCTTAAAAAGATTATAATATTAAATTCAGGAAAAAAATAGTGGAAATGTTTTATTTACGAGATTGGCGTGTTTATTTGCCCCTCGATCTCAATCCCAATCATTTTCCTCTCTAAACCGACAAAAATGTTGGAGATCGAGGAAATGACTCCACCTCAACATTACATCAAAATTAATGTTGAGCGTCAGAGAACACGTTAGAGGAAATTCATACATGTCATTTTTAGTTAATTGTTTATTTTCTCTCTTATCGGACAAATAAAACCAGAGTATACCTCACCGACGAGATTGGAGTTACCAAAAAAAGTACGACACCCTAATTACACACGACCTCAAGGTCCAGACTTGGGTCGAACCGCATAAGATCATTTATGTTTAATTTCCACGTTGATATGTCTCTTCAATATTAGCCAACACTACTACTAAAATTATAGATAAATAGAATTTATGACTTATTATTGCACGGCATCTAAAAAAAAACTTATTTCATATGTGATAAAAACACACATGGATTAAAATATAACGATGGCTCTATATGTGATAAGCCAATAAACACTGAAGTGCATTCCATTCAAATAGTCAAAAGCACGTACTTAAATTTTAGGATTTAGGAATTTACATAGAACTAGAAAAGCAGCCCGAGCGACACAGCGCTTACACAAACGATAGATACGGTGGCAATGATCGAACCTAGATCGAATGATTTCTGCAAACTTCCTGCTCGCCAGAAATGTTGGAACGCCAAATATCCCGAAATCACAAGCGATGCGATAGCACCTTCTTTTGTTCCCCTGCCAATCGAGACAATCAAAAGCATCAAAAACTCGGAAATGCTTTCCTTCTTTTGTTGATTTGTTAGGGTTTTTTTTTTGGACTTTTGTGATGGTGTTACTGTAGTCCCCAACCTTCCTTGTTAGCATTTTTGTCCCAAACCTATTGATTTAATTGCTCTTTTGGTCCTTTTCTAAAAAGAAAAGTTATATCTAGACTTGAACTACTTTAAGTATATTTACTAACAAAAATATCTTGTTAATTTTACAAATTAAACTAACAAATTTTTATTTTGACCCTAAAAGTACTAAATAAAAGTACGATTTAAGATTTTAAGAGCATTATTTTAATATAAAAACAAGTTACTTTTGTTTATATATGTGTTTAAAGATGTTTAAGTGCCCCCAAAAAGGACAAAAAGAGCTACTAAATCAATAGACTAAGAACCATAATGCAACAAAATAGATAAATTTAGTGACCAGAATAACACAAGGGGGCAATTAGGCCAATAGGCCACCCTCGTTTTAAAAAATAGTCCAAGTTTTATTTTATTAAAAAAATAGCCCAACAAGCCGAAATTAACCGAACATTTAATTTAATTAACTTCGACCTGATGGGCTATTTTCCTAATAAAATGAAACTTGAATTGGATCTTTAAAATGAAGTACATGATTTGACTACTTACAACAAATACATTATTTATTATTTTCATAAAACTTCAAGGACTATTTTCGTTAAAAATCTTATTTATTATTTGCATTCGAAAGCAAAATACATTTTTACCTCAGGTTCATAACTCGGTGTGGAGCCAAAATCACCAACAACATTGCTAGAAATGGCAACTCAAGCTCCGCTAAAAGATAAGAGGCCAAAGACAGACAACAAATCTAGAGTTAACAAAAGAGTTACATTCAATATATATATATATATATATATATATACACACACATTTTGTGGCCAAGGACCGACAACAATGCACGAAGCCACAGCAGGATGAGGGGGTTTAGCCCCCTGATTTTTTATTAGTTTTTTTTTTATTAAAAAATAACATACTTAAGAATTGAAATATGCAGTGTTTAAGGTAAAGAGTTTATATTGCTTACCTAATAGTTTAATAACCATTTGTATTTATATTAAAAACTCAGCTTAAAAAACCTTAATAAAAAGCCTCGCATTGGAGTTGAAATGAAAATGGCATCGTTTGGCATAGCTTTGTTTTTAAAAAAAAAAAGCTTTTAGATTCAATTTTTGGAAAAAAAAACTTTTTTTTTTTAAAGCTGACAGGTGTTTGGTAAGCTGTTTATAAAATAGTTGTTACTGGTAACAAAAGCTGATTTTGCGTTTGGTAAAACAAATATATTATAGTAAAAAGACTAAAATAGACATGTTTTTAAAAATTAAATAATAATTATTAATCACGTGAGGATATTAAAGTAATTTTATATCAGATATAAAAACGCTTTTTCTAAAAGCTAAGATTCATAGCTTTTGTGACTCATGTACAATTTTAAAAATCGTTTTTGAAGTTTTTTCTAAAAACTGTTTTATCAAACACCAGGATTGCACTTTGGTTTTTGCTAACAGCAAAAACAGGCTTAAAAAAGTTGTGCCAAACATGCCCAATATATGTTGATTACTTAAATTCAATACAAAAAAATTTCTAAAATGTGATGGATATTGCTTTATATAAATCTATTTTCATCTTAATCTAAAAAAATCTACCAAATTCTGCCTAATCTAAAACAAACAAAAAAAAATTAGCACCCCCACATAAAAAATCTATATATATTTTAAAACTGAAGAGAAACTGACCAGGAATAAAGAAAAAGAGGCGAACTAGAAGAGCCAAAAACGCAGTCCACATACCGTACTCGCCCCTTCAATCAAATACAGAAAATATGTATTAAAAAATGTCAGACAATGCAAGAAAAGCTTAGTTTCTAATAAAGGCTTTACCTAATCCACGCGACGATGCTCGCTGGTGCTTGGATAGCAAGCAACGGGACGAGAAATGGTTTCTGAATAGCCGTTCCCTTTGCGACCATTAAAACCCTGCAACACATTACAATACAAATTTGACAGTCTATTCAACATTTTTTACACAAAAATATCCATTTAATCACACCATTATGAATAGTGTTATGTATGTATCGCTGCCAAAAATGAAGAATCACCCATCTACATGATCTTAAATTGTATCCATAGGTGTTTTACCGTGCAATTTAAAAAAGAAACATAATAATTGAAGAATCGCTCACCTACATGATCTTAATTATGTTCTCTTTTGATCAATCAAGCAACATAAAACAGTACCGCAAAGAATCTAATGACGCTTAACAGACGTTTTTAGAAACGGTCATAATTCCAAGCAGTCTTTCAACTATATGATAACTCGCACAAATGCACAAACAATCACTATCTGACGAGAGAGATAGATAGTTGATCATGTTCTCTTTTGATCAATCAAGCAACATAAAACAGAACCACAAGGAATCTAATCACGCTTAACAGACGATTATAGAAACAGTCATAATTCCAAGTAGTCTTTCAACTATATGATAACTCACACAATTGCACAAACAATCACTATTTCACGAGAGAGATAGATAGTTGATCATGTTCTCTTTTGATCAACCAAGCAACATAAAACAGAACCACAAGGAATCTAATCACGCTTAACAGACGTTTTTAGAAACGGTCGTAATTCCAAGTAGTCTTTCAACTATATGATAACTCACACAAATGCACAAACAATCACTATTTCACGAGAGAGAGAGATAGTTGATCATGTTCTCTTTTGATCAACCAAGCAACATAAAACAGAACCACAAGGAATCTAATCACGCTTAACAGACGTTTTTAGAAACGGTCGTAATTCCAAGTAGTCTTTCAACTATATGATAACTCACACAAATGCACAAACAATCACTATTTCACGAGAGAGAGAGATAGTTGATCATGTTCTCTTTTGATCAATCAAGCAACATAAAACAGAACCACAAGGAATCTAATCACGCTTAACAGACGTTTTTAGAAACGGTCATAATTCCAAGTAGTCTTTCAACTATATGATAACTCACACAAATACACAAACAATCACTATTTCACGAGAGAGAGAGAGAGAGATAGAGAGATCACGCAGAGGAAATGGTGGAGATCCAGAGGAGAGAACGATGAGAAATAGGCGCGGAATAACACACCGCACCGAAACCCCTGCCTTTCTTCAACGTCGTCGTTTTGCTTCCGAATCCAAATCTGAAGAGAAAAAAAAACCGAATACGGTTAAAAAAATAAAAGAGAAATCTCTCGAGTTCGATCGAGTATCAAAACTTTGGAAACGCCGATTTCTGACCTCACGCTGAGAGGATCGCACAAAGTAGAGCTCGGAGCGAAGTTCAGAGGCTTGAGCCGAGATCGGAGGAGTGTGAGAGATGAAATCTTGCTCTTGTTGTTGTTGTGGAGAGAGAAACTGTTCGCCGATAATAAGCATGTCAGAGAATGAGAAGCCATTTTTCGCAATAGTCAGTCCAGAGAGAGAGTGACGGAGAGAAATATTTCCTTTTCTCGACTATTGGGAAAGAAACGACAGTCCTAAAAATATAAATAGTCAGCTCAGAGAGAGAGAGTGGAGAGAGATATTTCCTTTTCTCGACTATTGGGAAAGAAACGACGGTCCTAATTAAACAAAATTTTGCTTGAATCTCCACCGCAAGAATTCATTTCTGTTTTGATTTATTTGGGATCTTTACACGAGAAAGTATCATATAGGGAAAGTATCATAGAAATTATGAATCCCATGTTAAATAATATCTAATAGCGAAAATATCAGAGAAAATATGAATCCTTCAAATGTATATTTTTACAATTTTTATAATTCTTATCGGAAAAGCGACGAATATTTTTATAATTTTTGGAAATATCGAATGTATATTTTTACAATACTTATAGTTATACCAAAAGATATTAGTGAGTCAGATATTCTTCTTTGATTGACTCAAAAAATCATAACAAGAGTTATATCTGACTCAATAAAGCTCGTGAGGATATGAACATATAATTAACAGTAGTAATATAAAGAATGTATTTTATATTTCTAGAAATCATAGAGATAATCGCCACATTTAGATTAAATACAAATGATTTTTTTTTAATGTAATGACCATATAGAAGCATTTTAATCAATTGACAACACCAACAATACGTTTCTTTCTTCATAGTTCCTCGACGACATACATAAATATGGAAAGTATATGATGAATTCCTTCCAATTATTTTGTGCAAATACAACAGAACAACATTTTTTATTTCAAGCTTGGAAAAAAAAACTAATGTCCTAAATGAATATTTTGGTTGTTCATTAGATTTTTTTAGCTTTGGAAAACCCGTATTGGGCTGGAAACCACCGTGTGTTATCACGATTGAATCATGATTTATATTTTCTAAATCTAAGAATCACAAATGATCAGGAAAAATCTATTACATATGTTTACATATTCTATCCAACCAAATCTATTACCAAAACAAGTTTTAAGGGAACTGATTTGTAATAATAATAAAAAAAAACTATCAACAAAGTGAAGAAAAAAAAAATATTGAAAATGGGCTATGTGGCTTCGTGCTATATATCTGTATTAATTTTTATTTGAATAAACTTTAAATACCAAATTATTAATTAAGTCTAGATATTTTCACACACACATATACATATATCTAATATACACAAGCAATATGCGTGCGCGTTGTGGTAGGATGCGTAAATCGTTAAAAACATATCATTACGTATACATATTTGTTTTATGTTATAAATTCATTTCGTATGTACCCAAAATAATGGATGATTAATTTATAAATATGTTCACTTAAAGTGATATTAGTTTAATTTAATGGCCTGAAATCAACTCAGATAAATAAGCACATCTAAATATGAAAAGACCTCAACATAAAATTAGACAATGTAATTAGTCAATGTAAAAGAGAACTTTTAAATATTGCCGGTATTAATGATAATATGAGTAATTTTCGATGGGACCCATTATCCTCGGCAATTTCTTAAAAGGAAAGTAACAATGACATCTCCAGATGCTATAACAATGTTACCGAATGGATATCATTGGTCCAATTTAACAGAGATAGTACTGTTATAGATAATTTATTTATTGTGATATATATTATCGATTAATAAATTTTTTTAGAACGAAATCTGGATTATTGATGATATTGATAAAGAACAAATACAAAAAATTCAGAACGGAGATAAACTCCTACATAAAAGTTGAGATCAACCAAAATAAACTATAAAGAGAGCTATATCTCCTGAGATATAAACAGCAATAAAGATGCCGAGATGCATGTGACGGGATTGCTCTATCGTCCTCTAAAGAAGAGAACTAATTTTTGGCAGATTATTGGTTCCGCGTTGAAAACTTTAGAAGTCTTTCCTTGGTTGACCATGATAAACACATGTCTTCGGGTTGTATAGACAAAACATCCAACCAAGTTTTACGAACAGGAAGGTGGACGACGACTAACCCGTCTCCAATCCAAATCATAAGACAACACCAAATAAAATTTCTAATACAAAAATAATGATGAACGAAATAAGGAGAAAACATAAAATTAAAACAGTTGCTAACACCAAGGTACCATCCACAATAACGACCCAAAATTCAGATCTACTACCACCTGTTTCCCTCGAAGCAGGGCCGGCCCAACCTACAATGAGGCCTTAGGCAATAATAAAATTTGAGGCCTCTATTTTGAAAACATATAAAATGTAATCTAAAAAATTGGGTTTTATACATAATAATAATTTTATTTTTTAGGCTTGTTTTTCTAAAATTTTGAGTATTTTTCTAAAATTTGAGGCCTTTTTTGAACTTATTTTTCCATTAAAAATTTTGAGGCCTTAGGCCATTGCCTATGTGGCCAAGAGCTAAGGCCGGCCCTGCCTCGAAGCACCAGGCTTGCCAAAACACTCTCCGGAGATCCAGACACCTTGAGACAAAAAGGAACGGTGCACCACAGACTCTTAAACGTCGTATAAGCCATCCAACGCCGAACCGAGGAAGACAAACCCCGTCAGAGACGAAAAGAGCTGGCGCACCACCGATCCTGACACCCACCCCTATGACAATTCCTCTTAATGGAGTTGAACCACCAACTCCATATTCGCCAATGCCCCGACGAGGACAATCTGCCTACTTCAAAGAGAGGTGCGCCTCCACCTCCGTTTGTCACACCAACAAAAGCAGCGCCAGTCGCTGCAACTGTGCCGCCAAATCCTCCATCGAAATCACCGCCGAAGTCTCTGTTGCCGTCAAAGTCGTCATCAAAGCTGCACTCTAGAATCACCTCCTCCAATCTCACCTTATGGACGCTAAAATAAGTTTCCCCTCCCCCGGGATAGATAACAACACACACGAGCGGGTGAGCCGTTGCCAGAGCTTGCCCCATGGGAGAGAACGGATCTGGCGGCTGTTTTTTATTTTAGAAACCCTAGCATCGGATCGACTCGTATATTACCGATTAATAATTTTGAACATATATGACATTATATATTGGGCATTTAGGCTTCTATAGTCCTTACTTTTTAGCATGTGTAGATGAGATGACAAAAGATTAATACATTTTCTATATTCTCGTATTTTAAGCTTTAGGTAACCTTTTGAAAACAAATATCAACATTCAAGACTCAAGAATATCACAAAGGGAAATGGCCACAAGTAGTATTAAATTTGATACTTTAGACCAAAATAAACCAAACAATGTTTTTGGACACTTTTACTAATAATTGTAGACATGAAAGTATACAGTTATCATAAACTTTAGACTTATAAATCTACAAATAACAACAATTGTAGATATATGGTTACAGTTACTAGTAGAAGTGTCCAACAATATAATTTGGCTTATTTTAGTTTAAAGTATCAAAGTTGCTAGTGCTACTAGTTGAGATCATTCCTCTATCACGAATGCACGTTGGCTTCAAATGTATTGGACCTTATTTTAGTGATAAGCCCAAAAACATTAAGCTTTCCCATCTGTCATTGAAGATACATAAGATTTATTAGATTTTTCTCAAAATGTGAATCTTGCGGACCTAAATGCCTATGAATATGTGGAAGGAATCAGGCGGAATTAATTTCAAAGGTAGCTTTACTGTTGACGGATTTAGGCTTAAAATGGAGGATGAGGAAATTTCAGATTGGATAGTTATGGAAATATATGGATTTGTGATTTTTCATAAACACCGAAATGGGATATTGGTGATAGAAAATTTCAATAGAGGTGTAGAGGAAGGGATTCTCCGGCTGAAGGGTTATGATGAAGCAAGTTGAGCTAGAGATCCGATCGAAAAAAAAGATTAGGTAAAGTGAGTTTTATAAACACAGTATTAAAAGAAGTTCCAGAAATATCTAGGTTACGAAAGATTCTTCAGCTTCAGCACAACAGAAGACTTTTCTAGAAAGGATGATAAACATAATGACAACACTCGTAATTTTATTATTATATAGAGTTAATTTCGTTGGGGATAAAAATGTTAATATATTAAATTCAAAGGACAAACTCGTAATTACACGTTAGACTGAACAGTAAATTTTAGTCTATATGAATATAAATTCGTAATGAACTATATTAATTGAAAAGAAAAGAAAAAAAATGAATTAATAGAGGTGATATCTTTTAACGCTACAAAAGCAATAATTATTCATAGAAGTGTAAATTTTCCTAATTTTATCAAGCCCAACCAAATTTGTGTCTATATAAGAGGGACCGCTGCTTAGTTATTACTAATAGGAAAAGGAAATGGACGTACATTTCTTTTCAATTTTCTATCAAGTATAGATGATCAATGGATTTTCAGATGGGGGACTCATTAATGGCATCGTTTGACATAGCTTTGTTTTTAAAAAAAGTGCTTTTAGATTCAGTTTTTTAAAAAAACTGTTTTTTTCAAAAACTGATAAAGTGTTTGGTAAACTGTTTTTAAAACAGTTGTTGCTGATAACAAAAACTGATTTAGCGTTTGGTAAAATAAATATATTATAGTAAAAAGACTAAAATAGACATAAAATAAATATTTAACAGTGCTATGGATAATCACGTGAGGATATTAAAGTAATTTTATATCAGATACAAAAACGTTTTTTTCTAAAAGCTAAGATTCTTAGCTTTTGTGACTCATGTACAATTTTTAAAATCGTTTTTGAAATTTTTTCTAAAAACTGTTTTACCAAACAGTGAGATTGCAGTTTGGTTTTTGCTAATAACAAAAACAGGCTTAAAAAAGCTGTGCCAAACACGCCCAATATCTAATTTGTTGTGTATCCTAAAATTAACTTTAACGAAACCCTATAATTATTTGAATTCCTTCAGACACGTGGGGCAATGGCTTATTTCTTCTCAGTGATTTGAAGTTTTGAACATTAGTACACCTCCAGATTAAAAATAGTGGAAATTGCTTTTGGTGGCAGTTTTTTGTTACTTTTTGCAAGAATAATGGAGACGGTAAATATTTTCTATCCAAAACGCTACAAATTCCACATCCCAAATAAGTAGTGAAGTGAAGTTAAACCCTTAAATTACTGTTTTGAATTTGTATACTGATTATATGTTTGAAAAACGATAGACTAATTGCAGGTAAACTTTAAAATTAAAAATGTATACTGATTACAAGTTTGAAAATAATGTATCTCGATTGTAGTGGAAATTGTTTCTGGTGGCGTTTTTTTTGTAATTTATTGCTTATGAATTTTATTAAGGATTCGTAAAGTGTGTTCATAGCTAAATACATTGTTTTAATCATTGATATTGTTTGGAGTTTGAAACTTGTAATTGCATTATACACCTGAAGCCATGTCTATAATTGGTATTTGGTAAGCACAACAATTGAGTAATCCCGAAGCCTTGTGTTTTCTCTCATTGATTTTTCAAATTATTTTTCATTTCTTTTCACAAATATCAGAAATCATCTTTATATTAATCTTTCAAGTCATAAATTTTATTTGTCACTTGACGTTTCTCTAAAATTTTCATTCTCAATTTTGCCTAACTACGATCACAGAGCGATTTTACATTTTAAGCGTGATCTATTGCCGCTTCTTTTTATTTTAAATAAGCATTCACATTTTCTCTACGGTCGTATTCTAAAACCCTACTATCTTATTCTCCTGGGGTATTTTTTTTACCGATATTATTGTGATCCAAGTTCTGAAATATCATACAAAACAAAAGTTTAAATTTCAAAAAGTGAACATAACTGGAAAAAATAGTTAAAACATAAGAAAGAAACAAATCGCACTTACACTAAATATTTAAATCAAGCATTCCCATTTTTATACAATATTTTTAATGTAATTGATATTATTTGAATGCAAATATTTTTATAATGTGATTGGAATTATTCAAATACAAAAAGAAATTTTTTATAATGTGATCGGTATATTGTCAAAGTACAATATGTATTATTTAAGATACATAATTTATACACTTTTTTATATATTTTGTAAGTTTCATCTTTAGTTTTATAAAGTTTTTCTTACTTCATTTTTGTACACTTTTTTTTTTACCAAAATTTAGTTTTGTAACATCATAGTCACAAAAGACCTTCAAGATTTTTTTTTCTAAATGAAAAAGAATAATTGTTCAACAATAAGAACAAGATGTATATTGAAGTTTTATATGAGAATAATCGAGTCGACTTCAAGGTCAATCAGACTATGACTAGTAGAACCATAAGCATAAAAGTGTCGTGGAGCATGGCAATGCACGCATCAAGTGAATATTACATTATTATGCCGACTGTGGAGAACGAAGAAGACATGCTTTTACCACCACATGAATGTAAGTTAAATCGCAATATTATTTTCATTAACTAAATGATCCATTTTAATTTCTTAAATTATATTTGTTACAATTGACAACTTTTGAGAAATGGAATAACGATTACGCAATTTGATGGATTGAGCACTTTCTTAAATTTTAAGTTGATTGATTTATGGATTGAGCACTTTCTTAAATTTTAAGTTGATTGATTTATGTTTACTGCTTATACGTAAGCTGGTTGTACAAAGTTTGTTTGTTCATACAGGCAGTGTGATTTGGGGATCTTTTGTTTGCTGCGCAAGGTAGCCGGAAACCGAGGTAACGACGATGAAAAAGAGAAATGTTAAGTTTTTAAATATTATATGTAGACACCGAAATTTCATCAAATGGGTTCAGTCTAAATGTTTGTTTTGGTTCTTACTACACATTAAAATGTAAAACTGTTAACAGGCTGAGCGTCCATGTCTTATATTGCAAGTCATTGAAAGCCTTACACCAGACGAAAACGTACCAAACATGGAAGTGTGTCATTCTGAGTTAAAGAGCAAGATATATAACAACCTTTGGCAGAGGCCGGTGACTGTAGTCGCTCGTGTATACGATGATTTAGATGACATAAGGAACGGGCGCGGGTGAGACATTTACAAGAACAACAGTCATCTACTACCATAATGACACGCGATACTGATTGTGGGTTTTGGAAATGATGACGGCAAAGATTTATACGTAGTAAAGAATACGTATGGAGCGGAGTGGGGAATAGAAGTTTACGCATGTATCGCGTGCGAGCAAATAATCGGAGTTTATTACATGATTATAGAGAGGAGATTCGAGCTTATGGAGTTGGTGCCGCCTCTGCAAAACCAATGTTTAATCTTCACCTTAGGTATCGGTGCATTGGGAACCGAAATCCCAGAGACATAAGGGTAGTCCATTTCGGAGACTAGACCATTCTCGAGTACGTAATCAAGAGCCTGTGTAGTGTTAGTTGGACTGAAATTAATTAATTGCTGCACCGATAAGCGAACTTCTTTGATGAAATTTTAATGTGTAGTAAGAACCAAAACAAACATTTAGACTGAACCCATTTGATGAAATTTCGGTGTCTATATATAATATTTAAAAACTTAACATTTCTCTTTTTCATCGTCGTTACCTCGGTTTCCGGCTCTTTCCGTAACCTCTTTAAATGTTTTATTTACTGAATTTTCTCTACTTAAAGTTGTTAATGAGTGTTTTAAGACAGTTTATATTTCAAATAGGTTATTGTTATATTAATTTCTCGGATATAATATCATTTACTGAAAAATCAAGCAATAGACTGTAGATGGAACAAGAATGGTAATTGTAATTTTTGGTATAAAAGTATGATTTCTATGTTATAATCTTACTTAAAAATTAATGAACCCTTGTTGGAAAACATGGTCCTCACATTAACTTCTATAGCTAGAGGACATAACACTCTTCTGTCGCTTACAAACTCTCACCCTCCAGCCCATCCTCTCTTTAAATTCTCTTTCCATCTTAAATTATATACTCCGAGTTTGATCATGAATTATTTTCAATAAAACAAGATTACCCGAATTTGACCGAGAACCTTATAGTCCCATAACACCTTCAAGATTTTTATTATAAATGTAATAGTATTGTTTTTAACGATAAGAAATTAACATTGTACAAATTAGCTATTACACATAATTATATATATATATATATATATATATATATATATATATATATATATATTGTCATACATTACAGTTATAAACTCTATCTAAACTCCATATATTCTACTTAATATAAATTCGAACATCAAATTAGTTGTTACCTTACATTATAAATATGGAATTAATATACTTTTAATTACATTATAAATATTGTACATAAATATTAATAACTACATTATAGAAAATTTTAATTACACTATAGATATTTCATATACATGTTAATAGTGTTATTAGTTAAAACAAAAATGAGAACAATTTATCTTTTGTAAGTTTCATCTGAACTTTTGTAAATTTTTCTTACTTCATTTCCATAGATCTGGGTGTAATTGGCATGGTCGGCCGTTAGGCACGGTGGAGAGAGACAACAAAATGGGATAATTATTAGAAATATGACAAAAATAATATTTATAATGCGGGAATAAATGAAAGTTTGCACGGAAAATTAATTTAACAAAAAGTAAAACAAAATTATTATTTTACTATTTTTATTTCACTTTTATTTCAAAAAACTGAGAGAAGGAAACCAACAAAATAACACGGAAAATAAACCTTAAACTGGAAACAGGAATGAAAATGAAATCGGAAGCTGTTGAGGACCTTTGATCGTTTCCTTAAAGTTTATATCGCTCTCCCATGGGTGTTGGAGTTGATGAACGATAAGATACAACAATGTTGAGAATAACTTTACACCAACGGTATTTCTCCGGTGAACCAAACCTTTGACAGAAACTACCACCGACTACAAAAGAAAACAAAGCAATTTTGGGAGAGAAATATTGGGAGAAGAGATCCGTGTATGTTTGAATGAGAGCTATAGGCCTCATTATATAGCCAAAGGTCTGAGAGTGGTTGCACAAATTTGAATCACAACACTGTTCAGCCTTATAGCCTTTAATTTCATTAATGCTCGTTAAATGACTGATAACAACCATACAAATGTTTATATACGTTTTCATTCCAGTGACAAAACCGCTGCATTAATTGCATGGTTACAACATTCTATAAAATAATTCCCAACATAACAAAAGAGTTATTTGTGGAATTACAACTTTTAGAAGTGATTTTTGTAATAGAAAGATAAGGATTACCACAAACAAGTCCATGCCCATTCTTAGGCCCAGTCCAGCCCAGCGCGGCACGACGGCGAGTGCCCGCGCATGTGTTGGACTGCCCTAAGCCCTTGCCTTTTTACAAAACTGGGTCACCATTGGAAACCCAAGACCTTTTGCACAAATTTGTTATATAAGCTCATATATTTGCTCATCCCCACTCAATGTAGGACTGTTGAATTTCACTTCCTACACACAACTAATGTATTTATTTTAGCATATTTTGAGCATCAATTTCTCATTCATTATAACTCCAATTTTGGCAAACTTATAATTGATATTATACCTCTTTTCGCAAAGAATAATAATATGCAGGAATTATCTAAGTCCGTTGAGTGAATTCCACTCAAATCTTTGCCAAAAGTCAGCGACGATCATAAAATAATAAATACTCTTTAATATCTAAAATCTTAACATTATTCCACAATACACATAGATAGATAGACAAATAGATATATATATATATATATATATATATATATATAGAGAGAGAGAGAGAGAGAGAGAGAGAGAGAGAGAGAGAGAGAGAGAGAGAGCGTACTGGTCCTTATCGGCTTCGAGAGTCTTCGTCAAGAGTGGGATTTGGGATTTGAGATTTTGAAAGTGTTGAATAAAGAACTCGGATTGGGATTTTCAAAACCTAGAAGTTGAGTCTATATGTTTCAATTGGAATTGACGCAACAAGTCGTGCCTATATTTCGATTATGAAAATGAAAAGAGGCAAACTTCTCTCTTGATTCGTCTTGAAATTTTGATATAGACCTAAGAAATAGCTATAATTTTTAATATATATCCCCGTTATTTGAATGATCAGATAATAATCTATTCTTGTCAAATAACAAATAAAAAAAACTACTGGATTGAGATTCAATCATTGACATAATTAAAGCTTCACGAGTAACAAATTAAAATTTAATAATAATAATAATAATAATAATACAAGGCAGCATCCTTATTTTCTCTCAGCATAAACAAACTTAATTAAATGACCATATACTAATAATAACAATAACCCAAAGAAGATAGAAAATGAGAAAAAGGGTGTCAAGATTTTTTGACCCCTATTGGAAGAGTAAAAAAAAAATTGACTCCACCCACTTATATATAGCAGAGCACCCCTAAACTATATATTATAAAGAAACACATATTATCAACTATTACATACAAACAAACTTGTAGTAATTAATCAATTAATTAATGATAAAAAAAAAAAAAAAAAAAAAAACCCCTAATATGTATAAATGTGACATGATCTCATATTCATGGGCAATCAGGATTTCTTCCAGGGCCACCATAGTAAAAGTAACTACCCCAATCACCCAACTTGCCGGTTTTGACGGTGTAGCACTTTGGCTGCTCGGTGAAAATCCCGAGCCCTTTGGGCTCTCTCAACCTGTTTGAGCCATCAACAACCTGAATGTTCCGGAAGTAGCTCGCTTTTCCAAAACCCTCGTTGGGGAAATGACCGCTGCCCATTTGGGTCGAGGTGTGTTGACCGTCGGATCCAGAGTTGACCACTTCTCCGCCCCATTCGACCATTGATGCGCTGTCGGATAGGTATGGGAATAGAAATCCCGGCCAATAACCCATCACGTAGTTGTTCCCGAATTGCATCCACCAATTTCCTTCACTCGGGTCCTACGATTTTATTACACGTCAATTCTTAATTTCGGATTATGTTTGGGCCGAGCCAGCTAAGCACGAGGGGCATATATATGTCTCCTGAATTTTTTAAAATTAAATTTTTATATTTTTAGTCCAAAATTATATGATTCTGACGTACATGTCTCATTTGAATAATTTTTTTTTTCTTACATGCTTCTCGTAAAATGTAACATAATAATTCAAGACAATACATCGGTCAACAATCAAACCACCGACATTTAATTTTTTTGGTTAGAACCATAGAATAGTGATGTATATCTATACTTAGATTGAGGAGTTTAATTAGTCAACTATGGCTTGTACACTACTTGAGTAATAACTACAATAAATGGCTTTGTAACAACGAAAATTTGTCACGATTATTGAAAAGATCTCAACTCATTTATGTCTTCTATCCATTATTTTTGTCATGTAAGTAACGTAAGCAGTCTATTTATAAAACATAAAGAGAATTAAATACCAAAGCCGTATAAGTTAATATTTGTGTTGTGAAATAACCATATATTAAAATTAGCAAGAGCGTTATATTACAATTACGAATTGCGCTGGTTTATGAAGAAATTAAGATTATTCTTTCTAACACCCTAAAAATCACTTTACATATACTGTATATATAAAAAGCACCCAGATTTTATTATAATATTTCTCTGTGCATAATAATTTTGAACCATAGGAAAAAGGTGACGAAGAAGAAGAAGTTAAAAGTGAAAGAGCCTTTTTTTTCTATAGTAAAGCTATTAAAAGAAATCACAGATCATGAACAGCTTATTTGGAGTTTTAAAACAAGAAAAATCTCATGATATATGCATTATTGTCCTCATGGCCCAGATTTTGAAATATGACAATAAAAATTTACACACTTGGATGACAGTATGGGCCAAAGTGACGTCATAGATTCTCTGCAATCTTTATTATTATTATTATTGTATGAGATAATGAGATCCACTATTTAATATTAGTAATAATTTAGTGCTCTAATAAAAAAAATTATTAGTAATTAATTTAGCATTTGCTCAGCTGGTGATGTTCTACGTTCTTTTAACAAAAAGTACTTTTTTTATTGTTCTAAATTAGAAAGGGCAGTAAAAAAAAAAAGAGGTAAAAAGTTCATAATTATTTACCTTCCAGACAAGTATATTGATGTCATATTGGGATTTTTGGTAGCTGGAAATAGGAGAAATTGTAGCGCCCATTGCGATCTGATTATTGATCTGAATAAATCCTGCGCACAAAAGATTGTAGCACCCAGTGGCTTGATATGCATCACTCTGGTACAAAATTACCATAAACCCCTCATTATTAATACATTTAAACAAGAACTATACGACAAATAAATAAAAAAAATTAAATTATAATACATAAATAAAAACAAATATTTAATTAATGAGTAATGACTTACAGTCCAATATGTGAAGAGTCTGGTATTGTTGTCTCCGTACAAATCTGGACTAACCTGTTGTAATTAAAATAACGTTAAATATTTATAGACTGTAATACATTTAAATATTTATTAACAGTTCTTTTTTACAGTATGACACTAATTAAATATTTTTATTTTCAGCATAATTATTAATATGTTAGATATTTCAGCATAAATATTTACTTCAAAATTCAAATTTTGTAATAGAACTTAATACTACTACTACTCTAGCACCTGTTGATAAAAATCTTGTTTTCTAGGTAACTAGTTTATTTAACCATCTAGATTTAGATATTGGCTAAAAATAATATAAGATTGGCTGTAAGTTATAATTCAATTTATTGACAAGAGAGCCAAAAATTTGACACTGTTAATACATTTTTCAGCATTCTATTGTAATTTATTGAAAAATGTAAAATTTCAAAATAAATATTGATGGTATTGAAGAATTTATTGACACCTTACTTACACATTTTTGTAAAAAAAAAAAAAAAAAAACCATTATATTAACTTTGATAAATCTTGACTATTTTGTGAATTTATTACTTGCAATTGGCGCTATCTAGCTAAGACTTATTAATTGATGTAACACCGCAGAAAAAGAGAATTTACCTGCCAACCTGCTTCAATGCTATTGAGATCTTCACCAAATTTACCACCCAAAATCCAGATTTGAGACAAACTAAACTCATTAGGCTGTTGGATTTTGGGTTGCCAAACATTTAGAGTTGCTTTGGCTCCAAAATACTTATCTCCTTCCACATAAGCAATTGCATGCTGGCAAATCCAAATAAGGTACTGAATTCAGACTTTGACTCTATAGTGTGTATATATACCTTGATTTGAGACTTGAGAGAGACTTGTAATTAAACTAGCTCATGTTTTTATACTATTTTATTACATATGAATATTTTTATACTTCTGTTTATCTACCTAGTACTACTACTACTACAACTCAGCTTATCACTCTCATCTCATGTCCTTGTCAATATTTTGCTTCAAATAAATGATATATCATGATTTATGTATATCATTAGATATATATGGAAAAAAATTATACAATAGCTATTTGAAATTAATCAATTAGCTAATAACTATTTTTTTGTATCGTCATAAAATGTTTTGACACTATAATTATATATATATATATATATATATATATATATTTGACGATTTATATAATAATTTATCGCTTTTAAATTTTTTAATCATAATATCAAAAAATTTATTGAAATATATTAATTATACATACATCTAAATTTATTGAAATCTATTCATTATTGAAATCTATTCATTATTGAAATCTATAATCATAATATTAATCACATTTCAACTATTTCACTTATTTTAGACTATACTACAGATCCATTAATTTCAATTGACTATATTGAGCTAAGCACCCTATATATAATTATACATACATCTACATAAACTAATTTTAAAAATAATTTTAATTTTGTACGCTTTATAAAATTAAATTTAGTTAGATTAACAATTCCGAATTTGAATTTTCGTTTCCGATTATCTTCGGTTAGATCATGATTGAAATGATAAATATTCACAAAATTAGTAAATGCTTTTTTTCCCCGTAGATTTTCCTATAACTGAAAAGTAGCTTTTCAAAGCCAATATATATAAAATAATAAATAATAAAAAAAACAATGGTTTTAAAAAGTCGTGGGCCCACGTGTTGTGGAGAGACAAACTATACGAATGTCCGAAGAGAAAGTTTTCAAAGCCCATTCATTGTATGAACAAAATTGAATAATGTGTGAGAGAGTGAAATCGAATCCAATTGATTGAATCATAATAATAATAATATATATATATAAATAATTAAATTAAATTCAATTAAATTAATTACCTGGTGACCAGTTTGGGTGTTGAAATCAAGGTCAGAGGATCGTGGCTTTGGAATCGAACGGTGTGTCTTCTTTTTGCCGTAAGATTTGACGGAACTCGCTCTCAATAAATCTTTCTTTTTAGTCCTTCTCACCGGAATCGTTCCCTCCGGACACTGTCCTTTCGTCTGCCACAGCTGAGCCGCCACTTTCTCCGGCGATCCTATCTTCCTCTTGCTCTCACCAAACACTTCTCTTCCTTCCGGAACGTAATTTGGCCTCATCTATATCATTAATTAATTATTAAAATAATTCAAAAGTAACTGTAATAATCCAGCATTGATTAAATTTTAAATATTTGTAATTCGTGTTGTTCTAAAAAAAAAATTAACTAATTTTGGATAAAAAGTAGTTGTTTCACTTTTTATATGTATAATTACAATATTTATTAAATTAAACCTGAATTTTGTGATTTTGGAGTAACGGGTGATCAAAAGCTGCTTGGTGAGAGACATGAACGCAGTCTATTATATCTCCGTCTGGGCTCTGCGAAAAATCGTCACAAAAAAAAAAAAAAAAAAAAATTAAATCAAAGCATGTATTATATATTATGATTAAATTAAAAACACTATACTTGGATTTCAATATTCACATACCTTGATGGACTTAACGGCGGGTTTGTTGAGTTTCTTGAGCTCTTTCTTGACATGAAGACTCTGTGAATTGACGCCGTTTCTTCTGGCTGAAACTGAAACCCACGTCGGAGCAGAAACGAAAAAGAGAAGCCAAATCATCATAATCAAGAATTTATTATTAGCTTCCATTTTCGCTATCTCTCTCACACTCTTCAATCTCTAACTAGAGAGAGAGAAAAAAAAAAACACACAGACAGTGTTCACTGGGTGGCCTTGAGATGAATGGTGGGTGGTGGGTAAAAAGCTTTTTGAATATTTAAAAGAAATTTAAAGATGTGATAAAAAAGAAAAGAACAGTGTGTAGATAGATATACATGTATATTATATATATATTTGTTTGCATATATAGAGAAAAACCAAACCCCACAAATATAAACCCCAGAACAACACAACAAACAAACGCATGTGGTTTTGACGAGAATAATCCAACACAAAATGCGCAGGACCTCAATTACACGGCAAAGGGTATAATGGGAAATTCAAGTTGGTTATTTATCGGAAGAAGGGATAGGAATAGGTTGGTGTTGTGCTAGTGGGCTGGTTTCTGGCTGGATTTCATTATGCATGCTCTTCAAGACTTTTCGTGTTGGTTTTGTCGTTTTTTAATTTGAGTGTGAGTGTGTGCATATATTATAGATTGGGTCTTATATAAATAGCGTGATCTAGTTAAATAGATAATTTAAAATAATAAATTTGTAAAATAATTAAGTGGAATGTGTAATAACCAAGTTTCAAAAAAAAAAAAAAATTACATTGTGATTAATTTTTTAGTGGTATAACTAAATAGTCAATTTAAAGTTATGAATTTGTAAAATAATCAAGGTTTGTCTTAATTTAGTGAAATAGCCAAAATGTGCAGTAATCTGGTTTCAAAAAAAAATTTGACCCCAAGATTAATTTTTTTTAAAGTGATAAATTGCTTATAATAATCGTTAAAATTTTTAATCTCAATTGTCAAATTTTTTTTAAAACGTAAATTTGACTACTTTGTTGAAAAGTTAAAATTTTGGTTATTTTGCTAAACAATAAGTTTCAAATGATTATTTTGTACAATTTTTCTTTAATTTTTTTTTTCGAAAATGATAAATTGCATATATTAATCGTCAAAAATTTTAAGACCACGTAAATTTTGATTATTTTTTAGGGCAGTGTAGCAAAATAGCCAAAATGAAACTATGAAATTTGGTTCTAGCCTATGTTTGACAATTTTTAGGGATATAGCCAAATGGCTTATGTGGCAATAATTAAGGTCTGATTTGCCCTTATTTATTAACAAATTCGTCACTTTCTCTCTCTTATTTTTTTTCAAATAATTTTTTTTGCATCAAAACTTCAAAAATTCATATCTTTCTCATACGAACTCGAAATTGAGTGATTCCAAATCCTACGGATTCGTGACGCCAAGATCTTCAAAAATAGATCCATTGTGTTTGATGAAAAATCATTTCAAAAATAGATCAATTTCGAGTTCGTATGAGAAAGATACGAATTTTTGAAGTTTTGATGCAAAAAAAATTATTTGAAAAAAAATAAGAGAGAGAAAGTGACGAATTTGTTAATAAATAAGGCTAAATCAGACCTTAATTATTGTCACATAAGACATTTGACTATATCCCTAAAAATTGTCAAACATAGGCTAGATCCAAAATCACATGTTTAAAGTGGCATAGTTACTTACAAATCTCTATTTTTTAGCTGAAAGTTTGAAATTTTGGTTATGTTGCTAATCAATTAATTTCAAATAACTATTTTATATAATTTTCCATATAAATATAGGCAGAAAGAGATAATGTAATGTAACATGACGTGTATTTAACACATTGTGCTTGAGGCTCGCATGCACTGTTTTACTTTATGATAACACATTGTGGATATTCTATTTGACAATTGGAGCGAGGATAATTTAGTTTATCAATTATATATATATATATATATATATATATATATATATATATATATATATATATATAGTTAGCACTTGTATTTTGTTATTTATTAGTATTAGTACTACATTGATGCTCCAATTTTGTTATTTATTAGTTTATTAATTTTTTTTTTTGTTTTTTTTATATTTAAGTTGCACATATGCATCTTCAAAAAAAATATTTCATTTTTACACTTTAACATTTTAAGAATTTTATAATTTTATAAAAAACAGTTCCCAATATCGGAATGAAATATTCATGCTATAGTGTCGTTTTTCGCGTGTTAAAAAGACATCCCAATGAAAATATAACGTGAAAAATGTAAAAATGACTCAACGAAAGAAGACGCAAATCTGCATTCGGTTAGATAGGCTCACTTCGTACAATTGGCACGTTGAATGGTTTATGCATGCTCAAAATTCTAATACCTGAGGACTTTCGTTCAATCGAAGACCACATTGCAAAGATTAAGGGTCCATTGGCCTTTAAACAATGAGTGACAAATAGTCGAGGATTGTAACACACCTGAAGTCTTTAGGTCGTTTATCCCTCACAAAGAACTTACAATCCCCGTTTGGTCTTGCCATTAATTTGGACTTTGCGACTATTAAGTATTCAAACCGACTTTGGATTTGAAGAACCATAATCCCCAAACGGTTTTGTCTCTAAAATCTCCTAACTATCATTTTGTACATTCATCTCTTAATCATATAAATACCAACTCGGTCTAATATTCAAGTAACTCTATTCGAAAGTTGAAACTCTATCAAATTACTCTCTGGAAATATTCCACTGACTAGAGCCACAAGGAGATGTTCATAGCCATCTGCCGCACATCCTCTAAGATCATGGTGTTTCATTCTATAGGTCAAATGTTCGAGACAATATCCGAGGGAGCTATGTTAATTATAGTACTCTTGCGTTGTCTTTTCAAAAAAACTCTTTAGTGATCGTGATATTTCGAATCGAGAGAAAACGATATTACTAATCTATCAAGTGCTCATGTAATTTCTAGTTATTTTGTTCATTCATCACCACATGTAGCTCTTAGTATTGATAAAAAAAAAAGTATATTAACAATTTAAATAATTATGTCAAATAAAAAAAATAACCATTATATATGTGAAGATGAACACTAATTTTAAATTATGATTTATTTATAATTCTAATTACCAAACATAATCGCTAGAATATATGAATTGAAGTCTCTAGCTTTTGATGGCAATATATATAGAGCAAGGTGGAGAGATCGGGGCATACTTTAACTAAATAAATTCACTTATTTATCACTGTTTTTTTTATATATATTTTTGGCTTTATATTATATTATATATATATATTTATTTGTCTCTCTCGAATTTTTTCTTCCCTTTTCACATCCCTTAAAACTTTAAATTAGGCATCTCCTAACCTCCTGACTGAAAATTCTGACTTTACAGCTGGGACAACTATACCAATCTATTATGGATATGGCAAAGTTGAACCACTTTCTTTGAAAAGTTTTTCCTTTTATGAGCCAGTTTTTGTTGTTGAGCTTTGACTTCATAAATCTCGGAAGTCATCGAAAACTTCTATTTTAGTGTAAAAACATTAAATTTGCTTCGGATGTGGGAGTCTGGATCAGCTAAATATAGTGTTGTTTCTTAACTAATTGACTATATTTATGAACTATGAGAGAGAGAGAGAGAGAGAGTGCTTGGCAACGCATAAACATCGTCGTAGTAGATTAAGACATCTTTATAACACGTTATGGTCTTTAATGATTAACAAAAGGAGGTTTGAAAAAAAATCACACATTGATAGCACTTCTATGATTGGACGAATTTCATATTCCACCCCAATTATTATTGGGTAATATGTATAGATACTTATCTTTTGAATTTTAATTAGTCATTTGTATAAAATAAACGACATAAAACAAATCATGAACAAAACATTAAAACATGGGAATAATGAATCGAATCCGATGTTTGTATGGGTACATACCTGAAAAATAGTTTGAAAACCGATCGTGAATTTTTTCTTGGGTAAGACGATGATAATTGATGTTCGACGCGAGACCGCTCAAATAATTTGAATTCAAACGCAGATCTCAGGCCTATATTCTATAACTACATGCTATAAATTAGAAAACGAATCAATTAATTAATAGTGATTGAATATAAAAAAAAAAAAATTAGATCACGACTATTTGGTATTAGCTTGCCTATATTATTAATACTGACGTGAATTAATTCTAAAAGACGCTAGTGGAATAAATAAAGAGTCATGTCATTGCTTTGACTATAGATCTAAGTGTTTTAAAATGTTTGCTAAATATCAAACGTTGTGATTGTAGTGGTTTAGACCGTTAGAATTTTGATTTTTATGATTTTTCCAAGATTATAACTCAATAGGTCGGTCCGACCCAACTAGTAAACCCTAAAATACAAACCTGATTAATAACCAAAATAAAATAACATCGGATACAATTGACTGAAACCCAACTTCTAAACAAAAAAAAAAGCCTAATTAAATTATCAAGAAATTGATTTGAAGGACAAGGGCTTCGCAGTGTTTTGAAGGGCATTGTTGGATATTTTTATATTCACGTGTGTGGTTTTTTTTTTCCCCCTCTTAGCACGTGTGTGGTTGAGATGGGATTGTTTTGACCTCATTGAAATAATTATGTGGTAGTGAGTGAATATTCGATATATATTGACGTCTCTAAATAACTATCTTCTGGTATTGTGAATTACTTGCATCAGGTTACACTATTATTAATTTTTCTATTTTGTCACGTTGTGAAATTGCCGACAAAAGTAATTACTTCAAATTGTCAGTATTTGTATAAGGTACAGACAAATTCCCAGCGCCCGGAAACTCATTGTTTCCATAATTATTTTCCATGCTCTGGTTTTTCAAATGTCAATGGGTTAATTTTGAATACTCAAACAAAACACAAGTAAAAAAAAATAAATTTTGTTTGTACTCGACATTCTAGTATTTTTATTTTAAATTTGAGTTTGGGAAATGATAAATAAATCAATTAAAAAAATATGCACTACTATAAGTATATATGATTGCTCTCAATTTTGAGTTACCATGAAATTTTTACAACATTTTTCAATTATCATGCAAATTACTATTTCAACTACTTACACATCATAACTACGGGGAAAATACGAGCTCCTCGTGCAAAGAAGATCAAGCAATCGTGGCTCTGCGGGTTTTTGGTAGAAATCTTCTGATTCTCACGTAGTGATTAAGTAGACAATTTTTTTTTTTTTAAATAAATTTAAAACCAAAAAGGAGGGAATTTGAATGAGTCTGACTCTATAGTCATCCATTTTAGTTTGTTAACAACAATTAATAGCTATTTCACAATAGTAACTAAATATTAGCTAGAATACAATTTTTATGCTGCATTAAAGCTATATAGCTTAAATTTATTAATTGGGCCGCACCATCCGTGGTCTAATCGGTCCGACCCTCTTTTTTAGAGATTTTTGGTCGATCCGACTCTTTTCCAAAAAAGGTCGGGCCGAACCGAGCTTCATGAAGGGCTTGGGCCGGGTCTAGAGTATAGGCCCTCAAGCCTGACCCGATTCGGACCCTCATAAAAGCGTAATCTGGGCCCGGTCCGGACCATAATTAGGCCCGGTTCAGGCCCAATTATTTTAAAATAAAATAATTTTTTTTTTCAAAATTCTGTTTTTATGTACAAAAAGTAGTTTTGACACATAAATTTAATTTTATATCAATGATATAAATTGTTTTGATTAAAATCAATGAATTAATTTTGAAAAGAAGGTACTGGCAGTTTCCACTTGTTATACATGTGATGTAATTTAGTAGTCTAAAAACTAATTCTAGAGCATCTTTAATGGTAAGCAAATACCATATTTGCTTAACTTGCCACATAACCAATTTAAGCTACAACTAATTTAAGCAAATTTGTTCTCTATTGGTAAGCTAAATCACTCTCCTAGCTTAACTTTATCCCACATGTCAATAATTAATATTTTATTATTATTTTCCATTCAATTCCCACTTATTAAATAAATAAAAATTGATCCATTTAATTTGCTAAGCTAATAACTTAGTTAAACAAAGTAACTTACTTAAGCTAATAGATAAAATGCAAAATAATGGTAAGCAACTAATTTATAATTTTTGCTAATTGCTAGCAAATCCTCACTTTTGAGAAGTATATATATATATATATATATATATATATATATATATATATATATATATATATATATATATACCTTATCACTTTCTATCCGGGAAATTCTATATTCAGAAAAGCCGGTACAGATTAATAACAAGACAAGAGCAATAATTAATGTCCAGCTTACAAAGAATATCAATCAAGACAAACGACAGCGAACCTATTAATTGGTGATTACCTAAAATCCAATAATTATAGAAAGACAGTAAAAAAAAGGTTAGTGTGAGAGATATGTCTCCACCAATCGGTTAGTAACAGAATAATCGTCATGTGATTCCATTATTATATTATTATAACTGTACATTCACATGCAAAGAAGAGTACTCTCTAGTCTCTAGTATGATAGCTCCTATTTTGAAAGCAGCCATGTATTTCCCTTTCTTTGATTTATTTATTTATTTACTTTATTTTTAGAAAATTGACTGAGCTTCCGTTAAAAATAGGCCTCTCTGATACAAAAGAATAACATCTTCGAATTTTATTTTGATTGTAGATATGCCTTTCGTTTTTATTGATGGGAGAAAAAAGTACATAATTAATAAGAAATTGTTTTGTGTGTATATAAATATGCGATGGTCACGGGAAAGATTGCGAGGGTGTGCAAGGAGCGCTATCAATAACTGTCCTTTCACTTTTGTTTATTAATTACGTTTCGTTTTCCAAAATCTAGGAGTAGGACTTTTCAACTTTTATTTATTTATTTATTTATAATTGATATATATATATATATATATATATATATATATATATATATTAATTTGAAATGTACGGACAATCAAAGCTTGATGTCGCTTGAGAATTATGGCAGAATGAATACAATATCATATCTTTTTTTTTTTGTTAATTTATGTTTGTCAAATTTTAAGAATATAGTCGAACGTACTAATAAGTAAAAAAAAGAGAAAAAAAAAAGTCTGATTTGTCTTTATCTATAAACAAATTCGTGATTTTTGATCAATCATTTTTCATTTCTTTTGGTAATAATTAGTGTAAAATCAACATTTTTTGCTGTGAAAAACATGGAAAATCATATTTTCTGCGAAACCAAAATATTTTTAGAGAGTCCTTAATGTTTTGGCAACCATTTCAAACAAATTTTGAATCTTTTTCAGTCTAAATCGATTCATATTAAACTTATTTGATATATTGGGTGTCGACGAAACATAATTATAAAAGCTTTAACGAACATTTAAATCAACTACTTGTCTAGGGAGAAGATGATGGCTGATTTGCTTAGTAAGTTTGGTTTACTTGAGCTCGTTTCTCTATTTTTGGCTTTGAGAGTTTACCACTTCATATTCCATTCTTTATTGTAAAAGATGGCACATATATTATAAAATAATAGTGTAATCTATGCACTTTGTCTTCTTATTTCTTCTTCTTTTTATTTTTAAGCCATAATATTGAAACTACGGTTTTCTTCCGCACCATAAATGAAAACTAATTGATAAATTTTCGTGATACTACTCACATTTTTTATATAAAAAAAGTTCATATTTGTTTAATAATTATTGATTAAAATCTGAATTTTTTTTCGGACTTTGACTGAAATATGAAATTGAATTGAAATTTTAAATACTAATTGATTATTGTGTTTGTTGATTCAAGATTCCTGTTAATGGATGTATGATTTATAACATTTAAACTTATTATTTGTGTATTTGCAACAATTTATAATTTGACTTTAGTGTGGACCATTTCTATTTGATACTAGATCTGCATTAATAAAAAAATTATGAAAAACTATTTTTTTCATCCGTCCGCATATTTATTGACATGTAGATTTTCCTTAAAAAAAATATGTTCAATCGAAAAATAATTTCTATTTTTCATATGTTTTTCTATTTTATTTTCTTCTGATATGTCAATTTTCCATAATTCGGGGTGTCAAAAAAAAAAAAAAAAACGCTTTACCAGGTTCTTAGAAATGAAAAGTAAAATCAAACAAGTGATGCAATATAAGTAAATAGATAACCCAATGTCTTAGGTCTAGGCCCAATGGAAATGACCAAGCCCAATGCCCAAAGTTACATTGACTCCTCAGATAGCATAGGAGATATTCCACAGGTGCCTTGTTTGAAGAGGACGATTCTTTAAATACCTAGAATTTTCATACATTGTATAAATACCTCGTTTTTTTTTTCAAAAAATTTTGCTGATATTTTTAATAAACATGTAAAAAAACTAATAAATGTTGAAATGAAACTGTAAATATTAAAAAATATATTTAATAAAACTGTATTCAAAATAAAATGAGGCATTCTCAGAATAAGAATGAGAAGCGAAGTGATCTCGGAAGATGTTTTTGGAACGAGGCGGCTCAAGTAATTTCCATGATACCATACTGGGCCTATACTTAGCCCATGCCCAGAAAATAAAGGAGGAAACTATGTAGACATTGACCTTTTGGGGCATAATACTATTGTGCTAATTGGAGAGCAATTCTGGGCTTTGACTTTAATGTGATTATATCAAAACTAAGATAATTTCAAACTTTATAAGATCATTTAAATTATTTGAACAAAATTAATTAAAATCCATTGATTACTTCTAATTTCAAAACTATGATTATTTATTGACAAACTTGTCAATAAATATCTATGTTTATTGACAAACATGCCAATAAAAAACTTTCTTGACAAACTTGATCATAGTTTTGGAATTAGAAACAACTAACGGATTTTTTTTCAATTTTTTTTAAATGGCCATAGTTTTAGAATTATTCCGATTTTAATTGTTTCTTTGACTTGTATTTGTTCCACAAACAATAATATTGAATAATTAATTTTGTAAAACACTTAATATATTCGACCAAGCATAGCAAAACAAAAATAAAGAACGCAGGCACCGATCGCTTATTGTAAACTAAATACTTAGGTTAATCTACTTTAAGCTCGGAAGCTCCAGCATTATAATCATAATACAATAGACATTTGTCCGAATAATCAACGCAAACTCATACTCCAGTTGGAAACTGAATCTTGTTCAACGATCTATTCACGATCAAATATGACCCATAAACATGAAGAAGGTCACAATATTTAGCTCGGCTCGGCTCTTTTTTCCCTTGAGCTTCGGTGCATGGCTAGTGTCAACAATAATAGTGTTCCTAGAAGCAAAATATCAGAACCATTCAAAATGTACAAGTTACGATACTTGGTACCACACAAAATCTGATTCTTCTTCCTAAACACTTTCATTATACCAATTAGAAGGGAAGTCCGATTGTCACTCTATCCAATAGACTTGAGATACTTTTGGCGATAGATGAAAATTTGTTAGAAACAGGGCCGGCCCAAGGCATACTGAGACCTTAAGCGAAAATAAATAATTAAGCTTTAATTTTTATTTTTAATGTAAATAGTCCATAACCTCTTATCATTATAGCATTTTAGTCATCACTAATTCTTTTATTGATCATTAGGTCTATAATTTAATGAGGCCATAACATTTTGCTCCTTTTTATTATTATTTTGGTCTATATATATTTTTTAATCATTTTGGTCAATAATTTATTAATACCAATTCATTTATTTTTTTTTTGTATGGAAGATAATTATATGACTTTTTTTTTTTTTTTTTTTCTGGATTGGGTCACGTACTTTTTGTTATGAAGGTGGGCCATGTGCTTGACTTTGACTGGATGGATGTGGTATTTGTGAGAGGGTGTGAGAGAGGAGACAGTGACAAGAGAGAAATAGCAAAAGAATAATTAAATATAGGACTCCATAACTCAAGCGCGGGGGACTTATCAACATAATTAGAGAAATGCATATTATTTGTGGGCTTATTATTTTTCAAGAGGGGTCTTTTTTGGGCTTAATATTTTTCAAAAGAAGATGGGCCTTAAACAACCGTTTATGTGGCCTACTATTAGGGCCGGGCCTGGTTAGAAATGAAAATCTCGGGTAAGCTTGTCGAGTTTTGGTGATATTTAAATACAAAGTACTCCATTTTCTCACACATGCCAACAGAGAGGTTGTTTGCAACAAGTCCGAAAAACAAAAATTCTAAGACTTGGATACAATCTCTTAGTCTAAGAAAGAGAGAACATTGTGTCTAATTTGCAGATCTACAAAGCAAGAACGGCCTTATTTAATGGCCACAATTCACATGCCATAAGATTCTCACTTTTTCAAAATTTATAGCTAACAACAATTTATATTTAAAAAAAAAAGAGAAGGAAAAGAGAGATGTCCTATAAAAATAGGTTCCGTAAGGAAGAGTAATGATGATTAATGATACTCAACACGAGACTAAAATTCTTAAAATAAACATAATGAATCAAAAATAAAATTAAAAAATGTGGGTAGGAAAGGAAGGCTGGTTGGAAAGCCATCAAATACACACTTCTTTCTTTCTGTATATTCAGAGTGGGTCCTAATTAAAGTACTTTTTCTTTCTTTCTTAGCATTAATAAAATTTTAGTTAATATAAAAAAAAAAAAAAATTAGTTTAATGACAAAAATAACCTGGCAATGCAAATCAAGCACCGGCAAAACCGTCCCACAACAAATAAAAATAAAAAGAAGCAAATCTTGACGGCTTTTTTTTGGTCCGATCTCTTCCTATGTCCCACAATCCCACCGCCCTTTCTACTTTCTCAATTTGAATTTCGGAATTTTCTAAATTCCAACCTCCACTTTGGTCCATATATATGTACCATATATATATATATATAATACGATATTTTTATGCATTATATATGACCACAATAGTATATGAATCCTTCTTTATTTCATTATGACTTGCCAACTGCGATGGGACCAAATGACCACATGGGGAAAAAAAAAATGCGAGCTATCAACAAATTAGTAAGTGATTGAACGATGATCCATTTATAAAGTAAAAATTAGTGATGTTTGATAGAATAGCAAATAAATTGTGTTTCTCCTATAAATACTAAGGAGTTGTCTTGTTAGCATTCAGTCGAGTAAAATTTTGATTTTCGGTATTGTTACCCATTTAGTATACTATATTCATGAATGAAAAATGACTTTTTCATACATGACAATTTTTTAAGCGCAAGTTTTAGAAATATCAATTAATGTTCAAAGAATTTGAAATTTTCTCTAAAGATATATAAATATCTTTGTCAACAATTTCATGGATGTCTATAAATCTTCTTAGGATCTTGGGTTTCCTTTGAAAATTTGTTGACATTTTTGTCAATATATTCATGGATTTAATAAATCTTCACATATTTGAGATTTTTTTTAGAGTTTTACGATTGTCAATAAATTCACGGATTCAATATATTTACAAAGGATTTGAGTTATTTATTTATTTAAGATTTATCAAAATATTTACGAATAAATTCTTGAATGTCAATAAATTTGATAGCTTAATTTTTTTAAAAAAAATATTTATGAAGTGTAAAAATTCATTAATAATGTGAAATTTATCAACTTAACATCCAGGTTTCACTTTGTTTATGCAGTAATGAGTGAGATTTTAGTTAAGTAATTTTATGAGAGATAAATATTTTCAAATAAGAAAATAAAGGGAAAGAAAAAAAATAGTGAAAATATATTTACACAAAATAAAGTCATAATTTTAGAATTAAAAAAAATTATATTCTAGTAAAAAAATTTCTCAGTTGTCATAATTTTAGAATAAAGAATGATATTATTTTGCATGAAACCCAATTATCTTCCACGTCTCGGTGTTTCCTTCCGTGCATATAATGAACATAACCAAATTTTGTTGTCAAGTTTCAAAATTCCATTTGAAGATAACAAAGTAGTTTAGAAGTCACTTTTAAAATCAAGGTTTGATATACTACGTTAAATTAATGATTTTTTTGAGAGCTCTGCATTGCTACAAAATTGATTAAAAATCATGGTTTATATACGAGTCATGCAATTTTTAGACTTAACTGTTGTGATTTTAGTGTGGACTGTTTTTGTTATGGCAAAACTGTTGTTCTCTCTAATGTTGGAAACATCCTCTAGAACATAACATGTCTGCTTTACACGTCAAAGTTGTGACGTGGATTTGAGCTGACTGACTTTTTTGTCTGATTCGTTTCCACGTTATATCTGAACGTCCAATGAGTGTTCTCCATGTGCATTGGGAAACCTTAGCCTAGGACACGACGCCTGTATATATCATATAAAATGTTCGCTTTCTCTTTTAGGTAGGGTTTCATATCTTGATATCTTGTTGCAATCGTCATTGTCGCTACTCTGCATTCTAGGTGTGTTGTGTGTTACTCTGTTTTGATTTACAGCCATTGTTGGAGCTAGTCACAGAGTTTGTTGAGTAGTTGATTCAAATTATTGTAAACATGTATTGTTATAAGCGTTGTTGAAACACCGGGAGAGTGTGAGGGAAAGTGAGGGGAGCCAAACACATAAGGAGTCTGAGTTAGAAATTACTAGGGTAGTTTGAAGTTGAGAAAACCTGAAAGGTATGATCATCCATGACTGTCTGAAGTTGTACTTATTCTACCGTCAAGTGAAATTTCTTTTTACACTAGGAGTATTATCTCCCAGAAGTAGTCACAGTTCGTCAAATTGGGTTACCATCTCTTGTGTTTAGTTGCTAAATTGATAAATTGTTTCTTAATTTGTTAAAACATTCGTAGAAACATCAGCTAAACATTAGGTCTACTTTTTCATTAACAAAGGAAGCGACAAGACACTGTTGCGAATTTTCTCGCACACACAAGTGCACGTGGTCGCAATAGTAATAAATCGTAAGAACGAGTCGATCCCTCAAGGATTAGCTAAATAAGGAATCCGATAATCACAAGCTAATATAGAACTAAATATAGTTGATGGAATCGTTGTCACAAAAATTCATTAACACGTCACAAAATTAAACAACTAGATGCACAAAAATTCTATTGGATAAAGGGAAGGACTATGGTTCACGGGTTCACAAAACAACTTGGATTCGCTGAATTAAGAAAAGAAACAAGCTATTGAGATTCACACTTTTCACTACTCATACTCACTTTAATAGAATTGATAGATCTCTCTCAAGCATCTAACAACGTAAACCGATACCGGAATATCATCTCTTGATCTCAACTCCTAACAAGCACGGCTAGCATAAAAAAACAAGAGTATTCATATCTAGCCTGGGAAAGAATTCTAGTAATCCACACAAAAACACAACAACCTAATCTTTCGCAAGCATTAGAGTTGAACATAAAACAAGCATGAGTTCATGACATCCATACAAGCATTAAGCATAGTTGTGGATTAAGTAAAGGTGATGAGAAAAACAACAACCTAACAATTCTAATATCATGAATCCTACATCGTAATGAACCCGCTACACCATAGCCCTACATGAGATTAGTTCATATTGATGACTATGACAATAAATATACACAAAGATGAACACAACAACAATGAAGCAAAAGACATCATACTTGAATTAAAAAGAGTAAGAGATAGAGAATAGAACACTGTTTAAGGTTGTAGCAAAGGTAGAACTCAGCAACTCAATCCTCGTCTTCAAATTTGAGCTACAAAGTATGAACCAAATTCTGGAAAAATTTCAAAAAAAGAAGAAAAACTAAAAGATGAAAAATGTGTTCTTGATAGATTAAATCCTTCCATGCATGCCTTCTTCTGAATAGATTGGTCTTTTTAAGGTTGAATGGACTTGTTTTCGGAGCAATCTAAGCCTTCAAATCTCATCCAATGGCTGAGAATCGCTAAAAAAAATGAAGATAACGAAGTATGTCAGGATGACTGCGCGCCGCGCGCTTCACCCTGCGCACCGCGCGGTCCTTCTTTTCGCTTCCGCGCGGTTCGCGCGTAAGACTCTGTGGCTTTTGATGCAGAATTCCCACTCCGCGCGGCGCGCGAAATGAACCTCGCGGCGCGCAGAGTTGGAAAAAAATGTTTTCTTCGCTTCTTTTCTTCGTTTTTGCTCCGTTTTGACTTCGATTAGCTTATTTTTCCATATTGAGACCTCAAACACTAGTAGAACCCATATAGATCTGAAAATCCATCAAAAACACTTTAGAGATAATTAAAATCTTTGAGGACTCGTTGATTTTAAGCTCGGGAGATAGGATTTACGCGTGATTAACGCACGATCAAACATAGACATACATACCGATAATGGAATTTGTATCCAAAATACTTCTAAAATAATTTTAATCAAGCTTGTATCGAAAACTATTCTAAAATAAATAAGTGGGGCTAAATTTAAAGGTTCACACAATCACTAGGTCCCATTAATACGTTTTGCTTTGATTTGATTTGTCTCACGCAGGCGTGTCTTTCCATAATTTCAATTTCATAATCCGTGGCCTTCCCTTTTTTTTAATATTTGTTTTATTTTATTTTACACTTTTATCTGTACCAACCAACTCACTTTTAGAGCTAAGACCGAAATTCACTAATTTTAATTAGTCCTAATTCCATTCAGTCGAAGGCCAACCATTTCTAAATCAGCATTTAATTCGAGATCTTTTATTGTGATGTCAAGACTATGATATGATCCTGCTTTCAGCTTTATATTTAATACAATCAATTTAAGTCCTTGAAATCTTAGATAACTTGTAGTGGATAATAAAATCATATAATACTGATCAATGAATTTTTATGTTCGGATAAAAAATATAGGAACAAAAAAAATAATCCATAAGGTCTCTGACTCTAAGGTCATAAACAATAATAACTAATTTTAGAGTTTATTAATTAAGATTAATTACATATTTGTCCCCTCAACTTAGACACACAACGATTCACTCCTTGAAATTGGAAATCTTGCAAAACTAACCTTGTAATCCTACATCTCAACAAATTTACCCATTCTCTCAAGATCTCTCTAACGGTGTTAAACAATTAAAGATAAAAAAGTATTTTTCCTACTTTTTTTCTTTTAGTTTGTTTTTTATTCTGTTTAAAAGAAAAAAAAGTGTTATTATCTCTCTCCGTGATAAAAAAATAACCAGTCACACCGTAACCACACTGAGTTTGTATACAAATATATTTACAAAACTACAAACTTTATATATTGCCTTGAAACCAAAATTGCAGCAACTAAACACCAGTAAAAAAAAAGTCAATTAGGTATATAGCCATATTTACAGTTTCATATTGCTATATATCAAACGTTACATAAATCTTGGGTAAATAACCACGTCCATATATTTACACCGTAAATTGACGTAAATACCTCACCATTTTATTTTAATGAAAGGGTAAATTAGGAATACCACGTCATGTTTGTGGATCATTATAAAAGAGAGAAACAAAAATCAAAATTACACGTTAGAAACAAAACCTTGATTTTCTTTATTGTGATCACCATCTCCAGCCTACGACGAAAATGAAGTACACATAAAAAAAAGAAGTAACAAGGAGAGAGAGAGAGAGAGAGAGAGAGAGAGAGAGAGAGAGAGAGAGAGAGAGAGAGAGAGAGAGAGAGAGAGAGAGAGAGGTGTTAAATTGATTCGGGCTAAATTTTGAAAGGCCTTAACTTCAACAACAAAATTCAAAACAAAAAATAATATATAAATTCAGCAGAAAAAATAAACTTTATTTTCGTCCACAGGTTTGGCAATTCAGGCGTGAAGATGTTGATAAGTGCGGTGAAACGTGAAGAAGAAGAATGAGAGAAGAGTAAGAGAAATGAAATTAATCATTTGTACTTTAGTTTTAACAAGGGTATTTAGGTAATATCTCAAAATAAGAGATCATATGACAAAAACGTGACCTAAAACTAGACGTCCGTGAAGAGAACTTGACAGAATGGGTAAATTTGTTCACATGTAAGATTACAAGGTCAATTTTGCAAGATTTCAAATTTCAAAGGGTAAATCTTTATTGGTGTCAAATTTGAGGGGGAAAAAATATGTAAGTAATTCTATTAATCATTTCTATAGGCTAACAAGTAACACAATTATTCATTGTTTGACGTTTTTGACAATCTCATGGCGCGCCAAAGTATGGTCCGACATTTGTGCTTTGATTCTCTAAATTTACAATTTTTATTCTCGTAATTGGATTAATTATAATTATTAAAAATTAAAACGAGATACAAGAAAAAAAAATAACATTAAAATTAAAAAAAGCATCTCCGGGGATATGGGATGTTGTCATTCTACCCGAAAGGAGCTTCTCAAATTATAGTTGCCAAAGAAGCTCAAGATTAAAAATAATAATAATAAAAGGCTTTCAATTTTGGGTGACTTTGGACTTTTTATATATATATATATATATATATATATATATATATATTTTTTTTTTTTTTTATTAATAATGGAATAATGTTTCAGACCGGTGGTTTTGACGGCGATGCTTTCCCGTCTTGCTTAAGCAAAAAGAAACAACATATACACACATACATGCCATCTCAGCATCCTACGTGGCACGAACAACCAAGTCTTAATAAGTTCATATATGCAGAGAGAGAGAGAGAGAGAGCTCTTTATTAACATTCCTATGCTCTTTTACAAAAGTTTTTTCCTTTCACAAATTCACAACCATCTCTCTCTCTCTCTCTCTCTCTCGAAGAAGAAGAAGAAGAAGAACAATATTTTGAGTTCATAAGCTTCCACGCAGTCACATATCTCTCTAGAGAAGAAGAAGAAGATTAGTTTGAGTTCTTGATCTTTAGACAGACATGGTATTCAAAAGCTTCATTTGACCTGACAATTATGTATATACACATTATTTTTTTTACAACAATATGTATACTATTTGTAAATATAATATAATCAGGGGACTCCGGTGAACATCATAGTGGGAACACACGTGTGGGCGGAGGATCCGGAAGCCGCTTGGATCGACGGCCAAGTCATCCAAATCAAAGGCAAAAACGCCACCGTTGTCACCACCGCCGGCAAAACCGTAAATATCAGTTAACAATCTCCATTAATTTAAAAATATTTAAATTTGAATTAATTTGTTTTAATGATGGTGATAATCAGATGGTGGTGGACATATCGAAGATGTACCCGAAAGACATGGAAGCTCCTCCGGCCGGAGTGGACGACATGACCAAGCTCGCTTACCTCCACGAGCCCGGCGTTCTTCACAATCTCTCGTGTCGATTCTCTCTCAACGAGATTTACGTGAGTGTCAATTCAATTTAATCATCTAAATATTATCGAAATTTCGAATTTTTGAATTTTTTTCGGTTTTAGACGAAAATTTGAAAATGTTTACATATTTATAAAAGAATTCCCTAGTTATCTGAAAAATGAAAAAAAAAAAAATTGGCGGCATTTTGAACCATGATTTTAAGTACAATATTTGGCGGCATTTTGAACCATGAAAAAGAATTCCCTAGAAAGATGTGGATTTTGGATTTTTTTTTGTTGGAATTGTTGAATTTTTCCGGTTTTCGACGAAGATTTGAAATTTTCATTTTTTGAATTCCCAAGTAATTCGAAAAATTGATTTTTTTTCCGATTTTTGTTTTTGTTTTTGGCGAATAGACATATACGGGGAACATTTTAATAGCGGTGAACCCGTTCCGGAGGCTTCCACACTTGTACGACGTTCACATGATGGAACAATACAAAGGAGCCGCTTTCGGGGAGCTAAGTCCTCATCTATTCGCCGTCGCCGACACTTGTTATAGGTGATTAATTATTTCCTACTTCCTTTTTTTTAGTTATGACTCTTGACTTGAGTTGACTAATGATTTTTTTTTAATCTTTTTTCTATTATTTTTTTGTTATAGGGCGATGATCAACGAGCACGGAAGCCAGTCGATATTGGTGAGCGGTGAGAGTGGTGCCGGTAAGACCGAGACCACGAAAATGCTCATGAGGTACCTCGCTTTCATGGGAGGAAGAGTCGCCACCGAAGGAAGAACGGTTGAGCAACAAGTTTTGGAGGTAAAAATATTTGTGCTCTTCAGTATTGCACAACTCTTGATTATTGTTTGGTAACACTATTATTTATTTCACTAATTAGAACAAAATGAAAGGAGCTCCTAGAGTGAAATTGATCAAATTTATTTCGATGTAATCTTATTTATTTTTTATAATTATTATCCGTCTAACATGACCTAATTTAAATTTGTGGAAATTATATGTGGTAGTGTTTTTTTTTTTTTTTTTTTTTTTTTTTTAATTTATTAAATAAGGTGTCTAAAGTTTTTATCGCTAAAGTAGTTTTGTTTTGTTTTATTTAATTTTTTTTGTTTTTTTTTTCCCGAGTGGTAAACAATTATGTTGCTTGATGTTTGCAAATTTTTTATATATTTTGTTTATTGTTTGATCTTTGTTTACTGATTACAACTTCATTTATAAGGACACAAGGTTTTGAAAAATTTGAAAAGTATTATTTTCATAATATAACCAATTTAGAGGTATATTCATAAACAATCATTGACTAATAGTTATATTTAAAACCTCCCCAATTTATTTTGATCTAATCTTTTGTTTTTTGGTTCATTAGTCTAACCCGGTATTGGAAGCGTTTGGGAATGCCAAGACGGTGAAAAACAATAACTCGAGGTGAATTATTTTCCGGCTACGTTGATCGCATTCTTTACTCGTTCCATAAAAAAAGTACTTAATTAAGACTCACGAAAAAAAATTAAATTTGCAGTCGGTTCGGGAAATTCGTTGAGATTCAATTCGACAAGTACGGTAAAATCTCCGGGGCCGCTATTCGGACGTATCTTCTCGAGCGTTCGCGTGTTTGTCAAGTCTCAGATCCCGAGAGGAACTACCACTGCTTCTACATGCTATGTGCAGCTCCGCCCGAGGTAATCTAAATTCAATTATTTATTCGTTAATTATTTTTGTGTTGATCACATTGCTTCCTATAATAATAGGAAGCCAAGAAATACAAGTTGGGAGATCCGAGAACATTTCATTATCTCAACCAATCGAGCTGCTATGAAGTATCCAATGTCGACGACGCGAGAGAATATTTGGAAACCAGAAACGCGATGGACATTGTCGGAATCAACCATGACGAGCAGGTCCGTTCTATCTTTTTTTTTCCCTTTCATATTTATTATTATTATTTTTTAAATGTCTCGGGATCTTCCTTATTAATTAGGACGCCATATTTCGAGTCGTGGCCGCGATCCTACATCTCGGGAACATCAACTTCCTAAAAGGCAAAGAAAACGACTCGTCAAAATTGAAAGACGATAAATCAATGTACCATCTTAGGACCGCAGCCGAGCTACTCATGTTAGGCCTTTCGAAACCAAAACTCTTATCTCAAGAAGAAGAAAAAAAAGAAAATAACTATTTTTTTTTTTTTTTTTTTTTAATTTTACATATAATTCTTATTATAATTAAGGTGCAACGAGAAGTCTCTTGAAGACTCGCTATGCAGACGAGTCATAGTGACCCCGGACGGTAATATCACAAAGCCGTTGGACCCGGAATCGGCTACCTTGAGCCGTGACGCTCTTGCAAAGACTATATACTCTAGACTCTTTGACTGGTATAACCCAAACTTTTTTTTTCTTTCAGTTACACCCTAAAGTGTTATTGTATAACAAGTGATTTTGTTTGGGTGTTGCAGGATTGTAGACAAGATAAACTTTTCAATTGGTCAAGACCCAAACGCTAAAAGCTTAATAGGAGTCCTTGATATATATGGTTTTGAAAGCTTCAAAGTTAACAGGTATATATATATAATTTACATGTAGATGTGCTATAATTCTTAAGGAAATCTAATATGACATTTTGCTTTGTTAGTTTTGAGCAGCTATGTATCAACCTCACAAATGAAAAGCTGCAACAACATTTTAATCAGCATGTTTTCAAAATGGAGCAAGAAGAGTACACAAAAGAGGAAATAAATTGGAGCTATGTAGAATTTGTGGACAACCAAGATGTCTTGGATCTCATTGAAAAGGTATTATCAGGCTCAGCTCAATCAATAGCGTATGGCATATAGCGTAAATATTCTCATATATTTTGCTTCGCAGAAACCCGGCGGTATAATTGCTCTCCTCGACGAAGCGTGGTATGCCATTATGTTTTTAAGCTAAGCTTTAAATGTAGTAAAAAAAATTAGTTTGATCTCGTAAGTCATAATAACCAAAGAGTCATGAGTTAATTTTTCTTTTTCTTTTTCGGTGCAGCATGTTTCCCAAGTCGACCCACGAGACGTTTGCGCAAAAGATGTATCAGACTTACAAAGCGCATAAGCGCTTTAGTAAGCCTAAACTATCCCGAACGAACTTCACAATCAATCATTACGCCGGAGATGTAAGAAAAATTTCAAAAATTCATATTAGAACTTTTAGCGAGAATAGTTCCTGAACTATTGTACGGATTGCATTTCGATCCCTAAACTAATTTTTTAAGCAAAGCAGTCCTCAAACTATTTTATTATGTTATGCTTTATTCATAAATATTACTTTATTTTTAATTATATCTATCGCCTAATAAACTTGAAACATGTCACCTTTAATAGATTGTTATTTTATATATAAAATAGATTAATTAAATTATAAACTAAATTCTATGTATATATATATAAAAAAATTGAATGTTAAGTTTTTTTTTCTAAACTTCTAATGAATCGTTCCGAAAATATAAATATATTATTTAAATTTGTAAATATGTTTTCACTGTTTGGGTGTTGAATGTCATAAAAAAAAAGCTATCAAAATGAAACCTAATACAAAATCAATAGAGACCGAAATGTCACTCGCGTAATTGTTATTCAAGGACTATCTGTACTGAAATTCCTTCATTTTATTCCCCGGTCACGTGATAAAATTTAAATATTTACTTATCGCTGCCTTGTTTAACGGGCCAGGTCACGTACCAAGCGGATCATTTTCTCGACAAAAACAAGGACTATGTGGTGGCTGAGCATCAAGCTCTGTTAGACGCCTCGTCATGCTCGTTTGTCGCAAATCTCTTCCCTACACTTCCTGAAGAGGGATCAAAACAATCAAAGTTCTCTTCCATCGGAACTCGTTTTAAGGTAATCCTACTTTTACCCAAAAAAAAAAAAATCGCGTCCCGAAGCTTAAAAAAAAATGTTGGTTAGAGATATGTAAAGCTCAGTCATGACATCTCTGCTTGATTCTATTTCCAGCAACAACTACAATCTCTAATGGAAACGTTGAGCACCACGGAACCTCATTACATCAGATGTGTAAAACCCAATACCGTTCTGAAGCCAGGAATTTTCGAGAGCTTCAACGTCTTAGGCCAGTTGAGATGTGGGGTGAGTGAAAAAGGTTTCGATTTCTCGCACCGTATCTCATCATGTCATAAAGTTGATGGTTATATAATAACACTTTTTTTTTTTATTACTATTTTTCCTATCAATTACTTTTGCAGGGTGTATTGGAAGCTATAAGGATTAGTTGTGCTGGGTATCCAACAAAAAGAACGTTTGACGAGTTTCTCGAGCGTTTCGGAATGTTAGCCCCAGAAGTTCTAGATGGGTAAACTCTCTCATATTTACTATAAATATTAGAAAATAAAATAATAAAATGTTGCTCAGAACGATCGAATAATCCTTTGCAGTTCTGATGAGAAATCTGCATGTATAGCCATCAGCGACAAAATGGGTTTAAAAGGTTACCAGGCAAGTGCTACAAAAAAACAAATGTCAATTATTATCTGAAAAAAAAATACCGGTTTGGAGTCAGTTTCATTAATTATTTTGTTTTTTCTTCGGCGCAGATGGGAAAAACAAAGGTGTTTCTGAGAGCGGGACAGATGGCAGAGCTTGACGCGAGAAGAACCGAGGTTTTGGCCAACGCGGCGAGACTATTACAAAGGCAAATCAGAACATACCTGTTGAGAAAAGAGTTCATTACCCTCAAAAGAGCTACGATCAATGTGCAGAAATACTGGAGAGGTTAGTGCTTGTTTTTACTATACAGTTTCTGGCAAAAAAAAATAAAAAAAGGAATGACAAGTCATCCTCGGCCTTTTTTTTTTTTTTCTAACAGCTCAACTAGCACGACAAAAGTACGAAGAAATGAGAAGAGAGTCCGCTTCGATCCGTGTACAGAAACACCAACGCGCTCACGTGGCGAGAAAGCTTTACACGGAATTGCAAGCTTCTGTGTTAGTAATCCAGACTGGTTTACGAGCAATGGCGGCCCGGAATGAATTCAGACACAGAAGACAAACAAAGGCCGCTTCGATAATTCAGGTAATAAATTTGAGGTTTAAATATATTTTTTTCGTATAGAAAACAATATTGTCAGCAAATCTTTGACTGAAAATGTGAGTCATTCGTCATACAGACACGGTGGCGAAGATTCGAAGCTCTTCATTCGTATAAACAGCAAAAGAAGGCAAGTTTGGCAGTCCAATGCTTATGGAGAGCACGGCTGGCTCGGAAGGTTCTTAAGCAGCTTAGAATGGTGAGTTTTTATTTTTATTTATTTATTTATTTATTTTTTTGTGGGTAAAATTAAGCTCATTATAATTTTAAGTATTTCTTAGTGAAAATTATTAAGAATTAGTATACTAAATAAATTCTCCGATATAGGCTGCGAAAGATGCAGGAGCTCTCAGGGAAGCCAAGGACAAGTTGGAGAAGCGCGTTGAAGAACTTACGTGGAGACTTGAACTCGAGAAGCACCAGAGGGTATTATTATTATTATTATTATTATTATTATTATTATTATTATTATTATTATTCTACTCTATATTGTATAGTTGGTAATTATTTAGGGGAAATCCACAAATACCTCCTTTGAAGATGGTAATCCTAGAATCTGACTTTTTCAAACTTTCCAGAAATACCTCATTTATTGTTTATTTTCAGACTATTTTTCTTACTCTAAATGAAACTTCAAAAAAAAAAAAAAAAATCAAGTAAACAACAAGGAAAATACATAAAAAATGAGCTATTTATAGAATAATTGATGGCTTAGTTTGAAAAGAAAGTACTCGAGGTAATTTTCACACTTTAAATTTATCTGAAGTGCATGCTTATTGACTTCAGCAAAGAGCACAGAAATACACATTTATAACTTTGAATTTTACTATACTAAACAAAAACATACATTCTAGATTTTCCTCGTTGATTTACGTACCTTTTTTTCCTCACACAGACGGACCTTGAAGAAGCTAAAGCGCAAGAAATCACAAAGCTCCAAAGTAGATTGCACGAAATGCAAGAGAGGCTCGACGAAGCTCACGCCGCAATCATTCACGAGAAAGAAGCGGCAAAGATTGCCATCGAACAAGCCCCGCCCGTGATCAAAGAGGTCCCGATAGTTGATGAAACGAAGCTAGAACTTCTGAGAAATCAAAACGAAGAATTAGAGGTAATGATATAGTTACATCAACTTATTATATCAAGCATTCGCGTCGATACATACACAATGCGTGCCTAATGGAGATTTTGTGAATACGCGATATAGGGTGACTTGACTTTGCTGAAGAAAAAAATGGAAGAATTCGAGGACATGTATCGTCAAGTCGAGAAAGAAAGCGAAACGAGACTTAAAGAGGCCGAAGAAGCGCAAGCGAAAACACTAGAGCTTCGAGAGACGATAGAAAGGTAACGAATCGGTTCGTGAATAACTATTTTTGTAACTACTGTTTGATTGAATGACTTACAATTTTTTTTTTCTTCGTTGTGACTTGTCAGACTCGAACAAAACTTGTCCAACGTTGAGTCCGAGAATAAAGTCCTACGCCAACAGGCTTTGGTTGCTTCCGTCAATGAAGAACTCTCTGAAGAAATAGAAAGGTTAGGATTTCATGAGCTGTGTAGAAATAGTGGGATGAAAAACATCACCGCCGGTAAATATGTGAAAATTGATAAATCTGAATATTAACTAATTTTTTTTCCCCAACAGTCTCAAGAGTAAGATATCAAACATGGAATCGGAAAATGAACGTCTTCGCGAAAAAGCTGCGGTGGTTGCGGAACAAAAGAAAGATACTTCAGAAAAACTACAAACACCAGTCAAGGTGAAACAAAATTACATATTTCTTTTTCAATTCTATTTACGTTTTCATTTGGCATGACTTTCTATGATGGTGCAGATTTATGAGAATGGGCATAAACTAGAAGAGCTTCAAAGACCCAAGGTATATCTATATATTCACCACATTACAAAAAATATAGTAGTCTGAGGTTGATTATAATATATATATATATATATATATATATATATAATTAAAAAATCATACCGATTTCAGTTCCTTTAGCCTCTCCGATCTTTACAGAGATTGGCCTAGTGTTCTCTAGCTTGTATTTTGCTTCTTCATAGTAAAAGCTTTCTTTTTTCCTCTTTTTTAATTTAATCTTCGAGTCTCTTTTAAAAAAAAAAATCATATCCATTTTGTGCCGTTGCACTGACTATCTGTACTCATCGGCAATTCAGGAGACTGTGCCAGTTTTCACTCAGCTAACAAAACAGAGATCTCTCACTGAAAGACAACAGGTAAATTAGTAAAATAACCCAGAACACTAGAATGATCAATGGAACCAGAGGAACTCATCTGCAAATTAAAAAGCAGGAAAATCATGATATGCTCGTCAAGTGTCTCACGGAAGATAAGATATTTGATAAGAGTACATCGGTCGCGGCTTGCATAGTGTACAAATCACTGCTTCAATGGAGGTCATTCGAGGCAGAGAAGACAAACATATTCGATAGGATTATTCAAACGATCCGAACATCAATAGAGGTACTAATATAACATAATTATTAATTATTATGTTAATTTCACAGGACTACTAACTTGTTTGGAATATACTATCTTGAAGAGCCAAGACAGCCTCAGCGATCTAGCGTATTGGCTCTCGACAACTTCCACGCTTCTGTTTCTGATACAAAACACACTAAAGGCAAGCAATAACACTAATAATGTTGCTTCGACACGTGGCCGAGCTTCCCCGGCCACTTTACTCGGTAGAATGGCAAAAGTAAGTAGTAAAAAAAAAATGTGTTTAACATGAATATGAATATATAGGCGACGAGAGATATTATCTCCTCATTCGTTTTGACACTCACAGTCTCAGGGATTGCACTCGGCTACGGTGGGCTTGGGAGTTTCGAATGGCTACAGTGGAATAGTTGGAAAACTTAATGGGCAACCAAAAGTGGATCCAAAATACCCTGCCTTGTTGTTCAAGCAACACCTCACCGCGTGTGTCGAGAAGATCTACGGCATGATCCGAGACCGTGTGAAGAAAGAGATCAGCCCGTTCTTGAACTCGTGCATTCAAGTAAGAATTCTAGAGAGATTTCCGAATAAATAAAAGATAATCATATAAACAGCACAGTGAGAGATTCAACATGATTTTTGTATCATTCTAGAAAGAGAGAAAAAAAAAACGCTAATGAACTGAATATGCAGGCACCGAGATCTACAAGACCAAGATCAATAAGAGGGTCATCGAGAAATATTTATTCAAATCTGATAGCGAAACAACAGGCATCAAACGTACACTGGCAAAGCATTGTGAATAAGCTAGATGATACTTTGGCCATACTGTCTGAAAATCATGTAAGAAAAGATTAGCAACTAAAAAACCCAGTTTTTTTTTCAGTTAATTATTACATCACAACTTTACCGTTAAACTAAACACGTGCTAATATATACCTTCACCAGGTCCCAACTATGATCACGCGGAAAATCTTCACACAGGTGTTCTCGTTCATTAACGTTCAGCTCTTTAACAGGTCAGAAAAATAGCATCATTGCACAGACTTCGTGGCTAATAAAACACAGAAAAAGTATCACCAAATACTGATCATGTTTGTTCCTCTAAAATATTTCCTGACAGCCTATTGCTGCGGCGAGAGTGCTGTTCGTTCAGCAACGGGGAATATCTAAAGACAGGTTTGCTTGAGTTGGAACATTGGTGTCTCAAAGCAACTGACGAGGTAATCTCAAGAATATATATATATATATATATATATATATATATATATATATATATATATATATAAGGGTTTTCATGCAAGATTCAATACTTAATTTTTGTGCGGTACGCTTTATCTTTGCAGCTAACTGGATCCTCAAGGACTGAACTTCAACATATAAGACAAGCCGTTGGGTTTTTGGTACGTTCTTTCAAGCCTATTATATACATTTCTCTTTTCTCTTCTCTTGAGTCTGTCTTATTTAAATAGCTTCGAAGTAAAGACCTGCAGTACTATCACTGAAATTAGTAACTCACTAATTATTATTTTTTCTTTGTATATCCCATGATCGTTTTGGGACGTAACAATTTATTTTATTTATTTTTATCGATACAGGTATTGCACCAGAAGACGCAAAAATCTTTGGATGAAATTACAAATGAACTATGCCCGGTACTACTAACTCAAATCAATATTTATATTTTCAAAAAAAAAAAGGGGGATTGTATTGTGACTGTTCCATTAAATATCAAGAAGTCTATACTTATCTCACTCTTTTTTATTGGCAAATCAGATACTGAGTATCCCTCAAATATACCGTATCGGAACCATGTTTTGGGATGATAAGTATGGAGCTCAGGGACTGTCTTCAGAGGTAAGAAATACCCTATTTTATTCATGTTCAAATAATAATAATACTACGACTTGAGATCTCAGTCCTAACTTTAGTAAGTTTAACATGTTGATTGATTCAGGCAATTGGAAGAATGAGAGTCCTAATGGCAGAAGATTCAATCAACATGCCCAACAATTCTTTTCTGCTGGATGTCGATTCCAGGTATTTTCTACACTAAACTATATATTCACTAATTTATCTCAGTAAAAATACTAGTAATTGACAATGGTACCACTCAATACTGCTCATGAGACTATATATGCTGAGACAATATTAACTCTGCAAGAAAGAAAAAAAAATGTCTTGACACAACTCATTATATATTATACTATACATACATATGACAAAATGAATGGACTGGTACAGCATACCATTCACCACGGAAGAGATGTTCAGATCGTTCGATGAAGTACACACAAAGTTGAGTGATGTAGATCCACCGCTCCTTCTTCGCCAAAGATCCGATTTCCACTTCCTATTCCAGAACACCGATTGAAATGATACCAACATTTTTACTCTACACACTCTTCCCGGCACATCACAGATTTAAAGTAAATATAAAGCTCATCATTTTTTTATATTTAACTGTATTTCATTTTTGGTTTATGACTTTTTTTTCTTTTCTTTTCTTTTTTCTTTCCATTTTTGTATTTTTTTTGTGAGAGAGTGTGAGAGTGCCAAATTCTCCATACCATAGGAATACAATTAAAAAAAAAAAAGGACGTCAATTGTATTTTTTGACACAGTTGTTTTCTGTATGTATTTTCATTACAATGTTGCTGAAATTTTGATTGATATGTAAATGTTTCTTTCAATTCTTTTATTTTCTTTTTTGTGCTTCCTCTATTGTTTCTGTCCTATCATCCGGGAACTTTCCCAACCAACAGATATCATACACATGGCTACAAATGAAAGACATGATGAAATCGCTATGATAAACCCAAGTCAGAAGTTAATTTTCCAGTGGAAGTGGAGAGAGAGAGAGACAAATAATACAAAGTAGTAAAAAAAAATTGATTTGTTTCGGTTCGTAACTTCTCAAAAATCGTATGGAAACACGTTATGGAAACTAGTAGAGTAAAGAGGACAGAGAGAAATTTTATTAACGATGTGCTTAAATACAACGGCCTTGTTCGGCAACATTTTCAGGTTTTTTTTCCTCGTATAAACAAAATTGAAATTCGGGGGAGAGTAATCAAGTAATCACTGAACACTTAAATAATCTCCACCTTCATTATCCTTTATTATGACCAGTGGTATTATATTACTACCTCAAAAGTAGAACAGCCAGTACAAGTAATGTACAGCGCACTTATACCGAATCTAGTCTCTATGCAAAACCTGGGCTTCAATGTACAACCGTGATCAAGGTGTTCTGTGTGGACTTCGGCGAGCCTAACCTGTAGCAGAGCCAAATCAACCTGACATGCAAAAAAAATGATCATAAGAATGAGAAATAAAAGCCAACACAGAAGCGTTCGTGAAAAATTCGAAATTAAGCGCAGATTTTTGAATGGCCTAAAAGGGTAATTTTTAACGAGGTTTTAATTCAATAAAAAGAAAATTCAGTTGGAAGAAAATATAGAAGAAAATCATCAAAGAAGCTTTACTGTAGTATCTTCAGTTGTTAGATTGTTTTAAGATATGAATTTTTCACCAATTTACCACATTCCACGATAAAAAGGAAGGAAATTCGGGAATAAGAAAAATCTGAGGATGAAGCAACAATAAGGGATCATACGCGACCATCAAGTGGTCAGATTTTTTATTATCAGAAAAAAATTGCAAAACCAAGTTCCAATCGGTAGTAGCACCTTCATTATCAATTAAAATATGAAAGCTACATATAAATTTCTGTCCATAAAATAAAATAAACCAAGTCCGGAAAAAAGGAATAGTTCATAAATACTAAAGCTACATATATTAAAATATGCCACATTTAAAAAAAAAAACAAAAAACAAAAAAAAAAGAGGAAAAGGAAATCAGAGTTTAGCTTAAATTAAACACTACCAGCTATGGGATTGAATAGTATTTACGGAGTCTCATTCTACCTTGTCATCTTTCTTCAACTGAATCTCACAGACACTGCAATGTATGTAATGATTGTTCTCTTCCAGTTCTCCGCGCTTGCAAATGGGGCACCAAATGACATCCGCCGGCTAGCACGAATACCATAAAAGAAAATTAATTCTTTCGAGTTTCTGTTTTGATAATCGTCCCAAAAAAGGGAATAAGGGGTATGTAGAGAAAAGGGAATAAGGGAAAATATAATGTGATACGGGAAGAATAAGCTTTTAGTCTTTGTTATGTTTGATCATCAATTCTATTACAAACATGAGGACTCGGGTATTGAGATCATACCAGCTTCTCATTCAGCTTCATATGTTCATAAACCGCACTGGCCAAGTATTCATCTTCTTTGTCTTCCCATGTTTCGACATAGCTTTCTGGTTCCATAAAAAGCTAGAGTTATTATTAGTTGTTCTCAACAAAATTAAGTTTCCAATGGAACACCCTCAAAATAATGATCACTAGTGTTTCAACAAGGCATAAGGACAAGGTGTTCTAATTAATAGTGGCCATAGCAAGAAAGAAATGCTATTCAGTTAAACAGAAAGACAAGTATCTTATTTTGCAAGGCTAAATAAAGCTTTTACCATTTACATTGGATTCTGGGTTCAGATCCTCATAAAAGATGCGTTGCATTTCAAGCAATATTTCTTCACAGTCCCCTTGATAAGCATCGTGAACACCATCGTACTCCCATAACACATCATCAATCTCGGGGACAGAAGTTCTTACCTTCAAATTTGCATCCCATGAAATTTGCTTCAACTTTTTTAGCTCGTCGGAAACAATGTCCTCAAAAGCTGATTGAATCAAACCCTGATAAAGAGAAGATGAACAAAAGACGATTCAGTAGGGCACACAGATATTCATCTACCGAGACATTAAGTATAGAAACAAACGCCCTCTAATTCATTGGTTCAAAGTCAACACCGTAACAGTATACCAAAACACGATATTCCCACGGCTTTAAAAATACTCACGGAGTCCCCAATTGAAAGACCACAAATAGTCGAGTTTCTTGAGGATAGATTACCAGATTTGGTTTTCTAGAGTACTGAGAGACCGTTGGTCTTGTTCCCCTGATGGATAACACTCCAATGTTCTGTTTTTCAGTGATTCTCTTTGTTTCTAGGGACACAAACATGGTTTTGGCTGTGAATGTTTCTTCATCAACAAATCATCCTTTCATTCCATAATATTCCAGTTTGTTGTTCACAAACTCACTGACAGTGTTCTCAAGAACAACAACAACAACTATAAAGGAAATTGGCTGATGACCCCAGAAAAAGTCTCAACTAAAACCAGACTCACTCGCTGAACTACACTGAAAATCTAAGCCATGTAGATAGTCATTTATGTGAAGAACGTTTCATATTTTTCTAACGAAAACCAAAGCTAATCACCACAAGAATAAGCTTCTTAGCTTCTTTTTAGGTCACATACATCTCTGAATAAAACAAACACTTTTTTTTTTCTTCTGAATAATGAACTGCCCAGCGAACTAGGCATTAAATCAAACACCACATATAATTGAAAAAAAAAATCGAGGATTATACTGATTTGACTATAATAGAACATTACCTTGGAGGCGAAATCGAGAGGCTGAGAATTTGGCGCCACTCTCATTTTCCATATAAGTCGCTTCCGATCCTCTCGGACTCTTTTGTAACAGTTTTCCCTCAGCTAATCGGCGAACAACCAAACACAAACCAAAGAGCTTAATTCGCCGAATTCGATTGAATTTTGAACAAAACCTAATTATCGAAATACATAGAAGGTGACGATAAACCTTGAGTTTCCAAGCATCGTTATTGTTGAAATTGGGGTGCGTTTTGAGAGAAGGTCGTGATTGGACCGAGCTTTTCGTTGAAGAATCTTCATTTTTATTCATTGTTTCAGACCTGCGAAATCGATGAGACCTGGTTAACAGATATCCCCATTGAATCCAGAAAAAAGCATGAATCTCTCTCAGATTTGGATCAAACCAGAGATTATATAAAATAAAAATACAGAAAAGGAAATGAATTCACTACTATAAACAAAAATCACGAATGGAAAAGAGACGAACCGAATAAAGGAGAAAGGACTAAACTGAAAGCGCGCGGGAAGAAGAAGGTTTGAGAGGTCACGACTCACGACTGAGAAAATATAAAAACAGAGAGAATATAATAATATGGGAAAATCACAAATATATCCCTGAATTATGTCTGAATTTGTTTTTCGACCACACACTATTCAATAAAAATCTGACAAATTAGGACTCAAAATGTATGAAATTTGGATATCAACCATATTTTGACAAATATATTGACTTTTTTTTTACACTTTGAATACCGTTACCGACATTGTACCGGGACTCAAATTTTGCTGGTACCTCGGGAGATACCAATAACTTATCAGGGTATCCAATGAAAGTAATGGTAAATTGTACCAATAAAATTACCGTTACCGGCATAATAAACCGATCAATGGTGGATTTACCAAAGGGTATCCAATGAAGAGATAAATATAATGTTATAATAATACATTATCAATGCATAATAATAGTAGTTATCATTTTCCAATGATTATGTAACATTATTTAAAATATATTATATTTAGAATAATTTATGATTATCAAAGCATAAAGCATAATAGTAGTAATTATCATTTTCTAATGATTATTTAACATCAATTAAAATATTATATTTAGAATAATTTATGCTTACATAAAATTAATTTTGATATTAATTTGTAATTTGTAAAAACAAAAACAATAGACTATTTATTAGTGAAAAGATATATCTATAATATATTATAAGTCAGAATCACAAAATAATACAATCCTAGAATTCAGGATACAATATGTGGATTTTGAATTTTGACAGCGTGAGTCAATTTATTTTCGCATATGACCAAATAATTAGCAAAAACTGAGGGATGGGCAAAAGTCACACATCGGTCAAAGACAACAAGAACAATAACTTTATAACTTTATAAAAAAAAAGGTAAAAATACTACAACAATATTATGAGTAAAATGTTACAATAAGACTACACTTCATTAATAGTCATGTTTTGAAAGTTTACATCAAAATTATCAACAAGATCAATGTTCACAAATGTTTCTTAAGAATGTTGTTCGTGTTGACACCAATCTTTGTAAACGGGGAGCGCCTCGACCATTTCGGGTTTCAAACTCTGCATTCGATCGTCAATGATGCGACCTGAGCTACTAAATGCAGACTCGGCCGAAACCGTTGAAACTGTGATCGAATGTAAATCTCGGACAATATCGGAAACATGTTTTCGTGTTACGCCAATATACCAACAAGTTGAGATCGTCTTGGTTCATGGAGGCAAATTGTTAAGAGTTGTATAGCGCAATCTCACCGTGTTCAGATGTCTTTTCAGTGGTTGGGGATGTGGTGACGATCTTGGAGATGAAGTTCCGCCTCGGGCAAAATGAGCTATTTCTCAAAACAATCTTTTACTTGTTGATGCGGGTGGACTTGGCTCGGGACGAGTTGGAAATTTTCGTTGGAAAAACTTGAAAAAAAAGTAAAAATCTTCCACGACACTAGTATGATCATGTGCCACGTAATCTTATCCAGTATGTCGTTTTAAAGACTGTAAAAATGTAAGATAACCCCCCAAATTTCATTCGGGAGTCTAGAATGCATGCAAAACCATATAAGTAAGGAATCTTTAAAGTTCCCCAATATTTTAAATTTTTGTTCTCATAGATTCAACAAATGGTCAAAATATTTCAAAATGGTTGAAATGGTGAAGATGTTCGACAATTTTTGTAACACTAGGTATCGCTAAATAAGATGTGGATATGTAAATGACGGCTAATGCACATGTTTCAACATAAAAAACATGAAAAAATGAATAAAACACTTAGCTACTACAATGTTTGCTATGGTTATGTCATGACCTTTGTACCTGTTCACATATTCACGTATAATCTCTACATATCGGGCAAGAAAAAATTCAACGTTAAAAATATTGAGTTCCACCTAATCATGTTATCGGTGTGGAAGCTCCTCTCGTCAAGACCGTTAAATAAAAAACGTCTCTTGAGTTCGTCTACTCTTTGGGTTGAACTGTTTATCCAAGCTATGACTTCTCTAATCTTACTAATACACTCGTCGAAATGCCCAAACCCGGCTTTCACTATAAGGTTTATGATATGGGTATCACATCTTTGGTGTAAAAGAGAGTCTTGATTGTGTATCTTAAGTCGTAAGCTCTAACCATTGGTTGTTTGTGGCATTATCAATAGTTATGGAAATGATTCTCTTACGTATGTTCCACTCTTCTATAGCATCTAGAAGGATTCCTAATATAGCATATGTGGTGTGATTACCCTCTATTCTCTTAAAGGCTATGATCCGCTTGTTTAAATTCCAAGTCTCATCTATGTTATGAACTACAACACTCATATAGTTCATTTTGGCGTTTCCCGACCAAATATTAGACGTCAGCGCTACACTAAACCTAGCAGATATGAAGCAAGCTCTAAGTGTCTGATTTTCGTCTACTTTTATCATAATTTCTTTACGTAGAGTTTTTCTTTTAATCAATTGAAATGTCAAAAACTAAATAATGCACAAATCTACCAAAACCTTCACTTTCTACACTCCTTCAATTGAGTAGTATTGTCGGCTTCGATTAGCTTACCACATTTGCTGCATAGACCAATTTTTCCTACGTCATCGTGGATCTCCAGGAAGTATTTCCACATTTCAAAACATGATTTTCTTGTTTGTTGAGCTTGTGGGTTTTCTTGGTCTTCGGGATTTGGTGGATCTTGATGTGGAGGAGGCTGAGGTGGTGGAAGAGGTGACTCGTGCTGAGGTGGTGGATGAGGTGATTGGTGTTGAAATCTACCAAGTTGTTCTTATATAACGGGTAAGACTCTACGTGTGGATGTTGTTGTGAGCTACAGGGTTGCTCATGAGAAGGTGGTGGATGTTGTTGTGAGCTAGAAGGTTGGTCGTGAGAAGGTGGTGGATGTTGTTGTGAAAAATATTGTGGCAAAAAAGGGGATACCGGGGCTAATTGGTATAATTCTAGAGAGATTCTTGGAGGTCAATATGTAAAAGTTGGATCGGGGACGGGTTGATATTCGGTGTTTTCGTAATTAGAAAATTGAGAAATGTTAACCAATTTTGCGAAAATTGACGTGGTGCAGAGGGTTGTTGAGCTTCTTCGTGTTGCTCCTCTTGTTGTTGTGGTTGTGACGGTGTGAGAGTGCGACTAGAACTTCGACACGAATCTTGGTGAGATGACGACTCGCCAGACATTATATAATATAAATTAAAACTATACAATATAAATTATACTTGTAATAGAAAATTTAAACCATATAAATTAAACTTATTGTAGAAAATTTAAACTATATAATATAAATTATACTTCTAATATAAAGTGTATAGAATACAAAGTGTATAGAATGTTTGTAGAATATAAATTATACTTATAGAAAATCTAAACCATATAATATAATACTATATATTATAAACTATATTAAAACTTAATTATATAAATTAAAATTATATGATACTTATAAACTATATAAATTATACTTATATAATATAAAGTGTATAAAATGTTTGTAGAGAGTATTTTAGTTTGTGGAGATATGAGATTTGAAAATGTTGGTTGTGAAAAATGAAAAAAATTGGTGTGTATTTATAATGTAAAATGACAGTGGGGTTATAGTGCAAAAACACGGACATGTTTCAAACACAAACGGTAAAAAACGGACACATGTTCGTCTACTTTTTTTTTCTTCATAATTTCTTTACGCAGAGTTTTTCTTTTAATCAATTGAATGCCAAGAACTAAATTGAATGCCAAGAACTAAATAATGCACAAATCTACCAAAGCCTTTACTTTCTACGTGAGAAAATGATGGGTTGGTAGAAATTATGTATCTAACAAGTTCTTTTCTAAATTCAACGAGATCGTTGGTAATTACCTGAGATGAAGAAGATCCGGCCTTGATGCACATCTTGTAGTGGTGGCGCGACGAGGAAATCCCTTAAGTAGTATTGTCGGCTTTGATGAGCTTACCACATTTGCTGCATAAACCATTATTTTCCTACGTCATCGTGGATCCCCAGGAAGTATTTCCACATTTCAAAACATGATTTTCTTGTTTTTTTGTTGTTGTTGAGCTTGTGGGTTTTCTTGGTCTTCGGGATTTGGTGGATCTTGATGTGGAGGAGACTGAAGAGGAGGCTGAGGAGGTGGAAGATGAGATGGATGAGGTGATTGGTGTTGAAATCTACCAAGTTGTTCTTATATAACGGGTAAGACTCTACGTGTGGATGTTGTTGTGAGCTAGAAGGTTGGTCATGAGAAGGTGGTGGATGTTGTTGTGAGATAGAAGGTTGGTCGTGAGAAGGTGGTGGATGTTGTTGTGAAAAATATTGTGGCAAAAAGGGGATACCGGGGCTAATTGGTATAATTCTAGAGAGATTCTTGGAGGTCAATATGTAAAAGTTGGATCGGGGACGGGTTGATATTCGGTGTTTTCGTAATTAGGAAATTGAGAAATGTTAACCAATTTTGCGAAAATTGACGTGGTGCAGAGGGTTGTTGAGCTTCTTCGTGTTGCTCCTCTTGTTGTTGTGGTTGTGACGGTGTGAGAGTGCGACTGGAACTTCGACACGAATCTTGGTGAGATGACGACTCGCCAGACATTATATAATATAAATTAAAACTATACAATATAAATTATACTTGTAATAGAAAATTTAAACCATATAAATTAAACTTATTGTAGAAAATTTAAACTATATAATATAAATTATACTTCTAATATAAAGTGTATAGAATACAAAGTGTATAGAATGTTTGTAGAATATAAATTATACTTATAGAAAATCTAAACCATATAATATAATACTATATATTATAAACTATATTAAAACTTAATTATATAAATTAAAATTATATGATACTTATAAACTATATAAATTATACTTATATAATATAAAGTGTATAAAATGTTTGTAGAGAGTATTTTAGTTTGTGGAGATATGAGATTTGAAAATGTTGGTTGTGAAAAATGAAAAAAATTGGTGTGTATTTATAATGTAAAATGACAGTGGGGTTATAGTGCAAAAACACGGACATGTTTCAAACACAAACGGTAAAAAACGGACACATGTTCGTCTACTTTTTTTTTCTTCATAATTTCTTTACGCAGAGTTTTTCTTTTAATCAATTGAATGCCAAGAACTAAATTGAATGCCAAGAACTAAATAATGCACAAATCTACCAAAGCCTTTACTTTCTACGTGAGAAAATGATGGGTTGGTAGAAATTATGTATCTAACAAGTTCTTTTCTAAATTCAACGAGATCGTTGGTAATTACCTGAGATGAAGAAGATCCGGCCTTGATGCACATCTTGTAGTGGTGGCGCGACGAGGAAATCCCTTAAGTAGTATTGTCGGCTTTGATGAGCTTACCACATTTGCTGCATAAACCATTATTTTCCTACGTCATCGTGGATCCCCAGGAAGTATTTCCACATTTCAAAACATGATTTTCTTGTTTTTTTGTTGTTGTTGAGCTTGTGGGTTTTCTTGGTCTTCGGGATTTGGTGGATCTTGATGTGGAGGAGACTGAAGAGGAGGCTGAGGAGGTGGAAGATGAGATGGATGAGGTGATTGGTGTTGAAATCTACCAAGTTGTTCTTATATAACGGGTAAGACTCTACGTGTGGATGTTGTTGTGAGCTAGAAGGTTGGTCATGAGAAGGTGGTGGATGTTGTTGTGAGATAGAAGGTTGGTCGTGAGAAGGTGGTGGATGTTGTTGTGAAAAATATTGTGGCAAAAAGGGGATACCGGGGCTAATTGGTATAATTCTAGAGAGATTCTTGGAGGTCAATATGTAAAAGTTGGATCGGGGACGGGTTGATATTCGGTGTTTTCGTAATTAGGAAATTGAGAAATGTTAACCAATTTTGCGAAAATTGACGTGGTGCAGAGGGTTGTTGAGCTTCTTCGTGTTGCTCCTCTTGTTGTTGTGGTTGTGACGGTGTGAGAGTGCGACTGGAACTTCGACACGAATCTTGGTGAGATGACGACTCGCCAGACATTATATAATATAAATTAAAACTATACAATATAAATTATACTTGTAATAGAAAATTTAAACCATATAAATTAAACTTATTGTAGAAAATTTAAACTATATAATATAAATTATACTTCTAATATAAAGTGTATAGAATACAAAGTGTATAGAATGTTTGTAGAATATAAATTATACTTATAGAAAATCTAAACCATATAATATAATACTATATATTATAAACTATATTAAAACTTAATTATATAAATTAAAATTATATGATACTTATAAACTATATAAATTATACTTATATAATATAAAGTGTATAAAATGTTTGTAGAGAGTATTTTAGTTTGTGGAGATATGAGATTTGAAAATGTTGGTTGTGAAAAATGAAAAAAATTGGTGTGTATTTATAATGTAAAATGACAGTGGGGTTATAGTGCAAAAACACGGACATGTTTCAAACACAAACGGTAAAAAACGGACACATGTTCGTCTACTTTTTTTTTCTTCATAATTTCTTTACGCAGAGTTTTTCTTTTAATCAATTGAATGCCAAGAACTAAATTGAATGCCAAGAACTAAATAATGCACAAATCTACCAAAGCCTTTACTTTCTACGTGAGAAAATGATGGGTTGGTAGAAATTATGTATCTAACAAGTTCTTTTCTAAATTCAACGAGATCGTTGGTAATTACCTGAGATGAAGAAGATCCGGCCTTGATGCACATCTTGTAGTGGTGGCGCGACGAGGAAATCCCTTAAGTAGTATTGTCGGCTTTGATGAGCTTACCACATTTGCTGCATAAACCATTATTTTCCTACGTCATCGTGGATCCCCAGGAAGTATTTCCACATTTCAAAACATGATTTTCTTGTTTTTTTGTTGTTGTTGAGCTTGTGGGTTTTCTTGGTCTTCGGGATTTGGTGGATCTTGATGTGGAGGAGACTGAAGAGGAGGCTGAGGAGGTGGAAGATGAGATGGATGAGGTGATTGGTGTTGAAATCTACCAAGTTGTTCTTATATAACGGGTAAGACTCTACGTGTGGATGTTGTTGTGAGCTAGAAGGTTGGTCATGAGAAGGTGGTGGATGTTGTTGTGAGATAGAAGGTTGGTCGTGAGAAGGTGGTGGATGTTGTTGTGAAAAATATTGTGGCAAAAAGGGGATACCGGGGCTAATTGGTATAATTCTAGAGAGATTCTTGGAGGTCAATATGTAAAAGTTGGATCGGGGACGGGTTGATATTCGGTGTTTTCGTAATTAGGAAATTGAGAAATGTTAACCAATTTTGCGAAAATTGACGTGGTGCAGAGGGTTGTTGAGCTTCTTCGTGTTGCTCCTCTTGTTGTTGTGGTTGTGACGGTGTGAGAGTGCGACTGGAACTTCGACACGAATCTTGGTGAGATGACGACTCGCCAGACATTATATAATATAAATTAAAACTATACAATATAAATTATACTTGTAATAGAAAATTTAAACCATATAAATTAAACTTATTGTAGAAAATTTAAACTATATAATATAAATTATACTTCTAATATAAAGTGTATAGAATACAAAGTGTATAGAATGTTTGTAGAATATAAATTATACTTATAGAAAATCTAAACCATATAATATAATACTATATATTATAAACTATATTAAAACTTAATTATATAAATTAAAATTATATGATACTTATAAACTATATAAATTATACTTATATAATATAAAGTGTATAAAATGTTTGTAGAGAGTATTTTAGTTTGTGGAGATATGAGATTTGAAAATGTTGGTTGTGAAAAATGAAAAAAATTGGTGTGTATTTATAATGTAAAATGACAGTGGGGTTATAGTGCAAAAACACGGACATGTTTCAAACACAAACGGTAAAAAACGGACACATGTTCGTCTACTTTTTTTTTCTTCATAATTTCTTTACGCAGAGTTTTTCTTTTAATCAATTGAATGCCAAGAACTAAATTGAATGCCAAGAACTAAATAATGCACAAATCTACCAAAGCCTTTACTTTCTACGTGAGAAAATGATGGGTTGGTAGAAATTATGTATCTAACAAGTTCTTTTCTAAATTCAACGAGATCGTTGGTAATTACCTGAGATGAAGAAGATCCGGCCTTGATGCACATCTTGTAGTGGTGGCGCGACGAGGAAATCCCTTAAGTAGTATTGTCGGCTTTGATGAGCTTACCACATTTGCTGCATAAACCATTATTTTCCTACGTCATCGTGGATCCCCAGGAAGTATTTCCACATTTCAAAACATGATTTTCTTGTTTTTTTGTTGTTGTTGAGCTTGTGGGTTTTCTTGGTCTTCGGGATTTGGTGGATCTTGATGTGGAGGAGACTGAAGAGGAGGCTGAGGAGGTGGAAGATGAGATGGATGAGGTGATTGGTGTTGAAATCTACCAAGTTGTTCTTATATAACGGGTAAGACTCTACGTGTGGATGTTGTTGTGAGCTAGAAGGTTGGTCATGAGAAGGTGGTGGATGTTGTTGTGAGATAGAAGGTTGGTCGTGAGAAGGTGGTGGATGTTGTTGTGAAAAATATTGTGGCAAAAAGGGGATACCGGGGCTAATTGGTATAATTCTAGAGAGATTCTTGGAGGTCAATATGTAAAAGTTGGATCGGGGACGGGTTGATATTCGGTGTTTTCGTAATTAGGAAATTGAGAAATGTTAACCAATTTTGCGAAAATTGACGTGGTGCAGAGGGTTGTTGAGCTTCTTCGTGTTGCTCCTCTTGTTGTTGTGGTTGTGACGGTGTGAGAGTGCGACTGGAACTTCGACACGAATCTTGGTGAGATGACGACTCGCCAGACATTATATAATATAAATTAAAACTATACAATATAAATTATACTTGTAATAGAAAATTTAAACCATATAAATTAAACTTATTGTAGAAAATTTAAACTATATAATATAAATTATACTTCTAATATAAAGTGTATAGAATACAAAGTGTATAGAATGTTTGTAGAATATAAATTATACTTATAGAAAATCTAAACCATATAATATAATACTATATATGATAAACTATATTAAAACTTAATTATATAAATTAAAATTATATGATACTTATAAACTATATAAATTATACTTATATAATATAAAGTGTATAAAATGTTTGTAGAGAGTATTTTAGTTTGTGGAGATATGAGATTTGAAAATGTTGGTTGTGAAAAATGAAAAAAATTGGTGTGTATTTATAATGTAAAATGACAGTGGGGTTATAGTGCAAAAACACGGACATGTTTCAAACACAAACGGTAAAAAACGGACACATTTTCGTCTACTTTTTTTTTTCTTCATAATTTCTTTACGCATAGTTTTTCTTTTAATCAATTGAATGCCAAGAACTAAATTGAATGCCAAGAACTAAATAATGCACAAATCTACCAAAGCCTTTACTTTCTACGTGAGAAAATGATGGGTTGGTAGAAATTATGTATCTAACAAGTTCTTTTCTAAATTCAACGGGATCGTTGGTAATTACCTGAGATGAAGAAGATCCGGCCTTGATGCACATCTTGTAGTGGTGGCGCGACGAGGAAATCCCTTAAGTAGTATTGTCGGCTTTGATGAGCTTACCACATTTGCTGCATAGACCATTTTTTCCTAGGTCATCGTGGATCTCCAGGAAGTATTTCCACATTTCAAAACATGGTTTTCTTGTTTTTTTTGGTTGTTGAGCTTGTAGGTTTTCTTGGTCTTCTAGATTTGGTGGATCTTGATGTGGAGGAGACTGAAGAGGAGGCTGAGGAGGTGGAAGATGAGATGGATGTGGTTATTGGTGTTGAAATCTACCTAGTTTTTCTTATATAACGGGTAAGACTCTACGTGCGGATGTTGTTGTGAGCTAGAAGGTTGGTCATGAGAAGGTGGTGGATGTTGTTGTGAGCTAGAAGGTTGGTCGTGAGAAGGTGGTGGATGTTGTTGTGAAAAATATTGTGGCAAAACAGGGGATACCGGGGCTAATTGGTATAATTCTAGAGAGATTCTTGGAGGTCAATATGTAAAAGTTGGATCGGGGACGGGTTGATATTCGGTGTTTTCGTAATTAGAAAATTGAGAAATGTTAACCAATTTTGCGAAAATTGACGTGGTGCAGAGGGTTGTTGAGCTTCTTCGTGTTGCTCCTCTTGTTGTTGTGGTTGTGACGGTGTGAGAGTGCGACTGGAACTTCGACACGAATCTTGGTGAGATGACGACTCGCCAGACATTATATAATATAAATTAAAACTATACAATATAAATTATACTTGTAATAGAAAATTTAAACCATATAAATTAAACTTATTGTAGAAAATTTAAACTATATAATATAAATTATACTTCTAATATAAAGTGTATAGAATACAAAGTGTATAGAATGTTTGTAGAATATAAATTATACTTATAGAAAATCTAAACCATATAATATAATACTATATATGATAAACTATATTAAAACTTAATTATATAAATTAAAATTATATGATACTTATAAACTATATAAATTATACTTATATAATATAAAGTGTATAAAATGTTTGTAGAGAGTATTTTAGTTTGTGGAGATATGAGATTTGAAAATGTTGGTTGTGAAAAATGAAAAAAATTGGTGTGTATTTATAATGTAAAATGACAGTGGGGTTATAGTGCAAAAACACGGACATGTTTCAAACACAAACGGTAAAAAACGGACACATTTTCGTCTACTTTTTTTTTTCTTCATAATTTCTTTACGCATAGTTTTTCTTTTAATCAATTGAATGCCAAGAACTAAATTGAATGCCAAGAACTAAATAATGCACAAATCTACCAAAGCCTTTACTTTCTACGTGAGAAAATGATGGGTTGGTAGAAATTATGTATCTAACAAGTTCTTTTCTAAATTCAACGGGATCGTTGGTAATTACCTGAGATGAAGAAGATCCGGCCTTGATGCACATCTTGTAGTGGTGGCGCGACGAGGAAATCCCTTAAGTAGTATTGTCGGCTTTGATGAGCTTACCACATTTGCTGCATAGACCATTTTTTCCTAGGTCATCGTGGATCTCCAGGAAGTATTTCCACATTTCAAAACATGGTTTTCTTGTTTTTTTTGGTTGTTGAGCTTGTAGGTTTTCTTGGTCTTCTAGATTTGGTGGATCTTGATGTGGAGGAGACTGAAGAGGAGGCTGAGGAGGTGGAAGATGAGATGGATGTGGTTATTGGTGTTGAAATCTACCTAGTTTTTCTTATATAACGGGTAAGACTCTACGTGCGGATGTTGTTGTGAGCTAGAAGGTTGGTCATGAGAAGGTGGTGGATGTTGTTGTGAGCTAGAAGGTTGGTCGTGAGAAGGTGGTGGATGTTGTTGTGAAAAATATTGTGGCAAAACAGGGGATACCGGGGCTAATTGGTATAATTCTAGAGAGATTCTTGGAGGTCAATATGTAAAAGTTGGATCGGGGACGGGTTGATATTCGGTGTTTTCGTAATTAGAAAATTGAGAAATGTTAACCAATTTTGCGAAAATTGACGTGGTGCAGAGGGTTGTTGAGCTTCTTCGTGTTGCTCCTCTTGTTGTTGTGGTTGTGACGGTGTGAGAGTGCGACTAGAACTTCGAAACGAATCTTGGTGAGATGACGACTCGCCAGACATTATATAATATAAATTAAAACTATACAATATAAATTATACTTGTAATAGAAAATTTAAACCATATAAATTAAACTTATTGTAGAAAATTTAAACTATATAATATAAATTATACTTCTAATATAAAGTGTATAGAATACAAAGTGTATAGAATGTTTGTAGAATATAAATTATACTTATAGAAAATCTAAACCATATAATATAATACTATATATTATAAACTATATTAAAACTTAATTATATAAATTAAAATTATATGATACTTATAAACTATATAAATTATACTTATATAATATAAAGTGTATAAAATGTTTGTAGAGAGTATTTTAGTTTGTGGAGATATGAGATTTGAAAATGTTGGTTGTGAAAAATGAAAAAAATTGGTGTGTATTTATAATGTAAAATGACAGTGGGGTTATAGTGCAAAAACACGGACATGTTTCAAACACAAACGGTAAAAAACGGACACATTTTCGTCTACTTTTTTTTTCTTCATAATTTCTTTACGCATAGTTTTTCTTTTAATCAATTGAATGCCAAGAACTAAATTGAATGCCAAGAACTAAATAATGCACAAATCTACCAAAGCCTTTACTTTCTACGTGAGAAAATGATGGGTTGGTAGAAATTATGTATCTAACAAGTTCTTTTCTAAATTCAACGGGATCGTTGGTAATTACCTGAGATGAAGAAGATCCGGCCTTGATGCACATCTTGTAGTGGTGGCGCGACGAGGAAATCCCTTAAGTAGTATTGTCGGCTTTGATGAGCTTACCACATTTACTGCATAGACCGTTTTTTCCTACGTCATCGTGGATCTCCAGGAAGTATTTCCACATTTCAAAACATATGGTTTTCTTGTTTTTTTTGGTTGCTGAGCTTGTGGGTTTTCTTGGTCTTCTGGATTTGGTGGATCTTGATGTGGAGGAGGCTGAGGAGGTGGAAGAGGTGATGGATGAGGTGATTGGTGTTGAAATCTACCAAGTTGTTCTTATATTCCGGGTAAGACTGTTCGTGTGGATGTTGTTGTGAGCTAGAAGGTTGGTCATGAGAAGGTGGTGAATGTTGTTGTGAGCTAGAAGGTTGGTCGTGAGAAGGTGGTGGATGTTGTTGTGAAAAATATTGTGGCAAAAAGGGGATACCGGGGCTAATTGGTATAATTCTAGAGAGATTCTTGGAGGTCAATATGTAAAAGTTGGATCGGAGACGGGTTGTTATTCGGTGTTTTCGTAATTAGGAAATTGAGAAATGTTAATCAATTTTGCGGAAATTGACGTGGTGGAGAGGGTTGTTGAGCTTCTTCGTGTTGCTCCTCTTGTTGTTGTGGTTGTGGCGGTGTGAGAGTGTGATTAGAATTTCGAGTGATTCACGTTAACCTCGTCGAGAATCTTGGTGAGACGACGACTCGCCAGATATTATATAGTATAAATTAAAACTATATAATATAAATTATACTTATAATAGAAAATTTAAACTATATAAATTAAACTTATAGTAGAAAATTTAAACTATATAATATAAAATATACTTCTAATATAAAGTGTATAGAATGTTTGTAGAATATAAATTATACTTATAGAAAATCTAAACCATATAATATAATACTATATATAAAGTAAAATTACTTATAAACTATATAAATTATACTTATATAATATAAAATGTATAAAATGTTTGTAGAGAGTATTGTAGTTTGTGGAGATATGAGATTTGAGAATGTTGGTTGTGAAAAATGAAAGAAATTGGTGTGTATTTATAGTGTAAAATGACAGTGGGTTTATAGTGTAAAAACACGGACATGTTTCAAGCACAAACAGTAAAAAAACGGACACATTTTTTCAGCCTTTGGATTGGCCAACGAATACATTTATGAAGGCTGAGATTAAAAGTTTTAAAAAAGCTTTGTTTCAGCATTAATTGAGTCAGACTTCTTTAAAGCAACAGTTGGAAACAATAAAAAAAAATACATTGTCCTCTTCCGCAAGCCTCATTGTCGCTTCTGACGCGTGTCTGAACGCAGTCTGTCATTTCCGCAGGCACGAAAATCGACAATTCCGCGAGGCTCATATTTGCAAACAGAAATTTTCCTTCCGTGTACTTCCGTACCGAATGCCAGGATGACCAATGGCTTTGACAAAAAAAGTCATTTTTGTCGAAATACGATGATTGATCGGAAAATTTTCAAATGTGTTATCCATCATTCAGAAGTCCTCAAAATAAAAAATAAACATGATCACTAGTGGTACCTAATTTTTAAACCTTGTTTTAGAAGAAAATTCATGTAGTCTTAAAAAAAAAAAAAAAAAAAAACTTGGTATGTGGATGGAATTGAAATTTTATGGCCTCATCTAGTCTTATTTTAGATATTCAAGAAGATAAATTGAAAACATGTGATACCTTGTAGCTATTATTATGAAAAACCGAGACAACATCTCTTATTCGAAACTATGTATGTCAGTCACATAGGGTTGAGAGTGTTGCACATCCCGGGATTTCTGACGCACCAGAGCGGCTGAATCGGCTCGGCCCCGACCCCTCTCCCGACCATCCTTCCCCGCCACTCGCTGAGCCTATCGGTGGCACCGGCGGACCTCTTTTTCCCGTCCTCGTCCCGGTTCCCCGACCAGAGCGACTCGGCCAGAGCCGAGGCTCGCGGCCACACCCTCGAGTCGACCACCGTCCCGTCGGCTTGCTCGGACCACAGCGCCGCCTCCGCGCCCAGCACGAGCCCCGACTCGTGGCGGGTCAGCCCGCGGAGGATGTCGTGGTTGTAGATCGTCTGCCACGTCTTGAACGGCCCGCACCACGACCCGCCGTTGTTGTCCGTGATGTCCGTTTCGTCCTCGTCGTAGATGGGGTTGTTACCCGTGAACGAGCCGTGACCGCAGTCGAGGTAGTAAAAATCGGAGGACGAGACGATCACGCGGTACCCCATTGATGTTAGGAGCTTCGTGTTTTTTTGCCCGTTGATCCACGTCTGCATGATCGTGGTTTCCCTGTCACGGAAAAAAAAGTTTAAAATCTCGTTAGTTTTTTACTTATTTATTTATTTACTGTTCCCTGTCTGACCCTACTACATTTGAGAGCTTAAAACACTAGCAATTGCTAGGTGGGTACCCAGGTGTTGGTGAGAATCGAATTCAAGTCTGATATGACTTCTCAAGACTGGCTTTTTGTTCTTCAAAAAAAAAAAAAAAAAAAAAAAAAAAAAGACTATGGCTTTTTGCATTTGATCATCTTAGACCGAATCCTAAAGATTCTGATGAATACCCGTTTGAGCCTAATAAGCACTTAGACCGAATCCTAATGATTCTGACGAATACCCATTTAAGCCTAGTAAGCTCTGATCACATCAGTTGAAGCCCAAGGAGATTTTTTTGGAAAACAAACCTTTTTTTTTATAAATTAAAAAAAAAATTATGACGGGTTTGTTATCATGGATTCCATTTCAAAACCAATTGGTAATATGCCTTCTCAAGACTGTGGCTCTTTGCGTTTACTCATTTTTTTCTCGCATCTTAATGAACAAATACTTATTTAAGCTTAATAGCCTCTGATCCGGCTGATATATAACAAAAAAAAAAGAAGAAAATGTTAATGATAAAAAAAAAAAAAACGTTTTGAAAACCAAGCGATGGATATAATACTTGTGGACTGTTACGAGTTAGCCTCTGAAACAAAATGAGGCTTTCTTAATAGTAAAGTTTTTCATCAGATTCTTAATATCAATGTGGTTGGGCCAGACCTGACTCTAATATTATGGGTTCCATTTCAAAACCAACTGACAATTAGATTTAGTAACTCATGACCTTTATAAACTCTCGTTAAGTTCACTTCTCTTATCTATGCACAATTATATCCTAACACACCCACAAATACGAAATTCAAGTGCATAAATTACCTCGGAAGACTTTCTGGCGCGACGCGGATGAGTTCATCTAGCAAAACATCTTCCCAGTAGACGGCGGTTTTGTTGAGCGAGGCGATGTAAGGTTGCGTCTCGTTGACGAAGATCTCGAGGAGCTCGCTCAGAGTCCCGTTGGCGGAGAGGTGCGCTGCGACGGCGGGGTCGGATTTCCAACAGTTCGGGACGACCTCGTCGGCGCCGGCGTGGAAGAACGGCTCGGGAAAGAGGGCGGCCACGTCAGCGATGACGTTTCTGAGGACTTTGTACGTTTTCGGGTTGAGTGGGTTGAGCTGCCCCGTCCCGGGCTCCGAGGCATAACGGTCCGCCCACGTTGCCCCGGGCCCGCCACGCCAGAATTTGTTGGCACATGTCACAATCTCGGGGTACGCCTCTGCCCATGATCCCGTGTGGGCTGCACAATTTAAAAAAAAAAAAACTTACACATTTACATGTAAATAGCCACAAATTTGACGTATTTACACATTTTTATTTTCTTTTTTATTGTTGCAGTTAAGCTTTTTGAACGTGTAAATAATGACTTCTATGACTATTTACCAAAAACTTACTAAAAATTAGCTAACTAGCAAACCAACTATCTAATGGACCATTTTTTAATACATATGGTTATATTATTTTACTGTAAGAATAAACAGTTTTATTCAGAATTTTTTTATTTTTATTTTTTTGCAAGAGGCTTTTACTCTTACTCTGTACAAGAAGTGACATTTTAGTCCTTAATTTTACTTATTTATCAATGTTAGTCTTTTTTTAGACAGAAAGGTATATCAAATAAAGGTATAACGGACCATGAGAGTATAGCTGAGTAGTGTTTTTTTTTTTTTTTTTTATAATTTTCAATTAGACCTTTTTTAGCCCAAAATGACATGGTTTTTCATATTTGCCCCGCAAGAATATGTTTCTTACACAAAAAATTATATTCTCTCTCTCGAGTTAAATTTCTGGCTCCACCACTAACACTAACACTGTAATAAGTAGTAATTTTTTTTCTTTAGAAATGGATTTACCTGGCGAATCGATTTCGGGCATAACTCTAACACCGTGATCCAAGCCGAACTGGACGACCCTCTTGACGTCCTCGGGAGAGTACTCCATGTGGGCCCCGTAAGAGCCTTTGGCGGCGAGCTCGGGCTCGGAAGGAAGAGCCAAAGGAAATGAATGGGAATCGGTTATGTGCCAATGAAAGACGTTGAGCTTGTTCATCCCCATCGCCCCGATCGTCCTAAGCAAGTCCTCGACCGGGTAGAAATTCCTCGACGTGTCCAAAAGGAGTCCCCGGTGAGCGAAAATCGGGGCGTCGGAGACGTGGGCCCCGGACGCCACCTGGACGGTGGGCCCGCGGGCCCACACGAGCTGCGAGAACGTGTCGAGCCCGCGAATCGCGCCCCATGGAGTGCGGGCCGTCAGGCGGGCCGGGCCCGCCTCGGGGATGGTGAGATTGTATGACTCGTCTGTGCCGTGGGATAGCGGAGCATCGAGCTCGTGAACTATCACAATTAGTATCTGAAAAATAAAAAAAATGTATGCTATTTATATACGAGTTTTTGTTCGAAGAATATGTTCGGACCGGTTTAGAGTCTCTAGTTTTGTTCTTCTTTTGTCTAGAGAGTATTATTTTGCTGCAACTTTCAGTCATTGAATAGGTCCTTATTGTCATGTTTATTTATGACTTGGCAAAGAAGAAACTAAAAATATAAGAACATGAATTCCATGACGACATACTTCTCTCGTCCTCGAGCTCGACATTGGTCGAATCGGATTGCGAAGATTTAATCAATCAAAAAACTTTGGCGGCCCATTTGGAATAGAACAGAACTCGATTTTGTTCGATTCCGGTCCCAAGACGGTACCAAATTCTGCTCCGACACTGTTCATAGAATATGGAATTTTGGTACCTTCCAGTACTATTCACATATATATATATATATATATATATATATATATATATTTTCGATTTTAGAGTGTATTTTAACTTTATTTTTTCTATTCACGAGTTTAAATGGATTATATGACTAAACCCTCTTAGACAATTATACAAATTTACCACTTAAAGTAACTAATTAATAAAATGACCATAGCTGAATGTATTTACTAAAATAGCCAAAATATAATCATAAAAAAAATATTTGACATCGTCTTTATTTTATTTTATTTTATTTTTACAATAATTTACTCCTTTCAAATAATTTAATCACATGATAAAAATTATGGAAATTTGATATTTGTATGATTTTAGAATTTTTTTCACTCCACTAATTTTATAAAAATCTAATCCTATTATTTTGACTACCTAGACGACTAGACCTACTACAAAAAAATAAAAAATAATGAAACACTAAAACTAAAGTCAATTGAGTGAAAGTAATATAAAAAAAAACCTTGAGTGGTGGGGCAGAGGCGTTTAGTGGGGCGGCAGATGAGGGAGAGACGATTGGACGGTGGCGCTCGGTCCGAACGAAACTCCGGCAGCGTGCGGCGGCGGCGGTGAGGTGACGGTGGTGGGGGATCACGACGGAGAAGCCGCCGGAGATTCGCCGGGCTCCGGGATTGGGCCACCGGAACGTTCTGGGCATCGGCCACACATTTATTGGATACACAGCTGAGTCTATTGGAGAGATGCTGAGAGAGATTGTCAAGATCAAGAGAACAGTGATTACGAGTCTATTCATTTTTGTTGTTGACTGAGGCTATGAGAGACTATAAAGGTTTTTTATTTTTTATTTCCTATTCTATTTTATTTTTGAAAGCCATTTTAAGGCTTTATTTATTGGGAAAATAACACATTTATACCCTGTGTTTTAGTGAAATATCGAGTTTAACCTTCAGTTTTCAAAAATGTCGAGTTCATACCCTAAGTTTAACTAAAATGACGAAATTATACCATCTGTTTAACTAAAATGACGAAATTATACCCTGAAATGAATAACAGCGTCACAAAACCCCATTTCATTGATATTAACTCTTACATAAGAAAAACCAAATCAAATCTAAATCAGTGCCCTAACTTCCAAATTCTCAATTTTGAAATAAAAATAACCTTAAATTGAAATTAAATAATAAAACTCATACCTCCTAAGAAATGACTTCATTCCGTGTTCGAATTGTAACTCTAAATCCTGGATACTCTGTTCGAATATGCGATTTTGATGACTATCAACTATCGATGTTTACCCATTTGCCTCTTTCTGTGTTCTTCACGATTAAGAGACTGTTGTTTATTTTTTAGTTTTTAAATAAATTACATATATGGCGCGAATGAATAAAGATAATTGGTGTTTATATATAAATATTATAGTCAACGTCAATGAAAAGTCAATAAAAAGAATATTCGTGACACTGTTGTCTATTTCAGGGTATAATTTCGTCAGTTTAGTTAAACATAGGGTGTAATTTCGTCATTTTAGCTAAACAGAAGGTATGAACTCGACATTTTTGAAAACCGAGGGTTAAACTCGACATTTCACTAAAACGCAGGTTATAAATGTGTTATTTTCCCTTATTTCTTTACATATGAATCTACGATTCATCACTTTTTGAGTTTCTTTCTTTTGTTATTGGGTTTGGAATATTTTCATTTGCCTTTGCCGTTTGTTTCTTATTTTATTTTATTTGGGTTTATTTTTGTCAAGATTTGTAAGCGGCCGCCCTATATACACATAAACTTATATTTTGTTTTTTTTTTCTTAAGGGCTTCCCATAGATTTTTTAGTGCCGTTAAGGCAGTATCATATCAGAAGGAATTTTGTATCTCATTATTTTACATATGTAATGGATTCATTCATAAAACGAACAATTCAAATGAGGATACATTGATCCACCCACTCCTAATCCCATCAATAGTGGCATTAGTAGCGACGTATAAAAGCGCATATAAGGAGTTGACAATTATCGGATTCTGATGAGTTGGAACCAAATAAGCACATAGCTAATCGAATTCGTAAACGGCTATTTAACAAGCAGAGCTACACTAGATGGGCATTTTCAGTCGTCGAGACCAAAACATCCATACAATAGAGACCAAAACAAAAAACGACACCCAAACGCCAAGAGAAATGACAAAAATCCATCCACTCAAAGAAGACACAAGCACAAAGTCCGCTCCGCAGGCCAAAATCAACCTCGCTCGGCGGTCTCAAAGCAACCCCGCTCCGCGGGCTCAAGTCCACCCCACAGGCTCAAACCCGCACCGCCAAGGGAAATCCGAACCGCCGGGCCGAATTCGTGGGGCCCACATGAACACCAACTTCAAAGGTCAAGACATGCTATAAATACCTCTTCAAACAACATTTGGGGAGAATTTTTTCAAACATAGAAAAACCATGCCAAAACTCTCCCTAAAAGCCAGAAGCCGCCCAGACAAGAGCAAGATCCACATCGACGATCAGACTCCACACGCTCTCCCTTTTTACCATCATTTTTTGTGTCCCACCCCATGTAATCCCCGTTAAGGGAAAATTTTTGTAATCCACCCAGTGGAAAGACTTTTATCAATGAAAAACGATCCATTTTGTTGCCTCTAACACGAATTTAGGTCCCGTGGCTCTGAAAATCCCGACCCCCGTGGTTTAGGGTCGCTCGATCCCCGTGATCGTGTTGCTTGAGGCCCATTTGAGTCCGAAAATCATGACCCCCTTGGTTTATGGTTGCTCAATCCTCGTGATCATGTCGCTTAAGGCCCCCGTTGCTCTGAAAATCTCGACTCAGTGGTTTAGGGTGATGTTGTCGCTTAAGGCCTCCGTGGCTCCAAAAATCTCGATCCCCGTGGTTTAGGGTCACTTGACACCCGTGATCGAGTCGCTTAAGGCCTCTGTCGCTCCAAAAATCCCGCCTCCGTGATTTAAGGTCGCTCGATAATAGTGATCGAGTCGCTTAAGGTCTACATGGCTCCGAAAATCTTGACTCTCGTGGTTTAGGGTCGCTTGATTCCCGTGATCAAGTCACTTAAGACCCTCGTGACTCCAAAAATCTCGACCCCCATGGTTTAGGATCCTCGTGATCGAGTCGCTTAAGGTCCCGTTGCTCCGAAAATCCAAATTCTCGTGGTTTAGGGTCTCTCGATTCTCGTGATCGAGTCGCTTAAGGTCCCCGTGACTCTGACAATTCTGACCCCCGTGGTTTAGTGTTACTTGTTCCCCCCTGATCGAGTCGCTTAAGCCCCCCATGGCTTCAAAAGTCTCGACTCCCATGGTTTAGGATCGCTCGATCCCCGTGATCGAGTCGCTTTGAAAATCCCGACCCACGTGGTTTAGGGTCGTTCGATCTCCGTGATCGAGTCACTTAAGGCTTTCGTGGCTTCAAAAATCCCGACCCCGTGGTTTAGGGTAGCTCGATCTCCGTGATCGAGTCGCTTAAAGCCCCAGTGGCTCTGAAAATCCCGACCCCTGTGGTTTAGGGTCGCTCGATCCCGGTGATTTAGTTGCTTAAGGCTCATGTGACTTCCAAAATCCCGACCCCTGTGGTTTAGGGTCGCTCGATCCCCGTGATCGAGTCGCTTAAAGCCCCTATGGCTCTGAAAATATCGACCCCCGTGGTTTAGGATTGCTCAATCCCCGTGATCGAGTTGCTTAAGGCTCCCGTGGCTTCGAAAATCCCGACCCCATGGTTTAGGGTCGCTTGATCCTCGTGATCGAGTTCCTTAAGGCTCTTGGCTTCGAAGATCCCGACCCCCATGGTTTAGGGTCGCTCGATCCCCGTGATCGAGTTGCTTAAGGCTTCCATGGCTCCGAAAATCCCGACTCCCGTGGTTTTGGGTTGCTCAATCCCCATGATCGAGTCACTTAAGGCCTCCGGGGCTTTATAAATCTCGATCACCGTGGTCCGAGCGAGCACGGCCCTAAAGAGTCACTTTAAGACACACGCACGTCAAGTCGCAGATTGTTCTGGGGGTTAATATTATGTCAATATTTGTCGTGTATGGGAAAACGAGCTCAATTTAAGACCGCCTTGCGGGCTCAATTCAATGCCGCCCCACGGGCTCAATTCTAGACCACCCCGCTCTGCGGGCTCAAAGCAAGACCGTCGCACGGGCTCAATTCATGGCCGCCCCGTGGGCTCAATGCAAGGCCGCCTTGTGGGCTCAACTCAAGGCCATGTTTCCTTTGACCTGGTCTCGAGGAAGCGGTTGAAGGGTTGTGCTTTGAACGGTCTGCGTTGTCCGGGTCTTCAGGAAAACGGTTGAAGAGTTTGTTGAGTGAGCTGACCTTTGTCGATGTGAGCTCGCGGATGTGAGACCTAACTGACCTTTATCAAGGTGAGTTCGATCAATTGGGTGCTCTAGAACATCGAGCTGACCATATGTGATGTCCAACTCGATTCTTTTTGCGGGTTAGTTAACTAGACCTGGGCTAAATTAATTATAATTTTGGCCCAAACAAGTACGTATTAATAGAGGACGAAGTCCAACATCAACAAAAATCATTATTGTTGACCCAAAAGCTAGATTGACAATAATAAAAGTTTGCAAAAAAGAAATAAAGAGAAAAAAAAAATTATACAAATAAAAATACTTCGGATTCAACATCGATCAGATTCACCAAAATCTTAGAGAATAAATCTACACTCCACTACTTTGTGAGTTTTTTTTTTCTTTTGTTGTTATTGGGTTTGGTCTCTTTTCATTTGACTTGCCATTAGTTTCTCATTTTATTTTATTTTATTTGGGCGGATTTTTTGTCTAGATTTGTAAGCGGCCTATGTGTACATAAACTTGCGTAGAATTTTTTTTTTTCTTTTCTATTTTTAAAGGGCTTCCCATAGATTTTTATTGCCATTGAGGTAGTATCATAGCAGAAGGAATTGTGTGTCATTATTTTATATATGTATATAGTAAATTCAGTCATAAATCAAAGAATTCATCCACTAATTTAATTTGATGAAGATACATTGATCCCCGACTCCTAATAGCATCAAGATGGGCATTAGTAGCGACTTATAAAAGCGTAAATAAGGTGTTGGATTCTGATGAGTTGGAACCAAATAAGTTCACGGCTACTCGAGCTTGCAAACGGCCCTTTAAAAAAACACAGCTACACTCGGTGGGCATTTTCAGTCACCGAGACCAAAACATCCATACAACGGAGACTAGTCCAAACCATATTCGAATACAATCAGTGGGTTACGACACGATTTACAAAGAGTACCATAATTGTTGAACCAAAAACTAGATCCATCCGACCGGAAAAAGAACAAAAATTAAACAAATAAAAAACACTTTGGATTCAATCTCGACCGGAAAAAGGTCACCAAATCTTAAAGAAGAAACGAAAGGAGTAAATCACCGAGAGAAGTACCTCGTCTCAATCCTACTATCGACCGTTGCTCTATCAACACAAGATCCATCCGACAACCCGTCTATCTCATCTCGTTAATTATCGAAGTCCCTTGTCCTTCAAGGGCTAATTTTGACATTCCATTCTATAATGTTTTAATTGACTATAGAGACATAAGTGCTTTTTTTTTTTTTTTTTTTTTTAAGTAGGTTACACTTTTCATTAACTTTGTTTTATTTTCATCAATTATAAGTATTTATCTTTAAAGAAGTTCATTAATTTCAACCTTATAAGTATTTATCTTACATGTCGTCGTGTCTTTGTCTCTAACACAATCCGTACAACGTTGTTAACGTCCTATTATTTTTATCTCTTCGAGTTTTGCACATTATTTTATAGCTGTGCATTATTTGATTTGTTTTGGATTGAAGACGAATTATCCATCCTCCTTGGAAATACATCTAATTATTTTTTCACAACTTGGTTAGCTCGCGAAACCGGTGAAGCTCATCTTTAAAACAAAGGCTTTAATTATCTCGGATTAGATTCTGGCTAGATCAATCTAACGTTCTGAGTGTTGGAATAAAGTTAATAAATATTATTTATTAACATGTGGATGGTTGATTTTGTGGCAACATTTTGAGTGGGATCCACTCATCGGAATTGTATAATTCCAAGTGATACTTTGCCAAAATCGGACCTAAGGTGAATGAGAAAGTGACGAGCTGGTCTGGACGAAGTAACGAGGTCGACTGGTACCAGCTCGACTGGGCGAAGTCGACTGGACGAAGTTCCAGCTCGACTGGGCGAGGTTGACTGGACGAAATGACGAAGTCATTCCAGCTCGACTGGGCTAGGTCGACTGGACGAAATGACGAAGTCATTCCAGCTCGACAGGGCTAGGTCGACTGGACGAAGTGACGAAGTCATTCCAGCTCGACAGGGCGAGGCCAACGTACTCGAAATGACAAAGTCATTCCAGCTCGACTGGACGAGCTCGACCAGACGAAGTGGTGACGAAGTCATTCTAGGTCGACTGGACGAGCTCGACCAGACGAAGTGACGAACTGGACGTTTGAGAATTAAAGCTAACGGTTGGTGTGCTTTAATTCAATGGTTTTTGAGCTTTAAATGCGCATTATTGCTGTATGATAATGCCATTAAGGCTGAATAAAACGTTGGACTGTTCGCTTGGTTTGAATTCAGAACGTTGTGTTAAATGTTTGTAATAATCTGCGTTAAATGCCTTTAAGGCTGGACGTTTTGAACAACCAACTTAGCCTAGCCTTGGCCTATATAAAGAGGCTTCAACTCTCATTCAAAACACACAGAGATATACGAGAATTCCATTTGTATTCCCCACTGTTCCCGAGCTCCCTTCTTCCCCAGAAATTTTTCTTTTGGTTTGTCGTGGTGGTAGTTTTCTCACAGGTTCTAGTTCGCCGAAGCCGAGTCTTGTGGTGCATTGCTCGTCTTGTAGTCGTTGTATCCTGGGAGGCTTTCGCTCACGAAATCCAGCACCCGTGGGAGGGCGATAAAAAGCTTCAAGGAGACCATCCAACGGGCCTCGACTTTTTTCCTTTCCGTTGTGTTTTCCGGTTTTTAAGGTTTAGCTGGTTGTGCTGTAATCTTTTTACGTGTATTTTTCCTTGCATGCAATTTGTCTTTTATTTACGTCAATATTACAATAATATTGCTAACAATCTTGAAGCTTTTTATCTTGACCATAGACAGGTTGCAAGGAAGGAAAAATAAGTTATTTTTCCATTATTTATTCCGGTTTGTTTTCAAGGTTACTGACTTGTGAATTTATTTTGTAGAAAAAATGACTAACGTAAATGACTCGATGAACGTGAGTGTTGGAGGGAACGTCATTGACAATCCCTCGTTGGTGGACAACCCGACGAACGTGATCAACATCGGCCAAATCCCCGTGGCTTTGGGACAAGGCTCGATGGCGGCTACGGCCGGGAACGGACCCGCGGGTCTCGTTCAACCGATGGCAGGTTTGGGCCTAGATGCTCCGAACATGGGTGTGGCTCGAGGGCCTCCCACGGTGATGCCGGCCGAGAGGCCTGGGAAGTTTGACGGGCTCAACTTCAAACGTTGGCAACAAACGATGGTTTTCTTTTTGACAACCATAGGACTTGCTCGGTTTTTGACCGAAGATCGTCCGGCCACTCCTCGTGAGGGTGAAGCCGACCCACAAGTGCTTAGGGCCTATGTGAGGTGGAACGAATCCGACTACCTATGTCGAAACCACGTGTTAAATTGTCTCGCCGACTCTTTATACAACGTGTATAGCTCTAAAGCCTCGTCTAAAGAGCTTTGGGATTTGTTGGATCGAAAGTACAAAACCGAGGATGCGGGCTCTAAGAAGTACATTGTGGGTCGCTTCCTAGAGTACAAAATGGTGGACACAAAGACCGTGGTGAGTCAAGTGCAAGAGCTTCAACTCGTTTTCCATGAGGTCCAAGCCGAGGGAATGACCATTAGCGAGTCTTTCCAAGTTGCCTCCGTAATAGAGAAGTTGCCACCGGGGTGGAAGGAGTTCAAGAACTACCTCAAGCACAAGCGAAAGGAGATGAGTCTTGAGGACTTGGTTGTTCGCCTCCGAATCGAGGAAGACAATCGAGGCTCCGATAGAAGACTAAGAACCGTCTCCGAGCGAGCTAATATCGTCGAACATGGCGAGAACTCAAAGGGGAAGAAGCACGCCCACAAGCTTGGAGTCAAGAGTGGGACGTTCAAGAAGAAGTACCAACAAAAGATTGTTGGTAAATGCTACAATTGTGACAAAGTTGGTCACCGGGCTGCCGATTGTAGAAAGCCAAAGAAGAAGAAGGAGGCCAATGTCGTGGAGGATGATAATGACCTCCTCGTCGCTGTGGTCTCCGATGTCAACATGATTGACTCGAACCCGAAGGAGTGGTGGCTGGACACTGGAGCTACCCGCCACATCTGCGCTGACAAGAACTCCTTCTCCATCCTTGAGCTGCTAGGAGATGGAGAAAAGTTGTTCATGGGCAACTCTGCCACCTCTGAAGTCAAGGGGGAAGGTGAAGTCTTCTTGAAGATGACCTCTGGGAAGGAGATGAAACTCACCAAAGTTCTCTACGTGCCTGATATGCGGAAGAATCTTATCTCTGGGACTGTGATGGATAACCATGGTTTTAGGATGGTTTTAGAGTCTCAAAAACTTGTATTGTCTAAGAATGGCATGTATGTGGGAAAAGGCTATGTCAAGAATGGCATGGTCAAAATGAATGTAATGGCCATCAAGGCAAAAAATATGAATAAAGTTCTTCTTCCGCTTATATGATTGAGTCGTCTAATTTATGGCATGGTAGACTAGGTCATGTAAATTATGACACACTGAGAAAATTGATTAATTTGGAGTGTATTCCAAAGTTTAATATTGACTCAAATCATAAATGTGAAATTTGTGTTGAAGAAAAACTCACGAGAACATCCTTTCATAGTGTTGAAAGAAGTAATGAATCTCTCGACTTAATCCATACTGATTTATGTGATTTAAAGTTCATGCCCACGAGAGGTGGTAATAAATATTTTGTGACTTTTATTGATGATTGTACAAAATATTGTTACGTATATTTGCTTAAAAGCAAAGATGAAGCAATTGAGAAATTTGCTATATACAAATTGGAAGTTGAGAATCAACTTAATAAGAAGATTAAGAAAATGCGAAGTGATCGAGGAGGTGAATATGTTGAACCATTTGGTGTTTTTTGTGCACAACATGGAATTATTCACGAAGTCACTCCACCTTATTCTTCTCAATCAAACGGCGTGGCCGAACGTAAGAATCGCACTCTCAAGGAGATGATGAATGCGATGTTGTTAAGTTCTGGGTTACCCCAAGAAATGTGGGGGGAAGCGATCTTGTCTGCAAATTATCTTCTGAACAAGATACCCCGAAAGAAGGAGGATAAGTCTCCGTCTGAGCTATTTATAGGAAAGAGACCTTCCTATAAATACTTACGAATGTGGGGGTGCTTGGCCAACGTAATGGCTCCCGCTCCAAAGAAAATGAAGATAGGAAAAAAAACTGTAGATTGTATCTTCATTGGGTACTCACACCATAGTAATGCATATAGATTCCTTGTGTATGACTCGAAAAACCCCGATATACACAACGATTCGATTATGGAATCTAAAAATGCTTCGTTCTTTGAACATGTATTTCCTTATAAGTCTAAGGAGGATGAACCGAGTTCATCAAACCATTTTCTTGAGGATATTGAGGAAATAACTCAAGATAATGATGAAGAGTCCGAATAAGAGATAGAGTCCGAGGGACTTAGACGAAGCGAGCGAGCGAGGGTAGAAAAATCATTTGGTTCTGATTTTTTCACCTATATGCTGGAGGCTCCACCTCTAAATTTTAAAGAGACCGTGAACTCTGTTGAGGGTCACTTATGGAAAGAAGCCATAAGAAGTGAAATAGACTCTATCATGCAAAACCATACTTGGAGTTGGTTGATCTTCCTCCTGGAAGTAAAACACTTGGATCTAAGTGGATCTTTACGAGGAAGATGAAAGTCGATGGCTCAATTGATAAATATAAGGCACGACTGGTAATCAAAGGGTATAAACAACAAGAGGGTGTTGATTACTTTGATACTTATTCTCATGTGACGAGAATAACGTCTATTAGATTGATAATTGCAGTTGCTGCTTTACGCAATCTTGAAATTCATCAAATGGATGTAAAAACAGCTTTTCTTAATGGAGATCTCGAAGAAGAGATATATATGAATCAACCTGAGGGTTGTATTGCACCTGGTCTAGAAAAGAAAGTCTGTAAACTAGTCAAGTCGCTTTATGGCCTTAAACAAGCCCCAAAGCAATGGCATGAGAAATTCGACAACGTTATGATGTCGAATGGATTTAAGATCAACGAGTGTGACAAATGTGTGTACATTAAAACCTCTGAACATGGATATGTGATTCTGTGTTTATATGTAGATGACATGCTCATAGTGGGGAGTAATGATCGTATGGTCCAATCCACAAAAGATATATTGAACTCAAGGTTCGATATGAAAGATCTGGGAATTGCTGATGTAATTCTGGGGATCAAGATTACCCGAACACCCAATGGGATCGTATTGGATCAAACACACTACGTTGATAAAATTCTAGACAAGTTTGGAAAGGACGATTCTGGAGTCTCGAGAACTCCCATAGACATTAGTCAACACTTGTCTAAGAATAAAGGTGAAAGCATCTCTCAAATTGAATATGCTAGAGTGATATGCAGTCTTATGTACTTGATGAGTTGCACGAGACCGGATTTAGCCTACACCGTAAGTAGACTAGCTCGATATACGAGTAATCCAAGTGCTGAACACTGGAAAGCAATCGTAAGAGTATTAAGGTATCTACGATTCACTCGTGATTATGGTCTACACTACACGAGATATCCTGAAGTAATTGAAGGTTACACTGATGCAAGTTGGATATCTGATATTCAAGATTCGAAAGCCACGAGTGGATATGTATTCACTTTGGGAGGTGCGGCCATATCTTGGAAATCCTCCAAACAAACTGTGATAACGAGATCCACGATGGAATATGAGTTTGTTGCATTGGATAAATGTGGGGAAGAAGTCGAATGGCTAAGGAACTTTGTGGAGGATATTCCTAATTGGATAAAACCTATGCCTGCAATATGTGTATATTGTGATAACCAATCTGCTATTGGTAGGGCACATAATGTGATGTATAATGGTAAGTCTAGACATATCCGTCGAAGACATAATACCATTAGACAACTTCTCTCATCTGGAGTCATTGGTATTGACTATGTTAGGTCCAAAGAGAATATTGCGGATCCGCTAACCAAAGGGTTAAATAGGGACCAAGTAGAGAAGACATCTAAAGGAATGGGGCTAAAGCCCATGGCAAATAAAGCCAAGGCAAAGGAAACCCAACCATGATGACTGGAGATCCCAAGATCTTAGTTCAAAGGGACAACCTAATTGTCAAAGGCTATGTGAGGTCACTGTGGGGGAAAACCCCAAGTCCTATTCCTATATTAAAACAGTGACTCCCGTACGAGGTTAAGCTTAGAGCTTTTAATGGTTCTGTGAAATCGGATTGTTGAGATTCCGAAAGAGTAATGCGGGATTACTCTTGATAAAAGAATCACCTATGTGAGAGAGAAGTGGGGCCGCTTCGAAGGAGAATTAATTGGGCTTAATTCTTTAGAAACTCTTGCAGAACGAGGCTGATGTTCAGGTCCAAAATGAACATAACCATGAGAACTGAACCTGTGTCTGGGAAATATCAGTGGGGGATATGTGTATCGTTTATACAAAACGGCTAACAGTTCAAGGACAACGTGTCTACTGAGTAGTCAATAAATATGGCATATCTTTCCGAGGGAAGGTTCAAAGGCTTTGCCTACCTATCCTATACTGGTATTGACCGTAGAATCTATCACCACATCGAGTCGTGTCTTTATAATTTTCGTCTCAATTTCATTCATGTGGGGGATTGTTGGAATAAAGTTAATAAATATTATTTATTAACATGTGGATGGTTGATTTTGTGGCAACATTTTGAGTGAGATCCACTCATCGGAATTGTATAATTCCAAGTGATACTTTGCCAAAATCGGACCTAAGGTGAATGAGAAAGTGACGAGCTGGTCTGGACGAAGTGCGAGGTCGACTGGTACCAGCTCGACTGGGCGAAGTCGACTGGACGAAGTTCCAGCTCGACTGGGCGAGGTCGACTGGACGAAATGACGAAGTCATTCTAGCTCGACTGGGCTAGGTCGACTGGACGAAATGACGAAGTCATTCCAGCTCGACAGGGCTAGGTCGACTGGACGAAATGACGAAGTCATTCCAGCTCGACTGGGCTAGGTCGACTGGACGAAGTGACGAAGTCATTCCAGCTCGACAGGGCGAGGCCAATGTACTCGAAGTGACGAAGTCATTCCAGCTCGACTGGACGAGCTCGACCAGACGAAGTGGTGACGAAGTCATTCTAGGTCGACTGGACGAGCTCGACCAGACGAAGTGACGAACTGGACGTTTGAGAATTAAAGCTAACGGTTGGTGTGCTTTAATTCAATGGTTTTTGAGCTTTAAATGCGCATTATTGCTGTATGATAATGCCATTAAGGCTGAAAAAAACGTTGGACTGTTCGCTTGGTTTGAATTCAGAACGTTGTGTTAAATGGTTGTAATAACCTGCGTTAAATGCCTTTAAGGCTGGACGTTTTGAACAACCAACTTAGCCTAGCCTTGGCCTATATAAAGAGGCTTCAACTCTCATTCAAAACACACAGAGATATACGAGAATTCCATTTGTATTCCCCACTGTTCCCGAGCTCCCTTCTTCCCCATAAATTTTTCTTTTGGTTTGTCGTGGTGGTAGTTTTCTCACAGGTTCTAGTTCGCCGAAGCCGAGTCTTGTATGCAATTTGTCTTTTATTTACGTCAATATTACAATAATATTGCTAACACTGAGCATCGCTGCCGACACTTTACTCAGGTCCGAAGATCAACGTCGAGTTAGCAAAGAAGCTGGAAAAGAAACACACATCTTGCTTTACCAGATTTAAAACATAATTTTAAAAAATCTGTGAAGAAGATGATAAAAATCTATGCACCTAAGGATTTCTGATCTGATTAAGTCGACTATTCCGAAGGCTGATTTGGCGATCCGAGATATCGAGTAACACCTATCATTCCAGAGAGAACAGAAAGACACTCTCCAATGATTTTCCTCATAATCATAGAAACTTATATATGTTAATTTTTTTTTTAAACAAATGTGATAAAAAATCGGAAAAAAAAATTCCATTTTGAATTTGATGAAACATGAAGTTCACATACATTCATCTTGGATTTGAACTTTCCCCATGAAGTTGTTATTTCCTGAAAAGTGTTCAATAGTTGGTGTGGGCATATTGATAAATTTGGATTTTTATAATGCTCGTTATGAAGAATTATTCTTTTTGACTGATAGGTAAACGCGTTTTAGGGTATATATATATACTTCAGCTATTTCTAAAACAAAGAACTAAATTAAAAATAGAAGAAAGATTGTAGGAGGTAAAGATTACACATATATTTTGTGATTTCTATACCCTATGTAATCTTTTCCTTTTACAATAGAAGAATTGACATTTTTTTTGAGAAAACCAGACTTCATTCCAACTAAGAGAAGGAGGGACAAAGTTCAGCCAAAACAGGGGAACCTAACCACGCAGGGCAGGAGTCAACCCATTGAAAAGAAAAGGAGAGGGACAGGCCCCTCTTAGCGATAGTATCAGCCACTCGATTACAATTGCGAGGAATCCACCTACAAGCAGTGTTCCCCAAAGCAGGGTATGTTTGGCCGTGATCAGCTGGATTGCCTTCGTGCAGTCGGACTCGACGTCTGAGACCCGAACTCCTAGCTGTCTCGCGAAGTTGAGCCCAGATCTCACCGCTAAGCACTCCGCCAGCAAGGCCGAGTCGATATTCGTCTCGAAATGGACAGCCGCGCCAACCACCACCCCTCCGTCATCGCGAATGACGCATCCTAGAGCCGCTGCCTTGGAGGACGTGGACCAGGCTGCATCGACATTGACTTTGAACTTCCCCTCGCCGGGACGTTCCCAGGCTCGTCCCGCACGCTGAAGAATTGACATTAAGTGGTAACACAAGATTATAAATCAAGAGACCATATTTTGCTGTAGGCGTTGGCAGTCATGATAAACATGATAAAATTGATGATTTTTAGTAGCTTCAATGACAAGCTCATTAATCAGTTAGCAATAGTCCAATGAAGTTTAGTAGCACCATTAATCCAATCTAACATAAGTTTGGAATCAGTTTCAATTTCAGTAGTCCAAAGTTACTACTATATAAAAAAATGAATTATCTCTTTTTTTTTTTCTTTTTTCGTTTTCCTTCTAAAAAAACGTGTCTTGTCATATAAAATCAGTTACGATTTCGATAAACGAGAAATATGTAAAAATACATGTAAATAATAATCTACTATACACAAAATATCTAGTACCATGGTATCTCGTACCATGTGTTAAACTGCATTCCGCGAGGTATTTCGCATAAAAAAAAGTATCCCCCAAGATATATGAACAACAAATAAATTTTTTAAAAATACTTTCATATATATATATATATATATATATTAAAATGCAATAATTTTTTATAAATTTATTACAATTAATATATATATATATATATAATTAATAATAAGACGCAAAAAAATTAATAATTGATTTCATTTTTAATAAAATTTAAATATTTCAATACGTATAATTTGTTTAAATTTTAATACAATTAAAAGTATGATAAGTATATATACTTAGTTATGTATTATATTAATACACACATATATATATATATATATATATATATATATATATATATATATATATATATATATATAGTATATTACACGTAACTTTAATATAAAATATATAAAAATGGTCATGTGGATAAATAGTCATATGAAATACGTTTGGAAATTGTCATGTAGTCAATGTTTTATAATTTTTGGTAAATAACCACCATCAATTATTTACACCGTTGAAAATATGTAAATATCTATTGAAACTTTCTGCCTCAATTATGAATAATTACTAAGTATTTATGTATTTTCAGCAGTGTAAATAATTGATGGTAGCTATTTACCAAAAAATTACGAAACGTTAGTAAATTAGCAATTTCTCTATTTTTAGTGGCTTAATTGGCTAATTATTTCATATAGAAAAACGTTAGAACGTAACTAAAAAAGAAAATAAAAAAGAGAGAATAGAGTTTTACGTTTATGTCACGTGAGGAAAAAAAGAGTCACACATTGTTTATTGTTGATGTACATCAGTTTTATAGTACCAAAAGATTATATAAAGGGATGTATTTGTTCTTGTCTTAACACAATTTTACGGGCCTTTCTTGATATTGGGCATGTTCAATTATGTAGTTTAATTTTTTTAAATTTGGCCCACGTACATGGGTATTTGCGGAATTTGATTGAACTCACGCGATATTTGCCAAATTTATACCAAATTGCGAGTTAGTCATGTCTCGCTCCCGCACTTTTACGGGAAACAAGATCTCGCACGAGATACCTCCATCTCGCGCGATATTTTAATCCATGATTGGTAGGAAGTACGTACCGTATATTATGGTTGAATTTTTTTGACTTGTACCTCAAGCAATGTTGAATATGCTTATGGACACCGATTTGGACGTGAATCAACTGGATTTGGACATGAATTTGCTTTCCTCGTGTTCGATGAGATAATATATATGTATATATATATACACACACACACGTACGCTACACTCGTGTTACCCGTGTATATACTTCTCGAATTCGCAGACAATTACTTGGGATATCTCTGGTCAGACCCTCTTGTGAGGCCGATGATATCTTGATTGACATCGCCTTTTCATCTTCAAACCTATGTCAATGTTTCTTAACCCTTTGTGATCGACAAGGGAAAGGTTTTGTGGTGACGTTTGAATATTGTTTTTGATAACTGTCGATCGTGTAATTTAGATAATTATAACTAGGTTTTGTGGTGACATTTGAATATTTGTTTGGACTAGTCTTTATATTATAACTGTTAGTAATTTCTACGAAAGTCTTAATTTCTCTGAAATTTTCGACTAATCTAGATAAATTTTGCGCTTAACCTATAAACTCAATATGCTTATAATTAACTGTTTTAATAGCCCTCGAATAATTAGACCTTTTTTTTATATATATATATAATCGTTTGCCAAGCCGATTAATTTTAGTCAGCTTAAATATTTTACCACTCTAACATATAATCTAAGAAGCCAAGTATAGATATATAATTCGGGTCTACTTCTGCCAGCGTATATGATATGCAATGTTATTAAGAGATATAATTTCTAAAAACAATTTGATGCGTCACATGCAATCGTTGCTCTACCCAATAATGAACAAGTTCATCATGTACGACAACTCAGCACCATATCTATCTAACAAGGAGAAATTTGTGATCCCAATCCACAGATGGTTCTCTATTTATCCAGTGACGTGTCACACGTATTTTTTGAAGCACATATTCCTTCGACTATTAATTCGTTGGTGAATGAATGAACACGTTTTACATCTAAAACTAACTGATTAGAATGAATGGCATAACTTTTCAAAGCATCTTTAATAAGACAAGGATAAATGCGGACCCCACTAACTCTCTCTATGCGTGAATTAGTTTAGAGAGAGAGAGAGAATCCCACCAGCTTCAACGGTATCCAACAAGATAGGAAAAAAGAAACAATCAGTGAGCAATAAGCAAAGCATTGTTAGAATACTTGAATTGTAGTTGGAGAGAGAGAGAGAGAGAGGTTCTTAAATTTAAAGCACATCTTTATTATTGTTATATTATTTCATTATATAAGCAATAAACAATAGTTACATCGAATAGAGAGAGAGAGAGATGTTCTTAAATTTAAAGCATATCAGTGAGCAATAAGCAAAGCATTGTTAGAATACTTGAATTGTAGTTAGAGAGAGAGAGAGAGAGAGAGAGAGAGAGAGAGAGAGAGAGAGAGAGCATTGTTAGAATACTTGAATTGTAGTTGAAGAGAGAGAGAGAGAGAGAGAGAGCATTGTTAGAATACTTGAATTGTAGTTGAAGAGAGAGAGAGAGAGAGAGAGAGAGAGAGAGAGAGAGGTTCTTAAATATAAAGCATGTATTATTTCATTATATAAGCTATAAGCAATAATTACATCGAATATATCAAGAAACACATTATGATTAAACCACTAAACCTTAAATTCCAACGCGTAAAAATATAAGCAAATTTAGGACTTGAACTCGGATATTATATAAATAGGCACATTTTTTTTTTTTTTTTTTAAGTTTTAAGTAACAATGCCAAAGTGGTGTTTCTTGCACGAAACGTGCGATGGTTATTTTTTTTAATTAGCTTTCCCATTTAGACAGAATATGCTTCTTTGTAATTCGCATACGTACTTAACACAAATATAGTAGTATATACAACAGCGACTTAACCCACAACAACATTATACATTTCCCATAAATACCAAGTAAATTTAGTCTTCTTTCAATCATCTTCAAAGAATAATAATAATCATGGCCAAAAATCGTTCCACTACTTCTAATCCAATCAGAGCTGTCTCAAAGAGAAAGAGATCCAAATCACTCCCCATTGAAACCATCTTCAAGCTTCCCTCTCCAACGCCCTCTTGGTCACAACAACAACAACAAGGTATGATTATTATTCTCATGATAATAATAATAATGAACATATACATATCTTCTTAATATTATGAGTTTATCTATTAGGTGAAGGGTTTGGACGCGGAACGATTGACTTGGGAGAGATAAAAGTGCGACAAATATCGACGTTCAACAGGGTTTGGGCGAGCCACGAAGGAGGACCGGGAAATTCCGGCGCGAGCTTCTTTGAGCCGGATCCGATCCCGGATGGCTTTCATATCCTCGGCTTCTACGCCCAGCCGAACAACAAGCCTCTCTTTGGCTCGGCCCTAGTCGCTGCCGCCACGTCATCATCCCCGGACGCCTTGGCCGAGCCGCTCGACTACACGCTCATTTGGACGAGCGAGCCGACGAAGATCAAGCGCGACGGGAACGCGTTTTTCTGGCTCCCGACCCCGCCGGAAGGGTACAAAGCCGTTGGGCTCGCCGTCACCGACTCGCCGGAGAAGCCCTCGCTCGGGAAGCTCCGGTGCGTCCGAGCCGACTTGACCGAGCCTTGCGAGGGCGAGCCTGGCCCTCCGGTTTGGGCGACTGAGGGATTTTCCGTGCCCGCTCTCCGTCCGGTGGAGCGGGGGATCGGAGCCCTAGGAGTCCCCGCCGGAACCTTCACCGCCGGAGGTGGAAATACCATCGTGTGCCTGAAGAACAATGCGAACAAGGACGGCTCTATTTCGCCCGGGACGGACGAGATCGAAACCCTAATGAAGACCTACTCTCCGGTGATCCACTTCCACCCGGGCGAGAAGTTCCTTCCCTCTTCCGTCGCGTGGTACTTCGAGAACGGAGCGAGGCTTGTGAAGAGAGGCGAGGAGTCGAGCCCGGTCCGGGTCGACCCGCCGGAGGGCTCGAACCTCCCGATCGGCGGGTCCAACGACGGCGAGTACTGGCTCGACCTCCCCGCCGAGAAGGCCGAGAAGGAAAGGGTTAAGCGGGGCGACCTAGCTAGTGCTAGGGTTTACTTGCACGCCAAGGCGATGCTGGGCGGGACCCGAACCGACCTCGCGGCGTGGATCTTCTACCCCTTCAACGGCCCGGCCAAGGCCAAGGTAAGCAGGGACGGATTTAGTTGAGGCCCAAGGTGTTGGAATTGATCTTGGGCTAAGAAAAGATTTAACGCTTCGAGCAAGTGGCGGGATTTAAAAATTTTCTCTAAAACAAGTAAAACGATTTTACTAACCTAGACAAAGAGCAAGTACATATAAATAAAAACTATAAATGAGCATTATATGTTTACTAACCTTTGAGAAGCTTGAACGTTGAGAAGCCTTAGGAAGGTTGAAACGTTCGTCTCCCATCGCAGCACGTCTCTCTTCTTTCATCGGCAACTCGAGCAACCACGAAAGTTTCTATCACAATAATCACTCGAGAAAGAAAGGAGTTAGTGTGTGGGCACTTTTAAATACGACGACTCAAGAACAAGTCTGAGAGTCGAAGAGCTAAAACACTAGGTCAAATGTGGACCTAGGTTCCAAAACAAAAACGAAAGAAAACTAGAGAGAGAGAGAGGGAGAGGGGCGGCCATCACAAGGTCTAGAGAGAGAATCTCTCAATCTCTAACTTATGTGTAATGAGAAAAATGAGAAGAATAAGTGCTCTATTTATAGGAGAGGTTTTACCTTCAATAAGGTAGTTTCCTCTTCTATAGAATATCACATATTCATGAGCAAATATTATTTCCTCATTTTCTACCTCATGGACGTCCAAGCTAGTCTTCTAGAAGACCTTGGATTTGTTTCCTCTTTTGTTTGCTCCTTGTTGGCTGCCCAAAAATATTCCTCATAGAGGAAATTTGTTTCCTCTTTTTCTTTTGGCAAGTATCTACATACATTAATGCACAAAATAAACTCTCTTTCACACTATGGCATGAACGAAATTCAGCCTTCTTTTCCTTGGGTTGGACGAGCAAGGCCTCTAGAAGGAGCTTCTAGATTTTTCTTCATTTGTTCATGACAACATATGAAAAACCCATTAATAATTTTCAAATAAAATTCCATGAAATGAAATTAATCCTCAATGCCCAATAAACTATTCATGGCCGAGTGGTTTAAGTTTCATTTTTCATCATATGACAATGTCAAAAAATTTATTGACATTCATTTCGTCCTATGTCCAAAAACACAAAAATACCTTTTAGACAATTTTCGTAAAACTTGTCTCGTTCTTGTTTTGAGTTAGCTTCTAGTTTAACTATTCCTACTCGATATGATTTGTGACAATGACCTCATGGATCCAAATGAACAAAGCTTGAGCTAAAATACTTGGACTCAAAAGTTCACAAACATTTTCTTAGTTTAGCTTAATGTCAACTGACTCTACTAAAGAGTTGACACTGAGAATCTCTCGGCTCAAATGAATTTATTTTCTACTCAAGAATTCAACTAAATTGTGATGAGTGGATCCACTGAATATTATCTATGTTTACCCTTCATGAATATCATCAGTTAGTCAGGATTTACAAAATTACCATTTTACCATTCTAGCTGTTATTTCCTCAACTCATTTGTCGCTTGTGAATAAGTTAGAAACAATGTATTGACGAGGAGCTAACAAGTCACATTGTTTCATCCAAAAGACTCATGACTCAATTTGGACACTGGCCAGTTCATTTATTCACATTCCAAGGAACAAAGCATGAGGTGATATACATTGCATTTCAGTAATCTTGTACATGAATTCCATATCTATGAGATCTTCACAAAGTTACTCATGACATCTTCATAACTTAGTACTTCACCAATAGGTCTTGCTAAGAATCACATAGTGAATCCGAACTCTGACTTTCTCAAATGAGAATACGTAAGCTATGAAATGACATGTCTCATTTCAGGATTGAGGTAAACATGATGCAATTTATACGTAGTGACTTCGAGACATAAGAGGTTAAATGGTTTGTTCTTATCTTGTCTCTAGAAGTGCACTGGTCAATTCAGTACCTTCGAAAGATACCTAGAAGAACTATAGAGTCTCCAACTCTCAATGTCCCATAACCAGACATCATAGATTCTCTTAACAATCGTACTGAGATCAAGAGTCCTTTGATCCTTAGATTGCGAATACATTGTTTTAAGCAAACCATGAAGAGTTTGTTCATGCAAATCTACATTTGTCTCTTCACGTGTTGTTAGGTTTGTTTATGGACTAAAGACTAAGGTTTTATCATAAAGCTTCAGACAAGAAAGAATGAATGAACGTTTCAACTTTTATTAATGAATAAACAATTACAAGCAAGAGTCTCGTGAGACTTTATTACATCAAATGCACAAAAGTAAAGACTACAACTCTTCTTGTGGGCACCATTGACAACACAAAGCTACAATTTTTATATTTTTTTTAGAATCTATTCTAAAAAATTTATGGATTAGTCCCCGCTGCACTTTTTTGCATATTTCTCCCTTCTAATTTGCATTTATGGTTGTCCACGAAGGTGGTGCTCATCAACGATTTATATATATTTTTTTCTAATTTAATCCTGTAATTTATGAATTAGCTCCCTTTGAATTTATTTATTTTTTCGCATATTAATCCCTTCTAATTTACATTTATGGATGTGCATGAATGTGGGGTTCATCAACCATAATCTTAAGAATTTAGGATTTAGTCCCTTCAGAACTTTTTTTTTTTTTTTTTGCATATTAACTCCTTCTAATTTACATTTCTGGCTCCGTCTATGAAGGTGGGGCTCATCAACGTCCCTCTCGGGAGGGTCGGAGAGCACGTGGGGGATTGGGAGCACGTGACCCTGAGGATCAGCAACTTTTCCGGCGAGCTCGAGAGGATGTACTTCTCGCAGCACAGCAAGGGCGTGTGGGTCGACTCGCCGGAGATTGAGTTCATCCCCGGTACCAACAAGCCCGTGTCTTATTCGTCCCTCAACGGCCATGCCAACTATCCAAAGCCCGGGCTGGTCCTCCAAGGAAGCGGCGGGGTCGGGATCAGGAACGACGCCGCCAAAGGCAAGGCCTCGTTGGACACCGGAGCGGCGTTCGAGGTCGTCGCCGGAGCTATTCCGGCGGCGGCGGCGGTGGTGGAGCCTCCGTGGCTGAACTACATGAGGAAGTGGGGGCCGAGGATCGAGTACGACACGAGGAAGAAGTTGGACGGGGTTGCGAAAGTTCTCATCGGACCTCTCAAGAAGGCTTTCAAAAAAATGGTGAACGGTTTGCCCAGCGAGGTTTTCGGGGAAGATGGTCCCACCGGACCTAAGCTTAAAAGTAGTTGGAGTGGCGACGAACCCTATTGAGCTTGATCTACATTCTGAGGTAAATTATCAAGGGGGTAATATGTAAAAACAAATTTAGGGAGGATCAATTTGTAAATCTGTAATAAAAAATAATAGGAGAAAAAATAAAAAGTTGAGGGGCCTCCATCTCTCTGCTTACAATTTCTCTCCAGTTAATTTTTTTTTTCTTCTCTATTATTAAAAAATAAAACGTTTTTAGTATCTCTTCATCCTTAGCATTCCAGTATCTTTGTTTCTAAATATATCTCTTCCCAATATTATTTAAAAAGTTTTCAGTTGTTATCTAATACATATGGAAGTCAATCTGTGTCAAGTATTAGTAAATAATTTTTTATTTTATTTTTTTAAGATAATAAGCAGTGTATGTTTTTGTCGCTCTTGCTGATAGCTTTTAATGAATTACTTTACAACAGTTTTTTACTTTTCAATCTTCTGTATAAATCGATATATGATAGGGAAGAACTTGCTACTAAGGAATTTTTTAATCGTTAAATCCGTCTATAAACCAGCTGTTGTAAATACATCTGTTTTTTGCTTTTGGTCTCTGCTCTTACCACGAGTTTTTCCCTCTAGCTGAATGTAAGATATCTAATGAGTAGTTGGTATTTAAAATAAGTTCTGTGCTGGCCTTTCATTTATCTAAAGTTAAAAGGAACAGATTTTCGTTGCTTTCTGTTTTTTCTAGATTGCTTTGATGTTAGTTCTTCGATAGTTGATCCGGCCTGGTTAGATGTCTTTATCCTCCGTAGGAATTAGCGTCTCCGGTTTATGCCTTTGTTCATATATATATATATATATATATTGACTTTTTCCAATGTCCAGCTATGTGAATGGAAATTTTTAAATCTGAATCCGCTTTATTTTGACCACTGTAACATAGGATTAGTATTACCCGGTATGGAACTATTTAATTCGTCCAATAGTTTTCTTCTCTTTTTTTAACAGAGAACTCCCCAAGATAAATTTAATATCGATGCTATTTTCTAGTGCCAACGATCTTAGATACTGAAAGAGTTTTTATTACGTTTTTAATGAATGATTTATTACAAATCGTGCTAATGATTTTTTGATATGTGTTTGGTTAAGTGATGTTCTATACCACGTACATATTCGGTGACTGAATTCATATATTTTTTTTACTGTTTTAACTTCCGCCCCAAAATATCATCTTTTCTTGTTCTTATGCCTATTGGAATTATATTACGATAATTTTTTTTCTCAAACTTCACAAAATATCATGTTTTTAATTTATTTATGTCTTTCTAAAACAGTTCCCAATAAGGTGAAATCTTTTATTTGGCGAGCATATTATAATGCCATACACACTACCACTGGACTTTACACACGCAAGATCATTCAATCACCAAAATGCAATATATGCTCTGGACCCTGGGAAACAGTAGGCCACATCCTCATTCACCACAAATTCGCAAAAGAAATTTGGAGGACCTCTACCATTAAGCTAAATTTCAAGTCGCTTTATAATCTTAACTTTGATGAAATCATACACTCGGCCAACTTTTCTCTTAATAAAAAAGACTTCTCTTTGTTCCTTTGTATCTCCTGGTCTATTTGGATAGCAAGGAATAAAAGGATCTTTGAAAACATTAAGAAGGACCCTTACCAGATTACTTCGTGGACGTCAAATTTTCTTCTTGAATTTCAGTCTGACCAATCCAGACGCTCATCTTCTGTTAGCTTGCTGAGCGGTCCTGACCCCAAACAGGACCGCTCCCAAGCAAGATGGGTACCCCCAAGTTGTGACCTATACAAGCTCAACGTCGATGCCTCAATTCCAAAACCTTCTAACTTTGTTGGAGTTGGAGCTGTTATTCGCAACTCTTCTGGACTGGTCATGGCTGCATTGGCTCAAAATCTCCCAGGAAAATTCACGGTCAAAGAAGCAGAAGCTCTCGCTCTCCGCTACGGCTTATCTTGGGCTTTGGACATGTTTCTGCCTATCCACTTTGTGGAGTCATATGCTAAGACGGTGGTGCAAGCTTTGGAGAGGAAATCTTCTTTCAAGAATGAGTTTGGTTCCATTTTGTCTCATGTACATCTAGTTTATTGTCTAACTTTTCAGGAGTAAAGTTGTCTCACATCTATAGGGAAGCCAACATGACAGCCAATGGGTTAGCAACTTACGCTCTTTCCATAGATGATAAACTCGTTTGGTTGGAGGATATTCCTCCTTCGATAGAGTCTATAATTAATCAAGAACGTTTGTGATTAATAATAGATTTGTATTTTTTTTTTTAAAAAAGTACATGAATACATGCAGTTTTCATAGTGATAACTGTCGGCCGTGTAGTTTAGATAATTATAACTAGGTTTTGTGGTGACGTTTGAATATTTGTTTTGACTAGTCTTTATATATAACCGTTAATAATTTCTACGAAAGTCTTAATTTCTCTGAAATTTTAGACTAATCTCGGTGAATTTTGCGCTTAACCTATAAACTCAATATGCTTATAATTATCTGTTTTAGTAGCCCTCGAATAATTAGACCTTTTTTTTAATAATCATTTGCCGAGCCGACTAATTTTAGTCCGCTTAAATATTTTACCACTGTAACATGTACATATAATCTAAGAAGCCAGGTATAGATAATTCGGGTCTACTTCTGCCAGCGTATAAGATATGCAATGTTATTAAGAGATATAATTTCTAAAAACAATTTAATGCGTCACATGCAATCGTTGCTCTACCCAATAATGAACAAGTTCATCATGTACAATAACTCAGCACCATATCTATCTAACAAGGAGGAATTTGTGATCCCAATCCACAGATGGTTCTCTATTTATCTAGTGACGTGTCACACGTATTTGTTTGAAGCACATATTCCTTCCAACATCAATTCGTGTTAGAGAATTCTTCAAAATTGAAGACGTCGATGCTTGAATCACGCATGGAAACACTTTTCTTATAGTATTTTGAGTACCCCAAAATGTCTTTAGGTTCTGTACAAAAATACCGCAGGATACGACAAGCCTAAATTCGGACTGCACCAAGACAGAGTGAAATCCGAATATAAGCAAGAACGATGTTTCTGGATTAGTGTTTCGGGAAGAGAGAATGTAGGTTCGAAAACCTATAATGATTTCTGAATCCGAACTCGGATTATATAAGAAATCGTACCCGTTCGTGAAGAGGTTCGACGAACAGACGCATTGTTTCGTTCAAACGACAGTTACAGTCGCAAACGACACGACCGTTGGCCAAACGACCGTTCGTTTCCGAAACGACGTGACTGTCCATTTGAACGGTAACCAAAAATAACCACCGAATGAGGAGGCGCGACCGTTGGCGAGAATCGCCGCGAGAAGTCTGCGGACCGCGCCGTTTTGCCGGACTCGAAGTGCCAAAGTGCGCCTACAAAGCGCCACTAACGCCTCTACGTCCGAGCCGGAGCCGGAGCCGGAGCCGGAGCCGGAGCCGGACGCCGCTGTCGCCGGTGGCGACACCGGCGAGGGCGGGTGTGAACGTGAAATGAAGCATATGTCCACCACCTCACCTCCACCTCATATCCACATAGCACACTCTCCCCTCATCCACTTGTTTACTCATGGTTATTAAATGCAACATATATAAGGCGCTCTTCATCTTAGTGTTTGTTCCATGTGGGACTCTTTCCCACACACAAACACACTATCTCAATCAACAACACACTATTTCGTCTTTTAGTGAACAAATTATATTGAGCTTTAAATAATTAAAACACCTATTTAATATTAGCTCAATTTTCAACAATCCCCTACTTGTTCAGAAAAGACAAAATAGAATCCAGAATAGAGACAAAGAGTGTTAGTACAGATAAGTATCTTTCGATTTGAACTTATCCTTAGTATAAGCAACACAAGACTTTATCAGAAATTAGGTAGCTAGGCTTTGAACCTATTTTCCTTGTGATAAAATCGGTGTTACTCAACACACACCCTTTAGTGTTCTTTGCCTATATCACATGCTTAGCACCGTTAACGGCCATGTGCTCATCCTGTCTCGTGAATTTTTCATGAGAGAAACTCCAACTCTTACTTTGGGATGGTACCATCCCGAAATTCACATAGGTGAAGTTCTTACAGCATCTCTGTTACTTATAGATACTTGTCCTCAAGACTAAACTTCATTAAGAGTTAAGAAACTCAACCTCCCGATTGTAACAGTCAACATTATTATATAATGTTACGAATATCCAAATCAATGACTTGTTCGTACCCATTGAACCTAATGTTAGTCATTTCCTAACCTTAGGTTGGGTTGCCATCATTGTTAGATCACTACTCAATGAGTTTAAGACCCATACCTCTCGAGGTCGATTTCACCAAATCTCTTGCAAGAGGTTTAGTGAACGGATCAGCAATATTAAAGCTTGATCTCACATATGTGAGTGAAATGATTCCATCTTTGATCAATTTCCTCACATAGTCATGTCTAAGACTAATATGTCTACACTTTCCATTATACACTTCACTGTATGCTCTAGCTAAAGTTGATTGACTATCATAATGTATCGACACGGTTGATATATTGTCTTTAGCCAATGGAACTTCTAAAAGAAGATCCCTCAACCATTCAGCCTCTTGACCTGCGGAAGCCAGAGCCACGAACTCTGATTCCATGGTCGAATGAGTGATACAAGTTTGTTTCTTTGATTTCCAAGAAACTGCTCCACCGGCAAGTGTAAACACCCATCCCGTCGTAGATTTGTTATCTCCGACACTCGATATTCAACTTGCGTCAGTATATCCTTCTAGTACGGCAGGAAACTGACCGTATTGAAGTCCAAGATTTTTGGTTTTCAAAAGAAATCCAAAAATTCTCCCAATGGCCTTCCAATTCTCGGCACTTGGATTGCTAGTAAATCTACTCATTTTACTAACGGCAAATGCTATGCCTGGTCGAGTACATTGCATCAAGTACATAAGACAATCAACAACACTAGCATATTCCAATTGAGCCACAGCCCTTCCATCATTCTTTTTAAGTTTTACACTTGGATCAAATGGGGTGTTCACCTCTTTGAACTTTAAATGTTTGAACTTATCAAGCACTTTTTCAACATAGTGTGATTGACTAAGTTCATAACCCCCACTGGTTCTACGAACCTTGATACCCAAAATAGTATCAACTTGTCCAAGATCTTTCATTTTGAAAGTGGAAGATAGAAACCTCTTTGTTTCTAATATTCCTTTCAACTCATTGCTAATGATCAACATATCATCAACATAGAGACATAGGAAGATCACAAGGTTACCACGCACCTTTGTGTACAAACATTTGTCACAAACGTTAGGAACAAATCCATTCGAAAGTATGACTGAGTCAAACTTTTGATGCTATTGTTTGGGTGCTTGTTTTAATCCATATAAGGATTTAACAAGTTTGCAAACCTTTTGTTCATTACCCGGAAGCACATAGCCTTCCGGCTGCTCCATGTAAATCTCCTCATCGAGATCTCCATTTAAGAATGCCGTTTTGACATCCATTTGATGAACATTGAGGTTATACAAAGAAGCCAAGGCAAACAACACTCTAATTGTTGTTGTCCTTGATACTGGTGCATATGTGTCAAAGTAATCAATTCCTTCCCGTTGTCGAAATCCTTTGGCTACTAACCTAGCCTTGTAAGTGTTAAGAGTACCATCACTATGGTACTTCTTTCGGAACACCCACTTACACCCAATAGGTCTCGACCCTTTGGGCAGATCGACAATCTCCTAAGTGTGGTTTGACATAATAGAATCCATTTCATCTTGGATAGCATCCTTCCAAAAGGCGGAGTCCCGAGAAGCCACGGCTTCATTATAAGTTTTAGGATCATCTTCAATAAGAAGAATAATAGGAATCTTTCGGGCAAAACTCTTTCTATTTCCTTCTACTAGGTAAAAAGAAATAAGCCGAGAATCTATTTCATCAGGTCCTAAATCCTTAGTCTTACGGACTCTTTTGCTTATCCGAAGTTCGGGTTGTTCTACAACTACCCTAGAAGAACTTTCCTCTCGAGGTTCTTCATTAGTGGGATATTGAGATTCTTTTTCTTTCGAATTAAGATTCTCAAAGAATTCCACATCTCGGGATTCTACTATGACATTAGACTCTAAGTTTAGAAGTCTATATGCCTTGCTATTCGTAACATAGCCAACAAAAGCACTACGTATCCCTCGAGGACCCAACTTGGTCCTTTTAGGATTCATGTTTTTGTAGTAGGCTAAGCACCCCCACACTTTGAAATACCAAATATTTGGCTTTCGCCCTTTCCATACCTCGTACGGAGATATTTGGGTTTTCTTTAAAAGAATACGGTTTAAAATATGACATGCGGGAAGTAAAGCATCACCCCACAAACTAAAAGGTAATTCAGAATGCATTAACATGGCATTTATCATCTCTTGAATTGTCCTATTTTTACGTTCGACTAAACCGTTTTGTTGTGGTGTTCTAGGTGCGGAACATTCATGAACAATACCATTTTCTTCACCAAAACGCTTAAAATCACTAGGAAAATATTCACCACCCCTATCACTTCTAAGGACTTTAATATTAACTCCTAATTGATTTTCTACTTCAGCCTTATACACCTTAAAAGCATTAAAAGCATCATCTTTATGTTTCAATAAATAAACATATCTAAATCTAGAGCAATCATCAATAAAGGTAATAAAGTACCTATTTCCCCCACGGGTTAACATGCCATTAAATTCACATAAATCAGAGTGTATAAGATCTAACAACTTAGAATTTCTCTCTACACTATAAAACGGTTTCTTTATCATTTTAGATTTCACACATATTTCACATTTATCTAATTTATCAGATTTGCACGAAATTAAACCACATTTAATTAACCTTTTCATAGTGCTAAATCCTATGTGTGCTAATCTACTATGCCATAAAGAAACAAAATCAAGCATATAAGCAGAAGGAGAAATTTCATTAATAACATTGTCAATAATACATAGTTTGACCATCCCTTCACTGGAATAGCCTTTGCCAACAAATACACCATTACGGGTCAAGATAAGCTTGCCCGACTCATACACAGATTTGATCTCCGGTTTTCCTAGGAGATCACCACTAACTAGGTTCCTACACATTGGTCAAAGTGACCATCTTCCGGGAAGTGAAGTTGAGATCCACGTTTCCGATGCCGACAACTTGAGAGCGATGCTCATTTCCCATCTGAACCGCTTGTCCATCGTTGACTTCAGAATAGGTTTTGAAGGCAGCCCTATCATAGGTAACGTGAACGGTAGCACAAGTTTCGTACCACCACCCTTGAACCTTGCCGTTCACCGCCATGAGTTCGCTCAAAGTAGCGACTATGTTAGCATCGGTCATAGTGGCGTCGACTTTTTTCTCTTCCGTCTTGCGGTGTCGACAATCTCGAGCATAGTGACCGGGTTTGCCACACACATAGCAACCCCCTTTGGACCCCTTGGACATGGGCTTGTTACCGGACGTGGATTTGCTGGAATGCTTGAATTTCTTCGAGTCCTTTTTGGAACCCGAAGATCCTTCCTTGTCATTCCTCTTCCTCTTGCCTTTAGCGCTCACCGCATTGGGCTTGGAAGTACCGGCATCCGTCGTCTTCTCTCTCATCCTCGATTCCTCCTCGATTCGAAGATATTTCTGGATTTGCTCCAAAGAGAAGTCCTCGGTATTGTGAAGAAGTTTCTTCCGATAGCCTTTCCACGAATTAGGCAACTTCGCAATAATCACACCAACTTGGAAAGTCTCCGGAACGTCTATCTTCACGGTCCTCAATTTGTTGACGATAACTTTCAATTCATGAACTTGAGCAAGTATAGGCTTGTCATCAAACATCTTGAAATCGAAGTAACTCGAGACAAGGAAATTTTTGGTACCTTCTTCTACCGCCTTGAACTTGTACTCGAGAGCCTTCCATATCTCTCGACCACCGATGAATTGTCGGTGTAGAGATCGTAGAGTCGGTCCGACAGTGTGTTCAGAATGTGTCCACAACACAGCTGATAGGTGCGTTAATCACGCGTAAAACTCCTATTTCCCGAACCAAAAACCGACGAGTTCTCAAGTATTTTAATGGTTTTTAGTAGGTTTTTGAGTAATTTCAGGTTTAGAGGAGCAATAGAGCGTCCACAGTCAATTTCGTGGAAAGATGACAGGATTCAGAGTCAAAATGGTCAAAATAGAGTAAAAAATGAGATGTGCAAGAAACTTGGCGATTACGCGCGCCGCGCGCCTTCCACCGCGCGCCGCGCGCCTTCCACCGCGCGCCGCGGGAAGACAGAATACGAGACCGCGCGCCGCGTGCATCTAGTCGCGCGTCGCGCATACGGGACACAAACCAAGAAATCGCACAGAGTCTTATGCGCGGAGCGTGCATAACATGGAGCTGGGTCCGCGCGCCGCGCATCGACCGCCGCGCGCCTTCGGATTACTGGAATCAGAAATTAACGATTTCTGAAGAGTTTTGACCCTTGGATTGAATTGGAAGGCTCAGATGACTCCGAAAAACACACATTGATGGCTAAAAACAACTCTTGTAACCTAATTAACTCATTCTAGTTTGTTTTTAGTTTTTTTCTACTTTTGGCTGCACTTTTTCTTAGAGAGCTTTTGTTTGGGAGCGAAGTTGAGGTGACGATCTGACGAACAAGCAACTGTGAACTCCCGTTTTTAATAGTTTTTCCTTCTTTCCCTTACTCTCTATTACTCTTATTTCTCATTAATTGATGGTTTCATTCTTCCAGTCATGAATCTCATAGTGTTTTTCTTATTTATGATTATTGTTTTGATCATTATGTTGTTAACTATGGATTCCGTCAGAGGCTAGATTTTTAACGGGGTTGCGACGTAGCCGGATTGAATTGGGTTATGGGATTTCGTTAGGGTGAAATTATGCTTTGAATTACTTAATTATTCATGCTTGTGTGGATGTGTTCTTAATGCGTTCTTTGGATTGACCATCTTTAGGATTGTTTTTAGGAGTTTTCTGTCACTCGAGAGAGGGCGAAAACTCATGCTCATAATTCATGCTTCATTTTGTTCTTAGGTTGCTGGACGGCTTAAGCGTAATGTGATCGTTTGAATTCTCGCGTTTATTGTTCGTGATTGTTTTAATAGGATTAGAGGCCGAGAGGATATATAATCCGTCAATTGCGTAGGTTGCTAGATCACTCGAGAGAGGCTAGTAATATCATAGGGAGAATGAGATTAGCGTGAGTAGAGTAGGTCAAGTTATTGGAACCCGAAACCCCCGAGTCTCAATTTTTCGGTGAAGTCGTAACCCCCAGTTTCTATTATTCAAAGTTTCGTGTTAAATCTTTGTTGCTGTTTTCGTTAGCTTAATTGTAGTTAATTATTGCACCACACACTTCAATACCGTGAAATCAATTTGCTTAGGTTGTTTAACGTCGCTATAGTAACTAGTCTATGTGGGATCGATATCCGTTACTTACGTAACACTATTACTTGTTCGATACGTCCGCTTGCGTGCTAGCTATAAAAATATTGCAACAAGTTTTTGGCGCCGTTGCCGGGGACTTTTTACAATAGCTTCGGAAAATAATCTGCTTAGCCATTTGATTTCGTTACGCATTTTCTAACTTTGCGTGTCATTTTCTCTATTTTGATGGTGTATGCGGAGTGAAGGAACATCAAACCTCATTCCACTAAATCTTGAGATCGAAAAATTCTGCAAGACGAACAGAAAGCAATCAAAGGAACGAGCAATGGAAGATAGAGCGAACAACACGGCGAACGAAGAGCCAAAGACCCTCTTTCAATATGGGTTACCACCAGCCGACGCCGCGCAATCGGCAATCGCTCTCCCAGCTCTTGCAGGTAACCCGAATTTCGAGATCAAGACCGGCATAATACACATGGTCCAAGCGAATCAATTCTTTGGATCACCTGCCGAAGACCCGCAAGACCATCTGACGAACTTCGTCGAGATTGCAAACATGTTCAAGCTCCACAACGTGTCCGACGAAACCATCCGCCTCCGCCTCTTCCCGTTCTCACTGCGGGACCGAGCCAAGACGTGGCTCAACTCCCTCCCGCCGGGATCCATCACCTCATGGGCCGACCTGTGCGTCAAGATGCACAAGAGACGCAACGAGATCCATTCGTTTGCCCAATACGACGGGGAGTCATTATTTGAAGCATTGGGGCGCTTCAAGGAGTTGGAGAGGAGGTGTCCCAATCATGGCATCCAAGAGTGGATGATGGTGCAGATTTTCTATGGCGGTCTCTCACCATCATCTCGCACCCTAGTCAACACAGCCACTGGAAGGTCGTTCTTTCAGAAGACAGAGGAGGAAGCTCACAGCATTCTCGAGGAGCTGGCTTACAACAACGACCAATGCCCATCTGAGCGGCGCATCTTGAAGAATATGCCAGTCACTCATGAGATGGAGCTAATGAAGGCACTGGCAGCACAGGTGGCGGATCTCACAAAGTTAGTCCAGGGACAGAAGGCCTCTGTGCAAGCTGTGCACACCCCTGAAGTCTGATTCTGGTGCAACGGGCAACACAACAGTGACGAGTGCGCTTATGGGGACAACGACCAACAAGCCAACTTCATCAACAACAGCCCGCCCCAAAACAACTACAATCAAGGCCCAATGAACAACTACCAGAATGAGGGATGGAGAGGTCCCCAAAACAACATGCCGATGCAACCCGCGCCTCAAGCCCAGCCTTGTCTACCAGAGAATCAGCCCCGACCACCACCATACCAGGCTCCTCCATTTCGAGCGTACAAGGGCGAGACCAACCTAGAGGAGCTCATCGCCAACTTGTCCACGTCAACAACCGCCTTCATAAACTCCACCACCAAGTTCATGCACGAAATGAAGACGTCTCTCTCGAACCAATCGGTGCAGATCCAAAATCTTGAGACGTAAATGGGGCAACTATCGACCACGGTTAACTCACGACCTCAGGGAATGCTTCCGAGCAACACCGACATCAACCCCAGGTCACAAGTCAATGCCATTACACTCAGAAGTGGACAAGTGATTGACAATTCCGACAAGAAGAAAAAGAAGGTGGAGAAAGACGAGTCCCCTTTATCGATGCCCCAAGCCACGCCACCTCCGGCGAGTGCCCCAGCTCCAACAAGCACGCCAAAGCTGCCGTTTCCTCAGAGGCAGAAAGAAGGAAACTCGACCACCAATTCAGCAAGTTCCTCGAGGTATTCAAGCAGCTTCAGATAAATATCCCGTTTGCTGAAGCTCTTGAGCAGATGCCGACGTACGCCAAGTTCCTGAAAGACATCCTCTCGAAAAAGAGAAAAATAGAGGACTGCAGCACGATCACCCTCACGAAGAGTGCTCCACCATCATTCAGAGGAAGTTGTCGGTAAAGATGAAGGACCCAAGGAGTTTCACCGTCTCGTGTGCTATCGGGATCACCTTCTTTGAGCGAGCACTATGCGACCTGGGAGCGAGCATCAACCTGATGCCGTACTCTATTTTCAAGAAGCTCAGCATCGGAGAGGTGAGACCGACCCGAATCACGCTCCAGATGGCGGACAGGTCCATCGTATACCCGCGAGGAGTGATCGAGGATCTCTTGGTCGAAGTCGACAAGTTCATCTTCCCCGCCGACTTCGTGGTGCTCGACATGGAGGAAGACCGCGACGTCCCAATCATTCTAGGGCGGCCATTCCTTGCCTCAGGAGGCGCTCTCATCGATGTCCAGAAAGGAGAGCTAAAATTGAGGGTGCAAGACGAAGAGGTGGTGTTTAACGTGTTCAACGCCTTAAATACTCGAGGGCGAGTGACGATGTCTTCCGGATCGACGTATGTAATTCCAACATCGCCGACTTCTCTCACCGATCCGCAGACCCTCTCGAGGTAAGTTTGCTAAACTCTATCGATTTCACTAACGAGTTTGATGAATGTGAAGCTTTAGAGCATGTGGAATACATGAACACAGCCATGCCATATCGACGTAACTTGATCGAGAGTTTGGGGGAGAGCCAACCTCGAGTGCCTCCGTCCATTCAACAGCCCCCAAAGCTCGAGCTAAAAGAATTACCGGCACATCTCCGCTACGCATACTTAGGCACAGACTCGACCCTTCCGGTGATCATCTCGAATCACCTCACCAAGGGAGAAGAAGAAAGGCTGCTCATGGCGCTACGTAAGTACAAGGGAGCGATCGGGTGGACACTCTCGGACATCAAAGGGATCAGCCCCTCCTATTGCGTTCACCGCATACTTTTGGAGGATGGACATCGTCCCTCGGTGGAGCACCAAAGACGCCTCAATCCGGCGATGAAGGAGGTCGTCAGGAAAGAGATCCTGAAATGGCTCGACGTCGGGGTCATTTACCCGATCTCCGACAACGCATGGGTGAGTCCAGTGCAATGCGTTCCGAAGAAAGGCGAAATGAAGGTGGTGAGAAACGAAAACAACGAGCTCATTTCCACTCGGACGGTGACCGGGTACAGAATCTGCATGGACTACCGCAAGCTCAACAACGCCACGCGCAAAGACCACTTCCCACTCATCTTCATCGACCAGATGCCCGACCGTCTCGCAGGGCACAGGTATTATAGTTTTCTTGATGGCTATTCCGGTTATAACCATATCACGATTGCACCAGAGGATCAGGAGAAGACTACCTTTACATGTTCTTATGGCACTTTCACCTTCAAGCGAATGCCGTTTGGGCTATGTAATGCACCAGCCACGTTCCAAAGATGCATGATGGCCATTTTCTCCGACATGGTGGAGAAAACAATTGAGGTTTTTATGGACGATTTTTCTGTATTTGGCCCTACATTTGATCAATGTTTGGAGAATTTGTCTCAGGTGCTTAACATGTGTGAAGAAACTAACCTCGTGCTTAACTGGGAGAAGTGCCATTTCATGGTACAAGAAGGCATCGTGCTGGGCCGCAGAGTCTCGAAGGACGGGTTTGAGGTGGACCGGGCAAAAATTTCCACAATTGAGAAGCTACAACCGCCAACTTCGGTCAAGGGAGTGAGAAGTTTCCTGGGGCATGCCGGCTTCTATAGGCGCTTCATCAAGGACTTCTCCAAAATAACGAAGCAACTATGCGGACTACTCGAGAAAGACACCAAGTTCTCATTCTCCGCCGAGTGCTTAGAGGCCTTCAACTCCCTCAAGCAGCGACTCAGCACCGCCCCGATCATCACCGCCCCAGGCTGGAGTCTCCCGTTCGAGATCATGAGCGATGCCAGCGACCATGCGGTGGGTGCAGTCCTTGGGCAGCGTAAAGACAAGGCTTTCCACGCTATTTACTATGCGAGCCGGACCCTTAACGAAGCCCAAGTGAACTACACGAAGACGGAGAAAGAGCTACTGGCAGTGGTGTTCGCCTTCGACAAGTTCAGACCCTACATCATTGGCAACAAGGTGATCGTCTACACCGACCACGCGGCCATATGATACCTCATGGAGAAGAAGGACGCCAAACCCCACCTAATCCGTTGGGTCCTTCTGCTCCAAGAGTTCGACATCGAGGTCAAAGACAAGAAGGGAACAGAGAACCTAGTAGCTGACCACCTATCGAGACTGGAAACGCTCGAGCACGTCCCAGATAAGACGGCACTCATCAATGACGATTTCCCCGACGAAAAGATATTGGCCGTCCATCAAGCCGTCCTCCCATGGTATGCCGACATCGTGAATTACCTCGTAGGCAAGGTGGTGCCTACTGACCTCAAGGTACCAGAAGCGGAAATTTCTTTCGGAGGTCCGGAGGTATTACTGGGTTGAGCCGATTCTCTATCGGCAGTGTGCAGACCTGATTGTGAGGAGGTGTGTCCCCGAGGACGAGATGGAGTCAGTTCTGCGTCGTTGCCATGGTCTCGAGTGCGGAGGTCACTTCGGTTCGAACCGCACGGCAGCGAAAGTCCTTCAAAGCGGCTTCTACTGGCCAACGCTCTTCAAAGATAGCCGAGACTTCATTATTGCATGTGACCGGTGCCAACGAACGGGTAATATTTCTAACCGAAATGAGATGCCACTCACTAACATTTGGAAATAGAACCGTTCGACGTCTGGGGAATAGATTTCATTGGCCCATTTCCGTCTTCCTACTAAAACAAGTACATTCTCCTGGCGGTGGATTACGTCTCCAAGTGGGTCGAGGCCAAAGCTACTCCGGCAAGCGATGGGAAGGCGGTCTTGAAGTTCTTAAAGACCATCTTCACCCGATTCGGCACCCCACGAGCCATCATCAGCGACGGGGGAGCACACTTTTGTAACCGGCAGTTCGACGCACTCCTCGCCAAATACAGCGTCACACACCGGAAGACATTGGCGTACCACCCTCAAGCCAACGGTCAAGCGGAGGTCTCTAACCGGGAAATTAAGGAAATCCTGGAAAAGACGGTGGGAAGTTCTCTGAAAGACTGGGCCGCCAAGCTCGATGACGCACTGTGGGCCTACCGCACAACATACAAGACGCCAATTGGTATGTCCCTGTACCACCTCATTTACGGAAAAGCATGCCATTTGCTAGTCGAGCTAGAGCACAGGGCGCTTTGGGCGATGAAGAAGCTAAACTTCAACTACAAAGCTTCGGGCCAACAGAGACTCCTTCAGCTGAACGCCCTTGATGAACTCAGAAGAGAAGCGTACGAGAATGCCAGAATCTACAAGGAGAAAACCAAAGCGTGGCATGACAAGCACATCGTCAGGAAGGACCTCAAGCCGGGCCAAACGGTACTCCTCTATAATTCCAGGTTGAAGCTGTTCCCTGGGAAGCTAAAGTCGCGATGGTCAGGCCCGTTCGAAGTCGTGAATGTTTATCCACACGGGTGGGTGGAATTGACAAACAGGCAGGGAGAACGCTTCAAAGTCACCGGTCAAAGGGTGAAGCCATACTTTGGGGGCGTGTTCGAAAGTGAGAAAGTGGTGACCTTCGTCACCACCATTTCGTGAACCGAAGACATATCTCGTCAAACTATTGACGTTAACTAAAGCGCTAATCGGGAGGCAACCCGACTTTCTTTCGTTGCATTTTCATTTTTTTTTTACTTATTTGATTGCACCCAGTATTTTATTTGCGTGTTAGTTTTAAAAAAAAAAACGCACATCGCGCGCCGCGGGATACACATTGCGCGGCGCGCGGACGGAACTTTCGGCTTTTTCCATTCACAGAGTCTTATGCGCGGTCCGCGCGTAAGCCGAAAATTTCATCCGCGCGCCGCGATGCATCATATGCGCGATGCGACGAAAACATGCAAGCGCGCGCCGTGGGCTCCATTACGCGCGGCGCGCGAAATGAAGATTTTTTCGCCGAAGTCACAGAGTCATATGCGCGCTCCGGGCGTATGTCAAGACCATGGTCCGCGCGGCGCACAGAACAAGGCGCGCGGCGCGCGGACCCGCGTAAGATGTTTTAAAATAGGGGTTTTGGCAGTTTTTTTTTTCAAAAAAATCACTTCTTCCCAAATTCCTCTCGAACCCTAACCCCATTCTCACAAAATTTTGACCCCCATAATCATATAAACACGAAATTTGATCATCACTCGTCCTACACTTGATTTATCTTCATCAATTTGTGTGAGTTGAATCTATTTTTTTGGGTGTTCTTCATCTTTCCAACCTCTCAATCCCCTACACATCAAGGTATGACTCTCTAACTTGATTTTTTTTTTTTTTTGTGATATGGTGATGATTTCGTGTTGTTAGAGAGTAAATTTGAAAATGTGGCTATAGGAATGGTTTAGATACTCTTCATGACTCTAGTTTTCATCAAAAATTGGCATGCACTCTAGGTGTTCGAAGAAATACCCGAACGAACGTACAAGCAAAAAAGTGACATATTTACGTACGATTACGGGTCAATACGCACGGGGTCTAGTTGCGAATGTGTTTGGGGAGGGGGGGGGGGGGGGGGGGGGGGGGGGGGGGGGGGTAAAAAGGGGTAATAGACGTTCATCATAATTTCCTCGACTCATTTTACGTTGTGTTTTGCAGATGCAACGAGCTTCGACATCGAGAGTCAACCCCAAACGGGTCCGTCGGTCGGGGGAGGCGTTGCCTCGACCATCAACATTACTGGAGGGTGCCGGCGAGGTTTGGGACGCCTTTATCAAAGAAGGGACTAATCGCTGAGCGTGTGCTTACACCCAATCAGCTATGCGGGAATATGCTGGCACAAATCCGGGGATTCCATTGGGAGAAACTCACTACTACAAATAAGCCTTTCTATTGCGGAGGGGCATTAGGTGCGACAAGTCCCACCTAAAGGTCGCACCTAAATGGGCAATAGGTGCGACTTGTCGCACCCAAAGGTCTCCAAAAATGAAAAAAATTTCGCTGATTTTAAGTGGTATTGGGTGCGACTAGTCGCACCCAATAGTTTTGAAAACTTTCAGGTGCGACTAGTCGCACCTGAAAGTCTGTAAAAAAATAAGCGCTCAACTTCTCCCCCTCATTTTTTTCATTTGTCTGACGTGATATTTATTTATTTATTTATTTATTTTTACTTTCAGGTGCGACTAGTCGCACCTATTATCTTTTTTAGGTGCGACTAGTCGCACCTATATGAGTATCAGGTGCGACTTGTCGCACCTGATTACTAGGGTTAGTTTTTAAAGCTGCGTCTTCTTCATCTTCTTCACAAGAGCCCCAACAGCCCCTTTCTCTCCCTGCGACTCTCCCTCCCTCTCTCTCTCTCTCTCTCTCTCTCTGCGACTCTCCCTCCCTCTCTCCCTCCCTCTGCGACTTGTCGCACCTGATGCCCGTATTTGTAGTAGTGACTGTGCAACATAGAGACGCCGGCATCACCGAAGTTGGTGCGCGAGTTCTACGCCAATCTCTCCGTCACAGAAGGAAACTTCGTCAAAGTGCGTAATGTAGTAGTCAACATTTCCGCACCGGCGCTCAACGACTATCTCGGGATCCCAAAGCCCGAGAATGACGACTACGCCGACCTGTGCTTATATCCACAATGGGAGGAGTGGATTCGCCTCCTCGCCCACCCCGGAGCCACCTACAAGACGAAAGTGGTGCATGGCCAGGTAGTCCCGAGCCACCTCCCGATATCGAGTCTGAACCGTTACGCAAAGGCGTGGCAGCACTTCATCTGTGCCACGATCCTTCCTAATCTGCGGGAACACACAGTGGATCTCTAACGCCTGGCTCTATTAGTGTGTATCGTCACCGGGAGAGGCGTCAACATCAAAAAAATCTTGAAAGAAAGATTCGTATTCTGTGCAAATCGTGACACCGATGTCACGCTTGGCAATGGGGGCTCATCACACAGCTCTACCTCAACGAGGGACTGCGAATCCCGGCCTCCGAGACGCGAGAAAAATTGGGGGACCCAATCGACGACCGGAAGATCATGAGCCAAAAGCAGTGGAAGCACGGAGCCGCATATCCGGACGGGTGCGGATTCATCGACATTCCCGAGCAGTACCAAGGCATCCCGGGAGCCCCCATCTTGGATGCCCCCGACGAAGTTCCACCCCCGGTCGAGACCAACGAAGCGCCCGCCACGGGTTACAACGAAGTGTTAGCCATGATGAACGGGTTCGACCACCACTTGGGTCGAATCGACCAGAACATCGACACACTAGGCCAGCGCTATAACGCAATTGGGAGCTTCCTCACCGACTTTGGCCAAAGGCAGCGCGACAGAGACGAGTTCCACCAAAACGTCTATAACACGTGGACGTCGCAGTAAAGCTTTCCCGCGTCTCATCCCGATGTGCAGGCTGGAACACATCATGACGTCCCGTTCTACCCGGCATACCCACAGCACCTAATGGCACCATACCCGGCGTATCCTCCGTCGGAGCCGAGCCTCTACGCCCCCCGCAACCTCGACGAGGACGATGACCATGGCCGTAATGGGTAGGGGCGCTCGACTACCCCCGCAAAGGTACGTTCCTCTTACCCTGTTTTGCATAGATACATTGAGGGCAATGTACGTTTTGAGTTTGGGGGGGGGGGGATTTTTCTTGTTGCGTGTCTTGCGGGGGGTTTTTTTTTTTTGTATACTAGTAGTTAATTTTCTAGGTTTTCGTGTATTTTAGGATAATTGGTAGAAATTGGTGTTTTGACTGCTTTGATTGACTTGTTAAATGTTTGCCGATGATATGGATAGTCTCGAGCTTTAGGTATTTGAAAAGATCTGTGAATTACCAAGTGAAAAAGAATCTGATTGAGTTCTGTGTACGGCCTAAAGCCCGAATAATGTTTGTCTCGATGCTTAGCTGAACTTGAGTAGTAGCCTAACTAGTCCTAAGAAGTGACCACCGAACACACTAAGAACCTTTTCGGACCCCTAGTCGAGGCGAAATTGAGCGCATACTGATCTGGCGAGAGTGATATAGGCATTAGGAATAACCCTTCAAGCCAAAAAGCCAACCCAAAAATATGTATCAAGTAGAACCCACTCACAAAAAGCCGAACATTTTATCCTCTCTCGATACTTAGTCAGAAAAAACCGATCCAATAAGTTTGAAATCCCACAAAGAACCCAGTTAACTTTAGCGACTCTCGAGTGACATCTTTGAGTGAATTTTTCCAATTGTGTGATATATGCTATGACCTCACACTCTATGTTTGCTAATTTTCTTTCTTAGACACCACGCTGGTGATTTACTTGGTTATACTTCGTATAAAAAAAAGAAGAAACGTGCCTAATTGAGTTATTTGTAGTTATGGCGTGGTGATCTATGTTCTTTTGAAGAGTGGGGTCGTGGTTGAGTCAAAGTTTGGGGGGGGGGGGGGATTGGGGAAGAAAGGCTAACGAGGTAAGATGTTCTCGATAAGCATTTTCAAAGCCAGGAACATTGAGAAAAGAAATGAGTGAGTGAAGACATAGGGGGATGTTTTGGTGAGGATGGAGTCGCTAAGGTTAATGTTAAAACCACTAAAAATCCGTTTTCCCACCCGAACCTAAGCCTGAACATTACAAGCCTCTAAGACCTATTGACAAGCTAGGAATGATGTGTGCGCATTAGTGGAGATCAAGAGGGAAGAGAAGACGTATGGTGTGTCGAGTCGAAGATTTTATCAAGACAAATAAAACGATTCTTGTGGTTGCGTCTTAGGATTGGGAAGGTCACGAGACTTGGGAAGCAAAAGTTACTTGAGATAGAAGAACATTGCAAACGGCTAGGGCTAACACACATTCGTAATGATTCTTTTAAACTTGGTAGTTGACTTGGAGTTTAAAACCACAGATGTCTATGTCAATGTAAGTCTAGAGGTTTGAAGTTGAGGCAAGCATGAGTCGATCAGTGTAGTCAAGGCATTGAAATTTACCAATCTTAGTCGGGTTAACTTCTTTTGCGTAATTTTTATGTTTCTTTTATTACTTGAGGGCAAGTAATGGTTTAAGTTTGGGGGGATTTGATAGGTGCGTTAATCACGCGTAAAACTCCTATTTCCCAAAACAAACCGACGAGTTCTCAAGTATTTTAATGGTTTTTAGTTTGTTTTTGAGTAATTCAGGTTTAGAGGAGCAATAGAGCGTCCACGATTAATTTCGTGGAAAGATGACGGGATTCGGAGTCAAAATGGTCAAAATAGAGTAAAAAATGAGATGGGCAAGAAACTTGACGATTACGCGCGCCGCGCGCCTTCCACCGCGCGCCGCGGGAAGACAGAATACGAGATCGCGCGCCGCGTGCATCTAGTCGCGCGCCGCGCATACGGGACACAAACCATGAAATCGCACAGAGTCTTATGCGCGGAGCGCGCATAACATGGAGCTGGATCCGCGCGCGGCGCATCGACCGCCGCGTGCCTTCGGATTACTGGAATCATAAATTAACGATTTCTGAAGAGTTTTGACCCTATGATTGAATTGGAAGGCTCAGATGACTCCGAAAAACACACATTGATGGCTAAAAACAACTCTTGTAACCTAATTAACTCATTCTAGTTTGTTTTTAGTTTTTTTCTACTTTTGGCTGCACTTTTTCTTAGAGAGCTTTTGTTTGGGAGCGAAGTTGAGTCGACGATCTGGCGAACAAGCAACCGTGAACTCCCGTTTTTAATAGTTTTTCCTTCTTTCCCTTACTCTCTATTACTCTTATTTCTCGTTAATTGATGGTTTCATTCTTCTAGTCATGAATCTCATAGTGTTTTTCTTATTTATGATTATGTTGATTATTGTTTTGATCATTATGTTGTTAACTATGGATTCCGTCAGAGGCTAGATTTTTAACGGGGTTGCGATGTAGCCGGATTGAATTGGGTTATGGGATTTCGTTAGGGTGAAATTATGCTTTGAATTACTTAATTATTCATGCTTGTGTGGATGTGTTCTTAATGCGTTCTTTGGATTGGCCATCTTTAGGATTGTTTTTAGGAGTTTTCTGTCACTCGAGAGAGGGCGAAAACTCATGCTCATAATTCATGCTTCGTTTTGTTCTTAGGTTGCTGGACGGCTTAAGCGTAATGTGATCGTTTGAATTATCGCGTTTATTGTTCGTGATTGTTTTAATAGGATTAGAGGCCGAGAGGATATATAATCTGTCAATTGCGTAGGTTGCTAGATCACTCGAGAGAGGCTAGTAATATCATAGGGAGAATGAGATTAGCGTGAGTAGAGTAGGTCAAGTTGTTGGAACCCGAAACCCCCGAGTCTCAATTTTTCGGTGAAGTCGTAATCTCCAGTTTCTATTATTCAAAGTTTAGTGTTAAATCTTTGTTGCTGTTTTCGTTAGCTTAATTGTAGTTAATTATTGCACCACACACTTCAATACCGTGAAATCAATTTTCTTAGGTTGTTTAACGTCGCTATACTAACTAGTCTATGTGGGATCGATATCCGTTACTTACGTAACACTATTACTTGTTTGATACGTCCGCTTGCGTGCTAGCTATAAAAATATTGCAACAACAGCAACTTGTCCTCTTGACGCTTCTTCCGGTCCGCCTTGAGTTCTTCATCATCATTGTCCGTTGGCTCCGGGATGGGCTCCAACGTCGGGTCTAGCACGTAGAAGATCTTCATGGCGGTGAGGAAGAACTGCATCTTGTCCTGTCAGCGGGAGAAGTTGGTGCCGTCGAAGCGATCCAATTTGACGAAGTCTGGTTCATCACTTTTAGACTCGAAACAGACGCCTCGGTAGCCATAGCACAAGATACTATAAGATTGTTAGAAAATTCTTCGAAATTGAAGACGTCGAGGCTTGAATCACGCATGGGAACGCTTTCCTTATAGTATTTCGAGTACCCCAAAATGTCTTAAGGTTCTGTACAACAATACCACAGGATACAACAAGCCTAATTCGGACTGCACAAACACAGAGTGAAAATCCGAAATAAGCAAGAACGATTTTTCTGGGAAAAAATGTTTCGGGGAAAGAGAGAGTAGGTTCGAAAACCTGTAATGATTTCTGAATCCGAACTCGGATTATATAAGAAATTGTACCCGTTCGTGAAAAGGTTTGACGAACAGACGCACTGTTTCGTTGAGAAGTCCGCGGACCGCGCCGTTACGCCGAAGTACCAAAGAGCGCCTACAAAGCGCCACTAACGCTTCTACGCTCAATAGAATGAAGCATAGGTCCGCCACCTCACCTCCCACTACAACAAATCTCACCATTACCGACGATTTTTTTCGTCGGTAATAACCCTATAATCGTCGCTAAATCTATTTAGCGAAGATTTTAGCGACGATTTTTATCGTCGCTAAATGTCCGTGCCTAAATATATTTAGCGACGATTTATTCGTCGCTAAATAATTACCGACGATATTAGCGACGATAATTTCGTCCCTAAATGTCGTGACGAGAAGTTTTTTTCCATTTTGAAACATGTAATTAGAGTCGTCGCTAATTACTTCTGTGTAATAATATTTAGCGACGACTTTGTCGTCGCTAATTATTATTATTATTATTTTTTTTTATTTTTTTCGTCGTTAATTATTTATTTTTTATGGTTTTTTGTTTATGAAATTCTAAAATGAAAAATCAAATAAAAACTAAATTATATTATTCAAATCAAGAAATATATAAAATCCGATTACATACGTTTTCGGTTATAGAGAAATATGTAAATAATAATCTACTATACACAAAATATCTAATAAAACACTAGTCGCGACGTTTGCTTTGTCGTCCCGCCGCTCGTTTTCCCCCTCCTCGACGTGAAACGCTCTGTTGTTGGCACTGAAGTTCTGCAGGCTGCGGCGTCGGAGTAGACTGACTTGGTCCGCCGGGCTTCGTTTGCTGGCTAGCGTCGGGAGTCCTCTGCTGGCCGCTCGTCGGAGTGTGGACACCGGGCGTCAGAGTGTGGACGCCGGCCGTCGGAGTCTGCTGGCTGTGGGATGACGGAGCCTGCTGCGAACTCTGCAGAAATTGGGACATGAACGAGCTAAGGTTGAGGCCGGGCACCTGACTCTGTATTGTCTCGGCGAACGCGGCAAGGGTCGATGTCAACACCTCCTGCGAGATATATCCTGGTTGCGACGTCCCAGCCTCCGAACCGTAGACTTCGGCGACTTCAGCCGCCATCCGTGCTCCATGTGGCACCAAAAATCCGACGCCGGTCAAGTGATCAGTCCGCGAACCCATAATATCGCGGATCGCCTGCTGCTCTAGGACGGAAATATCAACGTCCGCTCCTTGTTGCTCAGCCTCCGCTCGCAACGTGTTGAACCTATCGACCAGTCGATCCTGATATAATTAACTAGTTAGTATATATTAATCGAAAAATAAAAAAAATAATTGTAAACTTACATAACGTGCGGAGGCTTCAGGAGTCAGCCATTCGGACTTGTCGGACTGATGTTGGCGCTTGTAGTTCGCAAACAAGCTCTCGAAAGCGCCTGTCTCGGCGCTCTTCTGCATGTAAACAAAACTTCAAGTGTTAGATAATTTTAACGATTTGATGTATCATATAAACATAAAACTTACATTCTTCATGCGATGGGTCGAGAACCCAATCGTCCCCTGTCGAGTCTTCGTCTTCTTCTTCATGCGATTCGCCTTGTTCTTCGCTTGTATGGCCTGTAATATAAGTAAACGTACACGTAAATAATAAATCGTTTAATAAAAGGGTAAACACATATTTAACGTAAATGATTTGATTACCTTAAACTCATCGCTCGTATATCGTTGTATCAGCGTCTCCCATTCGGTGTCGAGTTTAACGGTCCTCGGTTTCAGCAACCGCGCCACCTGTACGCTGCTCTTGCAGTCGATGTCGAACCATGACCGCAAGGTATGCCTCCAATCGCGAAGACGAGTCTTCGCGTCTCGAATGATTGCCGCATCGACAATCGCCTTATTCTTCCCGGTTGCATCACCATCGACTCGAATGTCGTACTTGTCTCGAATCGCTGCTCGGATCTCGGCCTCCTTCGCCGGCCCCACGTTCGCATTCGTCCACCTTGGGACCGTAGGCGAGATCTTGTCTCGGACGATCAAACCGAGCGTGTTCGCGAACGTCGCGAGATCCGGATCCATCTCGCGCTCTGGCTGCAAGAACGACTGAAACTCCTCGTTATAAACAACGACTTCCTTCACCCCGGGGCGCCGTGCACGCTCAGATCGAAGCCCGACCGTCGGCCCACGCACGGCCGGTTTGATATCCTCGTCTTCTTCTTCGACGCCATCACGTACGGGCGCCGACTGGCAATAATTCGGGAGACGGGCTAAGAAGTCATCCCCGCCTCCGCTGCCTCCAGCCCCTGTAGCCGCAACCATCTGAAATTCAAAACAAAATACGATCCTACCAAAATTTCGGCAGAACCTCCCCTATAAACTTAAAAACCCGGCATCAAGCCTTTAACTTTAAAACCTGCATAGAAACATCCTAAAACTAACAAACAAGCACTCGGCCAAGATAACACATGGCAAAAACGAGCACTCAGCCAAGACAACAAACAAGTCTCAATAATTCGAAATTCACAACAATCATCACAGCCTCATAATCAACAGAATTTTAAATAGCATTCCAAACAAAACCTCAAAATTCACACGTCCAACACAATTCCAAACCAAAATTCGTCCAAAAAAATTCAACGAAAATTAAAACATGCCCTACAATCATCACCCAACCATTAAACACTCTCATAAACGTCTCATGATCACAAACAAGCCTTAAGAAATCAAAAACTTATAAAATTTATGTCATACAAAACTAATTTCAATATTTATAAAATTTATAACAAATATATAATTCATTTATAACTAATTACTTCATTTATAATTTATAAAATTTATAACAAATATATAATTCTATAAATATAAATTATGTAAATATAACTAATTAAAATAAATTTATAACTAATATATAACTAAAGTTATATATATATATAAATAACTAATATATATAACTACTATATTAATTCTATAACTAACTAATATATATATATATATATATATATATATAAAGTTTTTTTTAAAAAAAACTTACCGATCCACGGTCAGAGGGAGAGCGCGCGGCCAGAGAGAAGGGGAAGCGGCCAAGGACGGCGTCGGCGGGGAAGCGGCTACGGCGTCAGCGGCGGAGCGGCGGAGTAGTGGCGGAGCACGGCGGAGGAGCTGCAATCGGAGAGAGAGAGAGGTAAGGAGAGAGCTGTGAGGAGAGAGAGAACTGAGGAGAGAGAGAGAGAGACTTACCGGAGAGGACGACTTCGGCGTCGACGGCGTCGGCGGCACACGGCGGAGGAGGGCACACGGCGGACGAACGGCGGGAGAGGCGAAACTGAGAGAAAACTCGATTTAGGTCAAGGAAAAACGAAATGGGGAAACTGATTCGCGATCAGGTATTTAAAGACATTTAATCGTCGCTAAATGATTAAAATTCGTCGCTAAATCATTTCGTTGTAATTTAATGTGAGGGATTTTTCCCTCTTTAAAATTCAAAAACATTTAGCGACGATTTCTTCGTCGCTAATTGTATAGCGACGACAAAAAAACATTTAGCGACGATATTATCGTCGCTAAATGTTTTCGTCTAAATTAAATTGGAGGGATTTTTCCCTCTTCAAAATCCGAAATTAATTCTACATTATTAGCGACGATATTATCGTCGCTAAATGAATTCAGAAATCATTAGCGACGAATTTATCGTCGCTAATTATTTTCCCGCGAACTTAGCGACGATAAAAAAGAATTAGCGACGATAAATTCGTCGCTAATTATCTTTGCCGCCAAACTTTAATATTTTTGGCACCAAAAAATTAGCGACGATAATATCGTCGCTAAAAGGGTGATTAACGACGATTTATTAGCGACGATTAAGTCGTCGCTAATAGTTTCGTCGCTAAATGTGGTATTTCTTGTAGTGTCCATCTCATATCCACATGGCACACTCTCCCCTCATTCACTTGTTTACTCATGGTTATTAAATGCAACATATATAAGGTGTTCTTCATCTTAGTGTTTGTTTCATGTGGGACACTTTCTCACACACAAATACACTCTCTCAATCAACAACACACTATTTCGTCTTTTAGTGAACAAATTAAATTGAGCTTTAAATAATTAAAACGCCTATTTAATATTAGCTCAATTTCCAACAATTCGTCGGTGAATGATCTGAACACGTTTTACATCTAAAACTAACTAATTAGAATGAATGGCATAACTTTTCAAAGCATCTTTAATAAGACAGGGATAAATGTGGAGCCCATTAACTCTCAGAGTTTTTCGAGAAAAGGTCCCTATTGAGAGAAGAGAGAGAGAGAGAGTCCCAATAGCTTCAACGATATCCAACAAGATAGGAAAAAAGAAACAATCAGTGAGCAATAAGCAAAGCATTGTTAGAATACTTGAATTGTAGTTGAAGAGAGAGAGAGAGAGAGAGAGGTTATTAAATTTAAAGCATATCTTTATTATTGTTGTATTATTTCATTATATAAGCTTTAAGCAATAGCTACATAGAGAGAGAGAGAGACGATTTCTCTTCTTATATATTTTTTTTGAAGGCAACTATGCTGCAGTGGAGATTGAACCCACGACCTCCACACAGGAGGTGGTGTGGAATTACCACTAAGCTATCCTAGGTACCACATTTCTCTTCTTATATATAAAGCACATCTTTATTATTGTTGTATCATTTCATTATATAAGCCATAAGCAGTAATTACATCGAATATATCAAGAAACACATTATGATTAAACTAGTAAACCTTAAATTGCAACGCGTAGAAAATATAAGCAAATTTAGGGCTTGAACTCGGATATTATATAAATATGTAATTTTTTTGTTTTTTTTTTTTTTTTTTTTAAGTTTTAAGTAACAACGCCAAAGTGGTGTTTCTTGCACGAAAAGTGCGATGTTTGTTTTTTTAATTAGCTTTCCCATTTAGACAGAATATGCTTCTTTGTAATTTGCATACGTACTTACACAACTATAGTAGTATATACAGCAGCGACTTAACCCACAACAACATCATACATTTCCCATAATCATTTAGTCTTCTTTCAATCATCTTCAAAGAATAATAATAATCATGGGCAATAATCGTTCCACTACTTCTAATCCAATCAGAGCTGTCTCAAAGAGAAAGAGATCCAAATCACTCCCCATTGAAACCATCTTCAAGCTTCCCTCTCCAATGCCCTCTTGGTCACAACAACAACAAGGTATGATTATTATTCTCAAGATAATAATAATAATAATAATGAACATATACATATGTTCTTAATATTATGAGTTTATCTAATAGGTGAAGGTTTTGGAAGCGGAACGATTGACTTGGGAGAGATAAAAGTGCGACAAATATCGACGTTCAAAAGGGTTTGGGCGAGCCACGAAGGAGGACCGGGAAATTCCGGCGCGAGCTTCTTCGAGCCGGATCCGATCCCGGACGGCTTTCATATCCTCGGCTTCTACGCCCAGCCGAACAACAAGCCTCTCTTCGGCTCGGCCCTTGTCGCCGCTGCCACGTCATCATCCTCGGACGCCTTGACCGAGCCGCTCGACTACACGCTCGTTTGGACGAGCGAGCCGACGAAGATCAAACGCGACGGGAACGCATTTTTCTGGCTCCCGACCCCGCCGGAAGGGTACAAAGCCGTTGGGCTCGCCATCACCGACTCGCCGGAGAAGCCCTCGCTCGGGAAGCTCCGGTGCGTCCGGGCCGACTTGACCGAGCCTTGCGAGGGAGAGCCCGGCCCTCCGATTTGGGCAACCAAGGGCTTTTCCGTGCTCGCTCTCCGACCGGTGGAGCGGGGGATCGGAACCCTAGGCGTCCCCGCCGGAACCTTCACCGCCGGAGGAGGAAATACCATCGTGTGCCTGAAGAACAACGCGAACAAGGATGGCTCTAATTCACCGGGGATGGACGAGATCGAAACCCTAATGAAGACCTACTCTCCGGTGATCCACTTCCACCCGGGCGAGAAGTTCCTTCCCTCTTCCGTCGCGTGGTACTTCGAGAATGGAGCGAGGCTTGTGAAGAGAGGCGAGGAGTCGAGCCCGGTCCGGGTCGACCCGCCGGAAGGCTCGAACCTCCCGATCGGCGGGTCCAACGACGGCGAGTACTGGCTCGATCTCCCCTCCGAGAAGGCCGAGAAGGAAAGGGTTAAGCGGGGCGACCTAGCTAGTGCTCGGGTTTACTTGCACGCCAAGGCGATGCTGGGCGGGACCCGCACCGACCTCACGGCGTGGATCTTCTACCCCTTCAATGGCCCGGCCAAGGCCAAGGTAAGCAGGGACAGATTTAGTTAAGGCCCAATGCTACAATTTTTATATATTTTTTTTCGAATTTAATTGTGTTATTCTAATTTTTTTTTTTTTTTTTTTTGCATATTAACCCCTTCTAATTTACAATTATGGATGTGCATGAAGGTGAGGCTCATCAACCATAATCTTAAGAATTTAGGATTTAGTCCCTTCAGAACTCTTTTTTGCATATTAACCCCTTCTAATTTACATTTCTGGCTCCGTCTATGAAGGTGGGGCTCATCAACATCCCTCTCGGGAGGGTCGGAGAGCACGTGGGGGATTGGGAGCATGTGACCCTCAGGATCAGCAACTTTTCCGGCGAGCTCGAGAGGATGTACTTCTCGCAGCACAGCAAGGGCGTGTGGGTCAACTCGTCGGAGATCGAGTTCGTCCCCGGGACCAACAAGCCCGTGGCTTACTCGTCCCATAACGGCCACGCAAACTATCCAAAGCCCGGGCTGGTCCTCCAAGGAAGCGGCGGGGTCGGGATCAGGAACGACGCCGCCAAAGGCAAGGCCTCGCTGGACACCGGAGCGGCGTTCGAGGTCGTCGCCGGAGCTATTCCGGCGGCGGCGGCGGTGGAGCCTCCGTGGCTGAACTACATGAGGAAATGGGGGCCGAGGATCGAGTACGACACGAGGAAAGAGTTGGACGGGGTTGCGAAAGTTCTCATCGGACCTCTCAAGAAGGCTTTCAAAAAAATGGTGAACGGTTTGCCCAGCGAGGTTTTCGAGGAAGACGGTCCCACGGGACCTAAGCTTAAAAGTAGTTGGAGTGGCGACGAACCCTATTGAGATTGATCTACATTCGGAGGTAAATTATAAAGGGGGTAATATGTAAAAACAAACTCAGGGAGGATCAATTTGTAAATTTGTAAAAAAAAAAGTTGAGGGGCCTCCGTCTCTCTGCTTACAATTTCTCTCCCGTTAATTTATTTTTCTCTATTATTTTTTTATTCATTAATGATTAAGTGATTATTTGTACAATAGTAGGAAAGATTGATGTTAGTTAATAAGTTATTTAAGTGACAATCTAAGGGCAGCTGGAATGGTTGTCACATTCATATTTCTCTCAACTTGATAACTGTTTATCTCTATTTTTTTTTCAGTTTCTTCTTTTTTCATTCTTAATTTATTATTAAAGAAATATTGATCTTCGTACTTAATTACAATTTCTCTTGAGTTGAAATAGCTGTTTTAATAAGAGGGATTGATGTTAATAATAAGTTATTGAAGTGACATTTAATGTGTTATTTTACGAAAGTTAAAAGGGCAGTTGGAAACTTGGAATGGTGATGAATTAACCATATTGTCACATTATTCATAAGTTGGTTGGTGACGTGACGTGACAATTTATTCATTTCTACTGAGCATGCAAATCGATAGAATGTGTGACTTTTATTTTGGAAATTCTGACCCTAATACTCACTTTCAGTATGTTTTACAAGAAAGTCTATATATATATATATATATATATATATATATATATATAGCTTATGGGTTTGCTTCAAGCTATTGAAATATGGACATAGCATTAATTTGGTCGCTTCAAGTCACGTGCTTACAGATAGTATGTCTTTTTGAAATGTTTTTATTTTCTCTCTAAGAAAAGAAAGATATACTATATAGAACATGTTTCCATTTTTATTTTATTTTTAGGTTTAAACAAAAAAGGAGATACATGATATTGTTGTGAGTAATGGTATCCGCAATTGTTATTAGGATAATACCATGCAAATTGTTTGAGTTATCATTGTTTTGCTTTTGTCTTCTATAGGTTCTGATATTACCTTTGCGTTTCTTTTAAGATATATAAAATGTCTTCGTGGGAAAGAGATAAGTTACGTTTCACTTGGTCTTTCTTTATTCGCATGAGTCACTAATTAAATTATTGGATTTAATATGTACAAGTGTTCTTGTCTGATGTTCAAAGACTTCAAACAATACTTTTAAAGCGGAACTATATAAGCGACAGTTGAAACGGTTTCCTAAAGAAAACCACAAAATAACTCTAATATTTAGAGATTCTTGTCATCCATGCAACACAAATCATAAGCTATGATAACAAAAAAAGAATTTAAAACAGAAAAAAGATTAGACACACGAGATTTATCTTAATTCGACCTACATCAAGATCACATCCAGTTTTAAAAACAAATTTATTATTAATCAGCTAAATTTCCAAGAGCGCTGATTCAAACTTTTACAATCCTTCACGCTATAATTTTCTCAATACTCTCCAAGAGTGTTTGTAAACATTAAGAGCATCTTCAAACTCCAAAAATATAGTTTTTAACACCACAAAATATAGTTCATATCACATTGTTTTAAACTCGGTACTCTATTTTAACCCTACAAAAATATCTCAATTATTACACAAGATTTAATATATATTTAATTTGTATCCAACAATATTATATGTATATTTTTATAAAATAAAGACATACTACATATAACCTATACTTGTTACAAAAAGAAAGTAAAGTACATTATATTAAGGGACATTTCCTTAACTAGGACTAAATTAAGGGACATTTCCATTTTCCTATTTTTTTCAAAAATTTACCAAACTAGGACTAATAAAAAAAAATTCGTTTTTTCGATGGGATGATCGGGAAAATAGAAAGAAAGAGAAAAAATAAGAGATTTTATTGGGGAAGATTGTAGGTTGGTAATTAGTATGATGGTATAATAGGTAGATTTTTATGTATCTCTCATTTGACTTTTGTTTGACCGGTCCTAATTTGGTAAATTTTTGAAAAAAATAGGAAAATGGAATTTTGCCTTAATTTAGTCCTACTTTTGGCAATTTTTCCTTATAATTAAAATACAAATTAATTTTTTGTGTCTAATAATTTATGTCAAATAATTTATTTCTAGTTTTTTTGCTATGAAAATTATTATTGTTTTAGAGATTTGTAAGTGATTAGTATTTAATTTTTGAGGGGGCAGTTAAAATAATAGTCTAATTATGATTTTATTTAAGAGAATATATAATATTATAATAGGTTCCCAAATTATTTTTTACTACTAATTTTCAAAATAATAATTAATTATATTAACAATGACAATAGCAATAGCTAACCTTAAATATTAGCCCCCAGAGATAAACTGTATTATTAATGATATTGATAAAGAGTGAATACATAAATTCGCAGCAGAGATAAACTCCTACATAATAGATGAGACTGTTCAGGGAAAGAGCACAAAATAATTAATAAAGATAACGAAAACTCCTAAAGGATAAACGATAACATAGATGCCGAGATACATCTGACGGTATTGCTCTCTTGCCCTCCTAGAAATAACTAATTTTTTTGGCGGACTATTGGTTCCGCGTCGAAGACCATGATGTCAACGAATCCATTCCCCAGCTTGGTGTCTTCGCGTTTTACTTTCGTACTTTCTTTGGGAAAGAGCTGGTTTGACTTAGCTGGGCTGAATGCACATCATAGCCTCTCCAGTTTGAAGCCTTCATTTTATTGTGGACATGTTGAAAAGCAGCGGCACGGCCCCAAAAAGGTGTGGTTACTTTTTCGTCTTGGGCTTTAGAGCTTGTTTCCTGAGCAGGCCCAAGAGACCCATTAGAAATTACTCATCAGAACTTCGATTGGGCTTTTCCAAAGTTGGCCCATTACTAATAGGAAAATATTATTTAGAGGCATATTTTTAATGCTGCCAACTACAAAAAAATGGCACAAAGTTGCATATCTGAATGCTACTAAAACTTATATATTTTTTAGTGGCGGTCAATATTTAGATGGTGGTTAAAATTGAACTGGCATGAAAAAAAAGAACCACCACCTAAAGGTGCATTAATGATTTATTCATATATATATATATATATATATATATATATATATTTAGTGCATTAATGATTTATTTATATATATATATATATATATATATATTTATGATTTCTCAATTTCGTTTTTATCAACTAATAATTACCAATTTATTTATAATATTTTAATTATTTGAATTATTATTGTTTCATATTAAAGTATAAATTTAGAATGTCCATAGGAATATTAAGAATATGTCTTTAAGAAACGGTGCTCTTCCCATCACTCCACCCAGATGAATATTAAGAACAAGTCTTTAACTTCAGAGAGATCTCAGAATGGGCATAAATTAGAGTAGTCCTTCATGCCTAATCCCTCCCTGTGCCGGTCGAAGACCTTGTTGACTAAAGCATTGGTGAATGGATCTGTCAGGTTGTCCACCGTCGAGATCTTCTTCACCTCCATGTATCCGCTCTGCACGATCTCTCGAATCAAATGGTATTTCCTCTCAATATGCTTAGAGCGCTTATGGCTTCGAGGTTCCTCTGAGTTAACGACAGCCCCACTGTTATCACAATAAAGTGTCATGGGCTCGTCGACTTTTGGAATGACTTTCAAATACTTAAGGAATTTTCTAAGTCATACAGCCTCTTTGGATGCTTCACAAGCAGCCACATATTCTGCTTCCATTGTGGAGTCAGCAATGCAAGATTGCTTGATACTCCTCCAAACAACAGATCCACCATTAAGGATGAACACAGATCCTGAAGTGGATTTCCTGGAATCCTTATCCGTCTGAAAATCGGAGTCGGTATATCCTGTCATAGTCAGGTCAGTACTTGAATATGTAAGCATCAAGTTCCTAGTTCTCCGAAGATACTTAAGAACATGCTTAACAGCAATCCAGTGCTCGGGTCCAGGGTTGGACTGAAAATGACTTACTACGCCAACTGCAAAGCAGATATTGTTGGAATAGATCTAGGATTAAGAAAAGTTTAACGCTTCTAGAAAGCGGCGGAATATAAAAATTTCTTTAAACAAGTAAAAACGATTGTTACTAACCTAGACAAAGAGCAAGCACATGTTATTTTAAATTAAAACTATCTAAGAGCAATTACTCGTTTACTAACTTTTACACAGCCTGATCGTTGAGAAGCTTGTGGAGGTTGAATCACTCGTCTCCCCACGCAGCTCGCCTTTCTTCGTTCTTCGAGAATTAGAGTAACCACGAAATTTTTTATCGCATGAATCACTCGAGGGAAGAAGGATTTAGTGTGTGAGCACTTTTAAACACGACGACTCAAGAACAAGTCTTAGAGTCGAAGAGCTAAAATAAAACGCTAGGTCAAATGTGGACCTAGGTGCCAAAACAAAAGAATAAGAAGGGTTCGAGAGAGAGAGAGAGATGGGCGGCCAAATTCTAGAGAGAGAAGCTCTCAATCTCTAAAATTGTGGGATGAGAAACAATGAGAATGAGAGCTCTATTTATAGGAGAATGATTACCTTCAAAAGGTAGTTTCCTCTTCTCTATAGAATATCACATATTCAGGAGCAAATATTTGCTCTCCTTCCTCATCTCACACGTCCAAGCCTTACCATGCAAGTCCTTAGATTTGTTTCCTCTATTGTCTTGCTCTCTCCTTGGCCGTGTGAAACATTTCCTTCTAGAGGAAATTTGTTTCCTTTTTTTTTCTTTTGGCAAGTATCTTCATACATCAATGCATAAAATAATTCTCTTTTCTCTCTTGCTATGGACAGTCAAGGGCTTCTAGAATGAACTTCTAGATGTTTCTTCATTTATTCATGACAACATAAGAAAAACCCATTAAGAATTTTCAAGTAAAATTCCATTAAACGAAATTAATCCTCAAGGTCCAATTAACTTATCATGGCCGTGTGAAATAATTTATTGTCATCCTATGAAAATGTCAAAAAAACTTATTTATTGACATTCATTCTATCCTATGTCCAAAAAGATAAAAATACCCTTTAGACAATTTTCATAAAAGTTGTCTAGTTCTTGTTTTGACTTAGCTTCTAGTTTAACTAATCCTACTTGAAATGACTTGTGACAGTGACCTCATGGATCCAAATGAGCAAAACTTGAGCTAACATACTTGGACTCAAAATTTCACAAACCTTTTCCAAGTTTAGCTTAATGTCAACTTCACTAAAGAGTTGACACAGAGAATCTCTCTGTTCAAATGATTTTATTTTCTACTCAAGAATTCAACTTAATTGTGATGAGTGGATCCACTGAATATTATCTATGTTTACCCTTCATGAATATCATTAGCTAGATTGTATTTATAAAATTAACATTTTACCATTCTAGCTGTTATTTCCTCAACTCCTTTGTCGCTTGTGAATAAGTTAGAAACAATGTATTGAAGAAGAGCTAACAAGTCACGTTGTTTCATCCAAAAGAGTCATGACTCAATTTGGACACTGGCCAATTCATTTATTCACATTCCAAGGAACAAAGCATGAGGTGATATACATTGCATTTCAGTAATCTTGTACATGAATTCCATATCTATGAGATCTTCACAAACTTTCTCATGACATCTTCATAACTTAGTACTTCACCAATAGGTCTTGTTAAGAATCACATAGTGAATCCGAACTCTGACTTTCTCAAATGAGAATACGTAAGCTATGAAATTGCATGTCTTATTTCAGGATTGAGGTAAACATGATGCAATTCATACGTAGTGACTTCGAGACATAAGAGGTTAAATGGTTTGTTCTTATCTTGTCTCTAGAAGTGCACTAGTCAATTCAGTACCTTCGGAAGATACCTAGAAGAACTATAGAGTCTCCAACTCTCAATGTCCCATAACCAGACATCATAGATGTTGGGAATATTGCCCACTTGAAGATAATGATTACTAAATTCGATAATAAGATTACTTTATTAGCATTATATGATTAGTGGGTTGAGTTCTAAACAATTAGAATCAATAACAACTATCTTCCATAGCCTCCGTATCTAACTGAGTCACGTGCTGGGCACCTGAGTTCGGGCGGTGTGCTAAAACATGGTCGATTACTGATATACGCCTGGAAAGCTATATCTAAAGTCATATATGTGGAACACATAGGTGAAGGCTGATCACTATGTGAGAGCATTCTACACTTGTGGTAAGTGTACGACTTGGACAGGTCTTGGTTGTAGATGTGTCGTTTAAGGACCGTTACGACACACTAACCGAGGTCACTATGATGGTCACAGTGAGACTTGATCTAAATCATGAAGTGATCATGGACACTGGGTTATGTTACTGAGCTCTTTGACTCATTCGCTAAAAGGCTATTCATGCTAATCACAGCTTATGTCTTGGGAGTTTTCTCAGAGCATGATTCGAGTGGGAAGTGATTTACAGATACGGAATCCAGCCTTCCTGAAAGAAGGTTAATGTTCACTCACCTAAGGGTTGATTCCAGAACCGATAGATTGCTAGCACTTTCGAAGTAAGTAACGTTCGAAAGAATCTTTCGCTGGGGAAGCAACAATGCTTAGGGCTGATATGTATCAAGAGAAGTATAATAATGTTTATCATTATTAATATCACCTGCTGTAATTGTGATTGACAGCATTAATTCTGGAAAACGGGTATTCGCAGAATTAAATAAATATTTATGGTAGAATTGTTTATTTATTGTTTGATCAAGTAAATAAACAATTATTAATTATTTGTGTGAAATCTCAAATTTTTAGCTGAATTAAAAAGCTAAAATTTTTGGTGTTCGAGTGACGTTACTTTTTTTTTAATAAAGTAATAGTGAATGATTTTTGTTTATGTGGTAGTTTTTGAAGTTTTTCTTTTATGTATGCTTTAGGGTATTTTTTTTAATTAATATACTCTTTAGATTATAAAATAGATATATATATATATATATATATATATATATATAAGTTATACATATTATAAATAAATCATGTGTGTATAACTTTACATATATTGTTATACAAATATATATATATAGTTATAAAGTAAAGGTTAGGTACGTAAGTAATATATATATATATATATATATATATATATATATATATATATATATAACATTATACATACCCTAATATATTTATACTTACGTAATATATATATATATATTATAATATATATATATATATATATATATACGTAAGTAATATATACATATTAGGATATCTTATATAATATATATAATATAGGTACAATCCAGCGTGTGTATGCCTATTATTATTATAATAATAATAATAATTAATATATTAAGAAAATAAGTAGGATTAGGGTTTGGGCTTTTAGGTTTGGGCTTTTAGGGTTTATTTAAACCCTATTTAAATATCATCTCCTCTTCTTTTAACGCTTTTTGAAAATTCGTAACCCTAAGGTATGCTTTCTTTCTCTCTGATTCGGATTTTTTGAAAACGGTTTCTTAAAACGCTTGTGCTGGTTTCAAAAAATTTGTTTTTGCGTTGATTCTTTTTTGGAAACGTTAGTTTTAAGTGTCTTCTATCTAAATCTGCAATCAAAAAATATTTTTATCAAATACAGAATATTTTCTGATTATTTTCAAATCGGCGCACAGACGTGAGACCTATTTCCGATTTTCAGACTTTAAACGCTTACTGTGGATTAAACAAATTTTGTTCAACAAATTTTGTTTTGCGTTGATTCTTTTTGGAAAAGTTAGCTTTAAATGTCTTCTATCTAACTCTTTAGTCGAAAAATATTTTTATCAAATACAAATTATTTTCTGATTATTTTCAAAACAGTACGCAGACAGTTTTTGACAAAAATTTTAAAGTTAGTTTTAGCAATTCTTCTATTTTTAATAAATAGTTAAAAAATTATTTTGGCCGTGATGCTTTTACAAAAAGTGATCCAAATTATGTTTTATACGTACTGGAATTTTTATAGAAGTTTTCTCAGAGTTTTAGTTTTTCACCGAAACCCTAATAGCCAAGGGTATTTTCGTAATTTCACTTTGAATGTCGTTTCTTAAAACTTCCAGAACCTACAGTATGTCTTGAATACTTTTCTCAGCTGATCCCAATAGTCTTTTTCCGATTAGGTTCCAATTCTCTTAGAGCGTACAATTCCTTCGATGATCTACGATCGTAACTCTCGATATCCAGGTGAGAATAATCTCACTACAACACAGATTAGTTCAAAATAAATTTGATGAGTGTTTATTCATGATATGATTGTTTATAGATTTATATGTTTGAGTATGCGATTTGTTATTTGATTGCATGACTAGTTGAAGTAGTATGTGATTTATGTGTTGTATGCCATGTGGTGTTATGTTAAAGTAGATTTGAGATACATGTTTTATTCTAGTCACGTTTTTGTATGAGGATATATATAAAAAAATTTATGCTCATGTCATATCAGTATGTAACGTAAGATTCAAAGTGAAAAGATAAAGTTAAGCAAGGGAGTCATACCGCCTCGAGCTACGGAGGTATTATGGAGAATTTCTCGGGCCGAGGCTCAAATGAGGAAATTTCTCGGGCCGAGGCCCTAATAAGTTTATTAGCTAGATTGAGCGAAGTGTGGGCTTTGGAACCCCATATCTTCGTCTCTAAAGTGATCACTGAAATATGTATGACTACCCCAGGGGCACCCCGAACTAAAAGTTGATAGAAGCAAGAAAAGAAAGATCAAGTCATCAATTAGTTTAAAATACTAATAACCGGCTCATGCATTGCATTACTTTATTTTGTGAGCTTTATATTATTCTCGCTGAGCGTAAGCTCATCTCTTCGAAAAAAATATACGTCTGTGTTGTAGGTAAACAACTTGCAAGGAACTGAGCAGGGCGGACTAGCGGCGTCGAAAGCGAGAGGGTTGGGTCATGGTTTCCATTCACGAATTAAGTCTTCCGCTACAAGTTATTAAGAAATAAAGTTTAAATTTTTGTTTTCGTTATTAAGAAATAAGTCTTCCGCTACGAGTATTTAAGAAATAATTTTTAAAGGTTTTTTTTTATTTTCATTTACTTCGAAGTTTCAAAGAGTTTTATATTTTGGTTGAGATTTAGATTATGCATTATGTTTTAGTATATTTGCTGTTATGTTTTGTTTTAAATTCGTATTTTCAATTTTGCTTAAGTATTTCTTATGAAGTGTTCAATATGCAATCTTCATATTTTTCTTAAATGCTTTTGTTTCTTTTTAAGATCTTCAAAATTTTAGTTCTCCTTGATTCGATGTGTTTAAAAAAAAAAAAATCCTCCAAGTTTTTCTAAAGAATTTTCTAAAGTTTAAAAAGTAAGATAAGTAAGACGGTCCGAAAAGTCGGGTCGTCACAATTTGTTTGTTGTTGGACCAAGTAAATAAATAATTAATTGGGTTTTAAGCAATTGGGCCTTGCACAAAATATGAAAATCGGATTTGGGAATTTTTGGCACTAGGGTTTGCGCAAATTCCCCCTTGGCCGTGTGCCTAAAATTCGAATTTTATAATATTGGTATTTACCAACATTTTCTCTTTAGTTGTTTAAATAAAGGAGAGAGAAAATATAAGATATTGTCCTATATTTTCTCCTTATTTAAAGGAAAGTATTTAGGAGAATATTTAGGAGAATAATATATTCTCCTTTATTATCTCACTAAATAAATTATTCTCTATTTAAATAAAAGAATAATATCCCATAGATATTGATCTGATGGATGAGAGAAAAAGTAGGATTCACTTGTTGAGATCCAATGGCCTAGATTTAATCCACTAGTGTGAACACAATAAAAGGAAATAAAATATTCTGGAAGATTCCATGAATATCTCCTTTTACTACTATAAATAGGGGTTCATGAGAAGGCAAAAATAAGCAATTATTTTAAGAAATTTGAGAGAAATTTCGTGCATCACTAGCCTCCCTTGGCCGTGCATCTGCCTCTCCCTCCCCTCGGAAATTCGTTTCCATTCTTAGTAAAATAAGAGAGAGATCTCGAAACACCTAGTTTCGTGATCTAGTGAGATAAAGACTGTGCCCACTCATCTTTCTTATTCGTCTTGGAGATTACGTTTCGGAAGACTAATGTGTCATCCTCGAGTCCTTCATCAAGACGACGCAAGGAGTACGCGATTGGATTGGAGCGTTCTGTAGCTGAACCGAAAATCAATGTAAGTACTCGTTTACTCTTATATCGGTTGCTTGACTTATATGCTCTCGTGAATTAAATTAATTAAACATAACTAGATCTTGTTAATTATAACCATAATTTAATTAGCTTATGATCAGCGTAATTAATTATTTTCCCGCATTAATATGGTTATATGGTGGAATCATCTCAAACGAGTCGCATCGGAGCGATCGTTCGTGTCCGATGCGAGCTCGATCCACCAACAAGTGGTATCACAGCTAGATGTTATGATTAATTAATCGATTCGTTCTTGTAATTAATTTAAATATGGTTTGAATGAAATTATATGTGGATGTGAATTTCATGCAATTCAATATATGATATGTGGATTGTGATTCGTGGTTTGATCGTAGAATATTTGATTCTCGCTTTTCTAGATTTTTTGTAAACCCGAAAATCAAAGGGTATAGGTTTTATGTAATTATTATTATTATTGTTGTAATCCGATGGTGCGACGTTCTTGATCACGACGATCGGCAAGAGACGGACACACAACGAAGAAGCATGACGGACGAAGAAAGCCTCCACGACTACGCCACAAGAAAACTTGTCACAAAATTTTGTGACAAGTCTCGGCCGTCCTCTTAGTGCCGGGCCGCGCCCTCGTGGCGGCGGCGGTCCGATGCAGCCTCAAGTCTAGTCTTGACCTAGGTCAAGATTAGAGGATTCGTCCGGGCCTCAGCCCGGAAACCCTAGTGGGCCCACGGGCCCACTCTTTAAAAAAAAAATTTACCAAAAAAAAAAATTAAGTTTTTAAATGTTTTATTTAATTAATTGTATGGGCTGAGCCCTAATGATTTTTATTTAAAACATTACAAAATAAATGATTATGATATCGATTTATTTTAAATGGGACATTAGAATGGGCCCTTACTTAATTAATTTTTCAATAAAAAATTAGAAAAATTAAATAATTTGATATTGATTTATTTTTCTAAGGGACATAAGAATGGGCCCAATTGAATCCATGGGCCAATATGATTGGGCTCATCTTGATTTACTTTATAGAATCAAATAGGAAACGATCAATCCGAATCAAACCATTCTTACATGCCCTTGTTTGTTTATTTAATTACTATGCCATGCTTGTATACTATAACTTAGATCATGTATCGTATGTTTATGGTTGTCATGGGCTTTCATTCATTAAAATTGTCTAATTGGATTAGGATAGTTAATTAATGAATGAGTTGAACGGATCAGAGAGCTCTGTCACCAAGCCGATAAGAGGCTAAGCTGAGAGGTACTTAAGAAGACCTAATGTCTTACCTTCTCAACTTGGAGCTTTTCCGTGATGGAATACTTTTAGGATAATCAAGACTAGATGTCACGAATTCCTAATCACTAAGCTATATCGAAACATTTGTTTTTAAGGGTAGCTTATAAACACTCTAGTTTTTAATATGACTTAGTTAACTCGAGTGGATCACCTAGATTAAAGTTAATGCTAGGAAAATTAAAATACTGAAAGTATATTGAGTCGTAGGTCTCCAACATTGACACAACACCGTGAAGATGAAAGATCCCCTCGTGATCGGCGGTTTTCTAAACATGGTGGTCAGTTCCATTCGGAAGGGCTTTTCTGATTCCAATACCAAGGTTGTGTCTCTGACGATAGGTGGGAGGGTTGATCTCTGCGTGTAGTAGTTACGCTAGTGCGTATGAGCTAGATTTCTTTCACTGAAATGTTGGGTTGACTCATGCATGAACCAACCGGTGGTTGCTCATGTGGCCAAAGATTCCTATAAAATTGGTAGTTAGTGAGCATAGTTATGAAGGTACATGTACTATGATTGCTCACTAATCTGAGATGGTTCTCATGTTCACTAGGTGCACTCCGTTACGTCACCAGAGTGAAACGGACTGTGACTATTAGTCGAATTACCTTGGAATATAAAAACTGGGTTCTTTTGATTAGTATTTTATCCCGTGCATGTTTGAATTATAGTTTTTATTTCCTAAATTATATTGATAGTTGTTTCTTTTCATATTGTTAATAAATGTACTTTTATATTTTTAGTAATCATGTCGAACCCTATTATGGCCCTGTTGTCGAAAGACGTCCTGACTGGAGATAACTTCCCTAAGTGGAAGTCGAATCTCAACATTGTGCTTGTGAGTGAAAGCATTCGCTTTATCCTCACTGAAGACAGACCTCCTCTTCCTGCTCATGGTGCCTCCAAGAACTTGAGGGAGGACTATGACAAGTGGACTACTGCCAATAACAAGGCGGTGGCCTACATGCTCGCAAGCATATCTGATGCGTTGCGAACAAAGATGGAAGGGAAGGAGATCGCTGTGGAGATCCTTGACTCGTTGCAACAAATGTTTGGGATGCAAAGCGAGCAAGCCCGCATTGAGCTCACCCGTAAGTGCACTAGCACTAGGATGACTGCGGGAACTCCGGTGAGGGATCATGTCATGAAGATGACTAACTACTTCACCGAAGCTGAACTCCATGGGGCACAGATGGATGAGGTTACTCAGGTGGGAATAATCCTGAATTCTCTTTCGAGTGACTTCATACAGTTTACGTCCAACTACATCATGAACAAGTTGACGTATGGACTGTCTCAACTGTTGAATGAACTACAGACTTTCGAGTCTATCACTCGACATGGGAAGAACAAAGGGTCAGCTCTCTATGCTGACAAGAGTTCTTCTCCTAAAACCAAGAAGATGTTGACTTCTGGTGCTGAGTCATCTCAGGCACGTCCGAATACTTCAAAGGGGAAAGGTCCCGCTAAGAAGGAAAGGAAGAACTTCAAGAGAAGTGGAAAAGGAAAAGAAAAGAAGCGAGAAAGCATTGGTAAATGTCACCACTGCAACACTGAAGGCCATTGGAAGAGGCATCGTCCTTTGTACTTGGCTGAGCTTGAGAAAAACAAGAAGAATGCTGGTATGGTACCTTAAAATTCATGATTAAAGATATCCTAAAAATGTTTTGAGGATAATTATTCATGAGCATACTTCTTTTCTTGTTGCAGAGCAGATCTGATGGAGCACACATGTGTAGACGAGCTTGCTGAACAATTTCGGATTCAAGCCCGAATTGTAGAGAAGCTCATGCTCCGTTTGAAGATCTAATTTCCCGCTAGTTTTATTACTTTCATTTTTGGATTTATTTTTTGAACATGGGATGTGTCATTTAATAATCCAAGGTTTTCTGGATTGTAGCCTTTATGGCTATTCCAGAAAGGATGAATATTTCTTTCTTTATGTTTTATTACATTATTTATGAACACATGGTTGTGTCTTTAAATATTTCCTTCTATTGAATGCCTTGATTGCTTTTATGATATTTGAATATGCATGAATGCTTATGTACTTATGAAAAAGATATAGAATATGAAGGTCACGTTTTTCCGTTCATATGCTATATAGAAGCACAATAAATAAATATAAATATTTTCTAAGTTATTATCTCTGTTAGAATTTAATTAGCTTTTATTGCTTCATTAAATTCTTATGTTGAATATGTTTTATTGTTTAAGAACTATTTAGAGCTTTGAAAGCGTCTAAATAATTATTACCATTATTCGACAATGACTTGTGCGAATAATAAGTAATAAAGGAGACACAACTAAGAGTCAGTGTTGATGATGAATTAAATTAGTGGGAGCTTCCTTAATTGGAACCTAGTCACTAATATTCGTATTGATTGAGTGGGAGCATCCTTAATTGGAACCTAGCCAGTCTAAAATTCAATAATCGAGTAAGAGCATCCTTATCTGGAACCTAGCTACTCTTATTCATTGACTTAGTGGGAGCATCCATAAATGGAACCTAGCCACTAAATAACCAATATTATTGAGTGGGAGTATCCTTAATTGGATTCTAGTCACTATTGTTCAATAAAATAGTGGGAGCTTTCTTTAATGAAATCTAGCCACTTGTTGTTCAATAAATAGCAACATCCTTCATAGGATTAAACCCATCATTGAAGATGGCATCCTTAACCGGAATGTATATGCTATTATTCAATAATTAAAGTGGAAGAGTAATCAATGATTACCTTGCCACATAAATTAATGAATTGAAAGGAAGGATAATTTTGAATTATCTTGTCGTTAAAATCAATAACCTAGTGGGAGCATCCTAGAATGGATCCTTGTCACTCTCATCAACAATAAACTTTCCTTAATGGAAAGACATGATCTTGAGATATCACTCTCGATCATACTAACTTGTCTGAAAGTTATTAGCCCATATTTAATAGATCTACCTGTTAAGCTATTAGCTTAAAGGAATAGAGATGTCTATAAAAGGATTAATGAAATGGTTTAAGCTTTATAAGCTATAAGGTAAGGGATTGAGCCCTTAAGGAGAGACATTATCATCAATGATACTCTTCTTTCTGATACCACGAACCACTTCATTAGGGATCTTCAAAATTGAAGATGAGCTGTCCTTTGAGGATGAAGTTCCAATAACATAAAGACATGGATCAAAGTAGTTATACTACTAAACCTTTTGAAATATGAAAGGTAGATCCTAAGTACTTAACAAACTAGTCATGATTGCACATGGATGCTTGTTATAATCGATATTTTGAGAATGATCGATAAGTGAAGCTCCTAAACAAGTGTCATGAATAAAGTCATTACTATTATAGTTCTAGACCTCATTATGACACAAATAAATTGACTGAGCTAACTGTTTCTAAAATTAAATTTAGAAACGACATGCTCGTTCCATTATGTCTCAAACATACTTATTGATATAAGGTATGAGCTCAATGTTGAGGCTATCAACATTGTCTTTAAAAAGGACTAATAATTAGACCTTAGACAATGTCATATTTCCGAGAATAACTACATGTGTTGTAAACACTGTAATTTCTGGAAATAGTGAGATACTTAGTTATTTAAATATAGTAAATCCTTAAAGTCCTGTGCATATATTGAATATGAACACGACAAACAAGGACGAACTATAAATAACCAAGTAATGGAAATAGGTCAATAAAGTTCTTATTTAAACACGTTCAATAAATCACACTATAGTAAGTGGTGATGAGATCAAACCATGCAATGGTGCAACCTGTTTTGGCACCAAAGGGATGTACACCTTGATATGGAGACTTGTTATCTTTAGATATAAAGTCTGGTGTATAATCTAAAGGTATGCGAAGTGTTAATTTGTTCTAAAGTAAATTTATTTACTATGGACAATTTGACTTGACCTTAAATGGTAAGTCAAAGGTCACTTGCAAAAATGCATGAACTAGAATAATGGGACATATGTCAGATCGACATAAATGATAGAGTATAGATAAAATGGGAATCCATATGATGGGAATCTCAATCCTGGGTCAAAGTCTAAACCGTCTATAATGATGGCAGAGAATTAAATTGGCTGAAGGAAACTTATCTTCTCTGGTCAAAGTGGGAGATTGTTGGGAATATTGCCCACTTGAAGATAATGATTACTAAATTCGATAATAAGATTACTTTATTAGCATTATATGATTAGTGGGTTGAGTTCTAAACAATTAGAATCAATAACAACTATCTTCCATGGCCTCCGTATCTAACTGAGTCACGTGCTGGGCACCTGAGTTCGGGCGGTGTGCTAAAACATGGTCGATGACTGATATACGCCTGGAAAGCTATATCTAAAGTCATATATGTGGAACACATAGGTGAAGGCTGATCACTATGTGGGAGCATTCTACACTTGTGGTAAGTGTACGACTTGGACAGGTCTTGGTTGTAGATGTGTCGTTTAAGGACCGTTACGACACACTAACCGAGGTCACTATGATGGTCACAGTGAGACTTGATCTAAATCATGAAGTGATCATGGACACTGGGTTATGTTACTGAGCTCTTTGACTCATTCTCTAAAAGGCTATTCATGCTAATCACAGCTTATGTCTTGGGAGTTTTCTCAGAGCATGATTCGAGTGGGAAGTGATTTACAGATACGGAATCCAGCCTTCCTGAAAGAAGGTTAATGTTCACTCACCTAAGGGTTGATTCCAGAACCGATAGATTGCTAGCACTTTCGAAGTAAGTAACGTTCGAAAGAATCTTTCGCTGGGGAAGCAACAATGCTTAGGGCTGATATGTATCAAGATAAGTATAACGGAAAAATTGACTTCTCTTGACACGGGTTGAACCTGGAGGATCTTGATCGCGAACTGACTATATCAGTGGACACTCGTCACGATGAGTAAATATAATTCTAGTATAAAGGAGAGTTCAGTCTTGGCTTACAAGGTGGAGTATTTGACCAAGATTAGACGAATCGATGGACAAAAGAGAAAGGACTATTTCGTCTTTTTCATCGGATTTGTTAAGCTCCTATTACTAGGTCCATAGTCCCCGATTCGGCTCTGATAAAGGCGGATAAGAACTTTCGTATAATAATGTTTATCATTATTAATCTCACCTGCTGTAATTGTGATTGACAGCATTAATTCTGGAAAACGGGTATTTGCAGAATTAAATAAATATTTATGGTAGAATTGTTTATTTATTGTTTGATCAAGTAAATAAACAATTATTAATTATTTGTTTGTTGTTGGACCAAGTAAATAAATAATTAATTGGGTTTTAAGCAATTGGGCATTGCACAAAATATGAAAATCGGATTTGGGAATTTTTGGCACTAGGGTTTGCGCAAATTCCCCCTTGGCCGTGTGCCTAAAATTCGAATTTTATAATATTGATATTTACCAATATTTTCTCTTTAGTTGTTTAAATAAAGGAGAGAGAAAAATATAAGATATTGTCCTATATTTTCTCCTTATTTAAAGGAATGTATTTAGGAGAATATTTAGGAGAATAATATATTCTCCTTTATTATCTCACTAAATAAATTATTCTCTATTTAAATAAAAGAATAATATCCCATAGATATTGATCTGATGGATGAGAGAAAAAGTAGGATTCACTTGTTGAGATCCAATGGCCTAGATTTAATCCACTAGTGTGAACACAATAAAAGGAAATAAAATATTCTGGAAGATTCCATGAATATCTCACTTTACTACTATAAGTAGGGGTTCATGAGAAGGCAAAAATAAGCAATTATTTTAAGAAATTTGAGAGAAATTTCATGCATCACTAGCCTCCCTTGGCCGTGCATCTGCCTCTCCCTCCCCTCGGAAATTCGTTTCCATTCTTAGTAAAATAAGAAAGAGATCTCGAAACACCTAGTTTCGTGATCTAGTGAGATAAAGACTGTGCCCACTCATCTTTCTTATTCGTCTCGGAGATTACGTTTCGGAAGACTAATGTGTCATCCTCGAGTCCTTCATCAAGACGACGCAAGGAGTACGCGATTGGATTGGAGCGTTCTGTAGCTAAACCGAAAATCAATGTAAGTACTCGTTTACTCTTATATCAGTTGCTTGACTTATATGCTCTCGTGAATTAAACTAATTAAACAGAACTAGATCTTGTTAATTATAACCATAATTTAATTAGATTATGATCAGCGTAATTAATTATTTTTCCGCATTAATATGGTTATATGGTGGAATCATCTCAAACGAGTCGCATCGGAGCGATCGTTCGTGTCCGATGCGAGCTCGATCCACCAACAATCGATTCTCTTAACAATCGTACTGAGATCAATAGTCCTTTGATCCTTAGATTGCGAATACATTGTTTTAAGCAAACCATGAAGAGTTTGTTCATGCAAATCTACATTTGTCTCTTCATGCGTTGTTAGGTTTTTTAATGGACTAAAGACTAAGGTTTTATCATAAAGCTTCAGACAAGGAAGAATGAATGAACGTTTCAACTTTTATTAATAAATAAGCAATTACAAGCAAGAGTCTTCGTGAAACTTTATTACATCAAATGTACAAAACTAAAGACTGCAACTCTTTTTCTGGGCACGATTGATAACACAAGGCAACAATTTTTATATATTTTTTTGAATCTATTCTAAAAAATTTATGGATTAGTCCCCGCTGCATTTTTTTTGCATATTTCTCCCTTCTAATTTGCATTTATGGTTGTCCACGAAGGTGGTGCTCATCAACGATTTATATATATTTTTTTCTAATTTAATCCTGTAACTTATGAATTAACTCCCTTTGAATTTATTTATTTTTTCGCATATTAATCCCTTCTAATTTACATTTATGGATGTGCATGAATGTGAGGTTCATCAACCATAATCTTAAGAATTTAGGATTTAGTACCTTCATAACTCTTTTTGTTTTGCATATTAACTCCTTCTAATTTACATTTCTGGCTCCTTCTATGAAGGTTGGGCTCATCAACGTCCCTCTCGGGAGGGTCGGAGAGCACGTGGGGGATTGGGAGCACGTGACCCTGAGGATCAACAACTTTTCCGGCGAGCTCGAGAGGATGTACTTCACCAATAGGTCTTGTTAAGAATCACATAGTGAATCCGAACTCTGACTTTCTCAAATGAGAATACGTAAGCTATGAAATGGCATGTCTCATTTCATGATTGAGGTAAGCACGATGCAATTCATACGTAGTGACTTCGAGACATAAGAGGTTAAATGGTTTGTTCTTATTCTGTCTCTAGAAGTGCACTGGTCAATTCAGTACATTCAAAATATACCTAGAAGAACTATAGAGTCTCCAACTCTCAATGTCCCATAACCACACATCATAGATTCTCCTAACAATCATACGGGGATCAGTAGCCCTTTGACGCTTAGATTGCGAATATACTGTTTTAAACAAACCATGAAGAGTTTGTTCATGCAAATCTATATTTGACTCTTCATTTGTTGTTAGGTTTGTTTAAGGACTAAAGACTATAGTTTATCATAAAGGTTCAAACAGACAAGGAAGAGTGAATAAACGTTTCAAATTTTATTAATAATTCAGCAGTTACAAGCAAGAGTCTTCGTGAGACTTTATTACATCAAATGTACATAAATAAATACTACTACTCTTCTTTCGGGCACCATTGACAACAGATATATGGTCTAGTACAAAGCATAGCATACATGAGACTTCCTATGGCTGAGGCGTAAAGAATTTTTCTCACGTCTTGAATCTCTTCTGTAGTCTTGGGAGACTGGTCCTTAGAGAGTGAGACTCCATGCCTAAAGGGTGTTTGACCCTTCTTGGAGTCTTGCATCGAGAAACGATCCATCACCTTATCAATATAAGATGCTTGAGAGAGCCATAGATTCCGGTTCTTCCGATCTCGAAATATTTGAATCCCTAGAATGTACGCGGCTTCTACTAGATCCTTCATATCGAATTGCTACTTCATAAAATTACCCAAAATTCTCAAACTTCTCAAACACACGATTTTGATTATGAAAAAATTAAAAACTTTTAGAACTGATTCTAATGTGTTTTAATATAATCCCAATAGTGTAGAAAATCAACATGCATTTTAATTTAAAGCCCCGAGCAATAAATTAAAAAAAAGTCTAAAAAACAATTCTAGCAAATTCATTACCCGAGTAAAATTAAGAAAACAATTTTCATACTCATAGTTTAAATTACATGCACATGCTTAATCTTTGACCATAGATCTGATACCATTTATTGGAATAGATCTAGGATTAAGAATAATTTATCACTTCTAGCAAGCGGCAAAATATAAAAAATTCTTTCAAACATGTAAAACGATTTTACTACCTAGACAAATTGCATGAACATATAATTTAAAATTAATAACTATAAAGAGTTTTCGCTCGGTACCAACCTCGCTTGAAGTTTGAGCGTTGAGAAGCCTTTGGGAAGGTTGAATTGCTCGTCTCCCCACTTAGCTTGTCTCCTTCGTGTCTTCTTGAACCTGAGCAACCACGACAATTTCTACCATTAGAGCCTTCGAGTTTAGAAAGGATTTAGTGTGTGGGCACTATTAAACACAATGACTCAAGAACTAGTCTTAGAGCCAAAGAGCTAATACAAAACGCTAGGTCTAATGAGGACCTAGGTGCCAAAACAAAAATCTGGCGGAAGAAGAGGTCATGCAATCAAGGATTGGTATGAGCAGCAAAAAAATGGGAAACAAACCGAGTAGAAATGTAATATTTTAATTTATCGAACGCAAATTATCAAATTTTCATTTGTAAATAATAGAATTTCAACTATAATGAACCAAATGCTACTATTAATATTATAGAATTATTATTCTAATTATTATTGTTAAAATTATTTAATTAATTTTATAAAAAAAAACTATATGCTGATTCTATTGAAAATTATATGCTTAGAATTAGCATCTAAAAAAAAGTTAAAGAGAATCATATGCGACTAGTCGCATCTGAAACTTTAGCACCAAAAGTATCAGATGCGACTAGTCGAATTTGATACTCTTGTATCCCGACAAAATATTAGGCGGGAAAGAATATCAGATGCGACTAGTCGCATCTGATACTTTTGGCGCTAAAAAGCTAAAGAGAATCATATGCAACTAGTCGCATCTGATTCTCTTTAACCCGCCTTTATATAAAGTTTTAGAATGAATTTAAGTGCGAAAAGTCACACCTAAATGTGTCCACTTGATAATCATGACTTTCAGGTGCGACTTTTCGCACCGAGGAGCATTAGATGCGGATTTTCGGAGTCGCACCTAAAGTCGCACCTGATGCTACTTTCAGATGCGACTTTTGCACTTTCAGGTGCGAAACAAGTCGCACCTGATGCTATGTTTTGTATTTGTGATTGTCTAAATAGCTACGGCGCCCCCTAATTTATTAGTTGCATGTTAATAATAGGCAAGTACATGAATACATGCAGTTTTCATAGTGATAATTGTCGACCGTGTAGTTTAGATAAATTATAACTAGGTTTTGTGGTGACGTTTGAATATTTATTTTGACTAGCCTTTATATATAACCGTTAGTAATTTCTATGAGTTCTTAATTTCTCTGAAATTTTCGACTAATCTCGGTGAATTTCGCGCTTAGCCTATAAACTCAATATGCTTTTAATTATCTGTTTTAGTAGCCTTCGAATAATTAGACCTATTTTTTTTTTTAATCGTTTGCCGAGCCGAGTAATTTTAGTCCGCCTAAATATTTTACCACTGTAACATGTACACATAATCTAAGAAGCTAAGTATCTGATAATTCGGGTCTACTTCTGCCAGCGTATATGATATGCAATGTTATTAAGAAATATAATTTCTAAAAAACAATTTAATGCGTCACATGCAATCGTTGCTCTACCTAATAATGAACAAGTTCATCATGTACGACAACTCAGCACCATATCTATCTAACAAGGAGGAATTTGTGATCCCAATCCACAGATGGTTCTCTATTTATCCAGTGACGTGACACACGTATTTTTTGAAGCACATATTCCTTCGAGTATTAATTCGTCGGTGAATGAATGAATACGTTTTACATCTAAAACTAACTAATTAGAATGAATGGCATAACTTTTCAAAGCATCTTTAATAAGACAGGGATAAATGTGGACCCCATTAACTCTCTATGCGTAAATTAGTTTATAAAGAGAGAGAGAGAGAGAGTCCCACCAGCTTCAACGGTATCCAACAAGATAGGAAAAAATAAACAATCAGTGAGCAATAAGCAAAGCATTGTTAGAATACTTGAATTGTAGTTGAAGAGAGAGAGAGAGAGAGAGAGAGAGAGAGAGAGAGAGGTTCTTAAATTTAAAGCACATCTTTATTATTGTTGTATTATTTGATTATATAAGCAATAAACAATAGTTACATCCAATAGAGAGAGAGAGAGATGTTCTTAAATTTAAAGCATATCTTTATTATTGTTGTATTATTTCATTATATAAGCTATAAGCAATAGCTACATAGAGAGAGAGAGAGAGAGAGAGAGAGAGAGGGAGAGAATTTCTCTTCTTATATATAAAGCACATCTTTATTATTGTTGTATCATTTCATATTATATAAGCCATAAGCAGTCATTGCATCGAATATATCAAGAAACACATTATGATTAAACTACTAAACCTTAAATTCCAACGCGTAGAAAATATAAGCAAATTTAGGACTTGAACTCGGATATTATATAAATATGCACTTTTTTTTTAAGCAAGGATTAAAATCTCGCGCGAGATGAGGATATCTCGTGCGAGATCTTGCGTTTTTAAGAAGTGCGAGAGGGGTACGTGAATATTTCGCGAAGTGTATTAAATCTCGCGAAATCTTGCCATATTTCTCGTGTCTCCCTTGATCTCGCGCGAGATCTTCATTTACCATCCTTCGGATATTCATTTTTTTTTTGCAAATCTCGCCGTTTTCCGCCATTTCCGCGAGGTAAGTGTTCACATGTCTTATTTTTAATTTTTTTAGTTGATTTTTGAATGGATTTTCCGTCCGGTTTAGACTTTAAATGTTGATTTTTGAATGGTTGTTAATGAAATTATGATGTACAAAGAAGAAGACATAGATTTTGATTTTTGAGTATTTGTTCACTTAATTTTATATTGATTTTTTTATCATCCGAATTTAGGTAGTTATTTGAAAAATTAGATGTTGTTGTTAATGTTAATGTTGATGTTGTTGTTTTGAAATGGTTTTTTTTAATCCGAATTTAAATATGTATTTTGTTGATTAAGATGTAATTATAATTAATTTGATCTAAATGTGTATTGATTTGTACTCTATTTGGAATTCTATGTGTAAATGTTGAAAACTTTGTTTTAAAATTTAATTTTTTGTGTATCCTAAATTTAAACAAAATCTTAATTAAAAAAGTAGTTTAAATACCCCGCGGAATACCTTTTTTTGGGCGGTATATCCCGCGAAATGCTGTTTACCACACAGTACGAGATACCCCAAACGTTCATCAAATACCACGGAATACCACAATACGAGACGAGATACCCCTAAAATTAAAAGTACGGTACGACCGCGAGATGCGAGATTTTAGTCCTTTATTTTAAGTTTTAAGTAACAATGCCAAAGTGGTGTTTCTTGCACGAAACGTGCGATGTTTGTTTTTTTAATTAGCTTTCCCATTTAGACAGAATATGCTTCTTTGTAATTCGCATACGTGCTTACACATAATACAGCAGCGACTTAACCCACAACAACATTATACATTTCCCATAAATACCAAGTAAATTTAGTCTTCTTTCAATTATCTTCAAAGAATAATAATCATGGGCAATAATCCTTCAACTACTTCTAATCCAATCAGAGCTGTCTCAAAGAGAGAGAGATCCAAATCACTCCCCATTGAAACCATCTTCAAGCTTCCCTCTCCAACGCCCTCTTGGTCACAACAACAACAACAAGGTATGATTATTATTCTCATGATAATAATAATAATGAACATATACATACCTTCTTAATATTATGAGTTTATCTATTAGGTGAAGGGTTTGGAAGCGGAACGATTGACTTGGGAGAGATAAAGGTACGACAAATATCGACGTTCAAGAGGGTTTGGGCGAGCCACGAAGGAGGACCGGGAAATTCCGGCGCGAGCTTCTTCGAGCCGGATCCGATCTCGGACGGCTTTCATATCCTCGGCTTCTATGCCCAGCCGAACAATAAGCCTCTCTTCGGCTCGGCCCTCGTCGCCGCTGCCACGTCATCATCCTCGGACGCCTTGGCCGAGCCGCTCGATTACACGCTCGTCTGGACGAGCGAGCCGATGAAGATCAAGCGCGATGGGAATGCGTTTTTCTGGCTCCCGACCCCGCCGGAAGGGTACAAAGCCGTTGGGCTCGCCGTCACCGACTCGCCGGAGAAGCCCTCACTCGGGAAGCTCCGGTGCGTCCGGGCCGACTTGACCGAGCCTTGCGAGGGCGAGCCGGGCCCTCCAGTTTGGGCGACCGAGGGCTTTTCCGTGCTCGCTCTCCGTCCGGTGGAGCGGGGGATCGGAGCCCTAGGCGTCCCCGCCGGAACCTTCACCGCCGGAGGTGGAAATACCCTCGCGTGCCTGAAGAACAACGCGAACAAGGACGGCTCTAATTCGCCGGGGACGGACGAGATCGAAACCCTAATGAAGACTTACTCTCCGGTGATCCACTTCCACCCGGACGAGAAGTTCCTTCCTTCTTCCGTTGCGTGGTACTTCGAGAACGGAGCGAGGCTTGTGAAGAGAGGCGAGGAGTCGAGCCCGGTCCGGGTCGATCCGCCGGAGGGCTCGAACCTCCCGATCGGCGGGTCCAACGACGACGAATACTGGCTCGACCTCCCCGCGGACAAGGGCGAGAAGGAAAGGGTTAAGCGGGGCGACCTAGCTAGTGCTAGGGTTTACTTGCACGCCAAGGCGATGCTGGGCGGGACCCGAACCGACCTCGCGGCGTGGATCTTCTACCCCTTCAACGGTCCAGCCAAGGCCAAGGTAAGCAGAGACGGATTTAGTTAAGGCCCAAGGCTACAACTTTTATATTTTTTTTTCGAATTTATTCTAAAAATTTACGGATTAGCCTCCTCTCTGAATTTTTTTTTTTTTTTGGATATTAACCCCTTCTAATTTTCATTTATGGTTGTCCACGAAGGTGGTGCTCAGCAACGATGTTTATATCTTTTTCTAATTTAATCCTGCAATTTACGAATTAGCTCCCCTTCTAATTTACATTTATGGATGTGCATGAACATAATCTTAAGAATTTAAGATTTAGTCCCTTCCGAACTCTTTTTTTTTTTTGCATATTAACTCCTTCTAATTTACATTTCTGGCTCCGGCTATGAAGGTGGGGCTCATCAACGTCCCTCTCGGGAGGGTCGGAGAGCACGTGGGGGATTGGGAGCACGTGACCCTGAGGATCAGCAACTTTTCCGGCGAGCTCGAGAGGATGTACTTCTCGCAGCACAGCAAGGGCGTGTGGGTCGACTCGCCGGAGATCGAGTTCGTTCCCGGGACCAACAAGCCCGTGGCTTACTCGTCCCTCAACGGTCATGCCAACTATCCAAAGCCCGGGCTAGTCCTCCAAGGAAGCGACGGGGTCGGGATCAGGAACGACGCCGCCAAAGGCAAGGCCTCACTGGACACCGGAGCGGCGTTCGAGGTCGTCGCCGGAGATTTTCCGGCGGCGGCGGCGGTGGAGCCTCCGTGGCTGAACTACATGAGGAAATGGGGGCCGAGGATTGAGTACGACACAAGGAAAGAGTTGGATGGGGTTGCGAAAGTTCTCATCGGACCTCTCAAGCAGGCGTTCAACAAAATGGTGAACGGTTTGCCCAGCGAGGTTTTCGGGGAAGACGGTCCCACCGGACCTAAGCTTAAAAGTAGTTGGAGTGGCGACGAACCCTATTGAGATTGATCTACATTCCGAGGTAAATTATCAAGGGGGTAATATGTACAGAAACAAATTCAGGGAGGATCAATTTGTAAATCTGTAATAAAAAATAATAGGAAAAAAAAAAAAGTTGAGGAACCTCCGTCTCTCTGCTTACAATTTCTCTCCAGTTAATTTTTTTTTTCTTCTCTATTATTGTTTTTATTCATCAAGGATTAAGTGATTATTTGTACAATAGTAGGAAAGATTGATGTTAGTAATAAGTTATTTAAGTGACAATCTAAGGGCAGTTGGAATGGTTGTCACATTCATATTTCTCTCAACTTGATTATTGTTTATCTCTATTTTTTCAGTTTCTTATTTTTCATTCGTAATTTATTATTAAAGAAATATTGATCATCGTACTTAATGTGTTATTTTACGAAAGTTAAGGCAGTTGGAAACTTGGAATGGTGATGAATTATCCCTATTGTCACATTATTCATAAGTTGGTTGGTGACGTGACGTGACAATTTATTCATTTCTACTAATGCATGCAAATAGATAGATGTGTGACTTTTATTTTAGAAATTCTGACCCTAATACTCACTTTCAGTATGTTTTACAAGAAAGTCTATATATGGATAATATATAGCTAGCTTATGGGTTTGCTTCAAGATATTGAATAGAAAGATATTGCTTTAAGTTGGTCGCTTCAAGTCACGTGCTTACAGATTGTATGTCTCTTTGAAATGTTTTTATTTTTCTCTCTAAGAAAAAGAAAGATATACTATATCCCTCTTATATATATTTTTTCCTCGTAGCGATAGGACATGTTTCCATGTATTTCTTTTTCTAGGTTAAACCAAAAAAGGAGATATACATGATATTGTTGTGAGTGATGATATCCGCAATTGTAATTAGGATAATACCATGCAAATTGTTTGAGTTATCATTGTTTTGCTTTTGTCCTCTATAGGTTCTGTTATTGCCTTTGCGTTTCTTTTAAGATATATAAAATGTCTTCGTGGGAAAGAGATAAGTTACGTTACACTTGGTCTTTCTTTATTCGCATTATTCACTCAATAAATTATTGGATATAATATGTACAAGTGTTCTTGTCTGATGTTCAAAGACTTCAAACAATACTTTTAAAGCGGAACTATATATGCGACAGTAGAAACGGTTTCCTTAAGAAAACCACAAAATAACTCTAATATTTAGCGATTCTTGTCATGCAAGCAAACACAAATCATAAGTTATGATAACCAAAAAAAAATATATACATATAAAACATAAAAAGAGATTAGAAACAAGAGATTTATCTTAATTCGACATACATCAAGATCACATCCAGTTCTGAAAACAAATTTATTATTAATGAGCCAAATTTCCAAGAGCCCCAGATTCAAACTTTTACGTACAATCCTTCACACTATAATTCTCTCAATACTCTCCAAGAGTGTTTGTAAGCATTAAGAGCATCTTCAAACTCCAAAAATATAGTTTTTAACACCACAAAATATAGTTCATATCACATCGTTATCTTAAACTCGGTACTCTATTTTAACACTACAAAAACTTCTCAATTATTACACAAGATTTCATATATATATTTAATTTGTATCTTTTGTATCCAACAATATTATATAAATTTTTTATAAAATAAAGACATACTACATATAACATATACTTGTTACAAAAAGAAAGTAAAGTACATTATATTAACATACAAATTAAATTTTTGTGTCTATTGATTTATGTCAAATAATTTATTTTTTAGTTTGTTTTGCTATGAAAATTATTATTGTTTTAGAGATTTGTAAGTGATTAGTCTTTAATTTCTGAGGGGTCAATTAAAATAATAGTATAATTATGATTTTATTTAAGAGAATATATAATATTATTATAGGTTCCCAAATCATTTTTTACAACTAATTTTCAAAATAATAATTAATTATATCAACAATGACAATAGCAATAGCTAACATTAAATATATATATATATATATATATATATATATATATATTTATAACTGTATTATTGATGATATTGATAAAGAGTGAATACATAAATTCGAAGCAAAGATAAACTCCTACATAACAGATGAGACTGTTCAGGGAAAGAGTACAAAGTAGTTAATAAAGATAACTAAAACTCCTGAAGGGTAAACAGTAACAAAGATGCTGAGATGCATCTGACGAGAATATTGCTCTCTCGCCCTCCTAGGAAGAGAACTAATTTTTTTGGCTGACTATATATTGGTTCGGCGTCGAAGACCATGACGTCAATGAGTCCATTCCCCAGCTTGGTGTCTTCGTGTTCCTTTCGTACTCGTACTTTCTTTGGGAACGAGCTAATTTGTCTTAGCTAGGCTGAATGTACATCATAGCCTCTCCAGTTTGAAGTCTTTTTTTTTTGTGGACATGTCGACAAGCAGCGGCACGGCCCCAAAAAGGTTGGGGGGGACTTGTGAGCTGGCGCTCCAGAATGGTAACTTTTTTTTGTCTTGGGCTTTAGAGGTTGTTTTCTGAGCAGACCCCTAGAGACCCATTAGAAACTACTCATCAGAACTTCGGTTGGGCTTTTCCAAAGTTGGCCCAATACTACGAAGAAAATGCTATTTAGTGGCATTTTTTTAATGATACTAAATACAAAAAATGGCACAAAAAGTGCTACCTATCTGAATGCTACTAAAACTTATATTTTTTTTTGTGGCGGTCAATATTTAGATGACAATTAAAATTAAACTGCCATGAAAAAAAATAACCGCCACTTAAAAGTGCATTAATGAGTTATTTTTATACAATATATATTTTTCATAATTTCTCATTTTTTTATTAACTAATAATTACCAATTTATTTATAATATTTTACTTATTTGAATTATTATTGTTTCATATTAAAACACGAACTTAGAATGTGCATAGGAATATTAAGAATATCTCTTTTTTAAGAAACGGCGCTCTTCCCATCACTCCACCCAGATGAATATTAAGAACAAGTATTTAACTTTTGTGAAATGGGCATAAATTAGAGGAGGGCTGGTCTTTATGAACATCTCGTTCACGATCTGTTTTGCCTTGTCAAATCTCACGTTGCTTAAAAAAAAGAATCAAATGCTGCTCTCTTCTCTTGACCTTCACGCAAAAATTAAAGAGGTTCGTCTTTGGCCCGCTTTTATTTGCAGAGAACATTCATCACAATATATCTTACCTCGTTCATTAAATGCTGTTTTTTCTTCCTACGTTAATGACTATGTAACCAAGAGAATGAGAATGGATTTCATTTATATGTGAGGGTAGGATTGTAGGATATATATCTCTAATGGTTAAATCAATAAAAGAAAAAAAGAGAGGGACATGAAAAGATAAATAACCAAGGGAGGGAAAAGCTGAAGGTTACGTGGGTTTTGTTAGTGGGTCACATGTCTACAATGTGAAAATTTTGAATATTTTTTAGAGAAAAAGTAGGCTATGTGAAATTTGTTTGCAATTTACAATTAATGTATATATATATATATATATATATATATATATATTCTTATTATAATTTAATAATATTAGATATTGTATTAATACGTAATAAAAAAATAACTAAATAATTTTGGTGGCGGTTCTGACGGCTTTTTTTTTTCTTAAGATTAGGAAGCGCTTCATTCATGATTGTCATTATTTCGTATCTTAGTGTTTTAATGACAATTTATATATAATTACCACTAAACATTAATAAAAGATGACGGTCTTTCAACTCACCGTCACCTTTCAAGTGCCACCAAATCTCATTTTTCTAGTAGTCCTTACACAAGAGATAACACACGATTCTTTGGAGAGGAATCACGCGTGCAGTCTTCTTGGCTTTTCTGTGCGATATCATCGCCAGAAACTGGGGCCGGCGATTGGCTGGTTTTCAATCCCATGAATTGCGGCGAGTGATTCTTTGGAGAGAGAAAGAGAGACGCGCAATCATCGTGATTTCGGCATTGGACTTCAGAATTGGAGCGATGGTTGTTGTACACGGAGATATCGGGGGGCATTGGGACGCGAAGATCTTGGCGGAGAAGAAATATGAACCAAAGAAAAAAAAAAGCTCTATGGACATTGTCAATTTATCGGACAACGATTGCATTTATTGCAATTTTTAAAAAAAAAGAATTTATTGCAATTTAAATGGTAGTTGACAGGTACGCATCAATAATTGAAATTCATGAAACTTTAGCCCGTCAGAAATGTGGATAAGCCCTTCCAAAAAAAAAAAAATTGTGGATAAGAAAGAGTTCCTATATATAGTTCCGGGCTTGGTTTAATAATAATATGCCAACGCATTTTACACAAAGCATTTGTGAAAAGATGCAACTTAGTTTGTATTTTAATAGATAGATTCACATATTTTTCATCCAAAATGTGTAGGTTAGAGCGATGTGATGAACTTCTTTGAGCTTACTTAAATAAACACATCTAACAAACGTGTGGTGAAAGGCGGAGATAGAAACAAAATTTAGAGGAGGGCAATACTAAAAAAAAAAATTAAAAATTAGTACATAACGATAAAATATTTACTTGTGAGTGAGCATATTTTCAGCAGCCCTCAGGCGTGTCTTTCCGTGCGAGCTTCCTCCATAGCAACATGCACTTGCTTGAGTTTGAGCTATTTGGTTAAATCATAGCCACGAGCTGCAAAAATATAAAAATGAAGATCGTGTGATTCGGCTAATAAAGCTAGTCATAGTAATTGGTCATCTTTCAACTCGTAACTTAGTTTTCTTCTGTCATCACAAAAAAAAAAAAAAACTATCAAGATTAAAGGGGTGAAGAGAGAGAAGCCAATTCTGGCGATTCCGCCATCGCTGTTGCTCTCGTCATGGATCGAGATCGGTTTTTTCGATAATGTTTTGTGAAAATCATCTAGTTCTAAAATCTTAACTAATTAAAATTGTTTAAATTATGCTTACATGTGGTATCAGAGTCTTGATTGATGAATTATGGATTTTCTAATTATAATTTATTTTTAATCCATTGCCTTATGTTTTGCTTTTTATTTTATTCAGTTGAATATGTGATTTATGAAATTATGCTTTCTCTGCGGTATGATGATATGTTATTTCATTAAGATCGAATTCAATAAAATTTGTCCGTAGTGTGTTTGGCTATTATTTGGATTTTCAGGCAGCACCGAATAGTGTATGGTGGTGGCTTTTAAGAATTAATGGAGTCATCGCTGACTCATTAGAAATACTGTTTGAAACCTTTCGTTGATTTCTGTGTAACACCGTCTCTGTTAAATATTGTTCATAGTGGAGTCATTCTAATATTTAATTCTTAATTTACAGAAATCCATATGGAGATGTATGTCATAATAGTCTGATTTATGTTAATGGCTATCTGTAAAGGAATCACACGATTACTGTCTTTCTTATTTAGTTTATCATGCATATATTATAAAGATCTTTTTAAAAGTTTCAAAGTTAAAGCTAGTGATTTCCTTTATGTTTTATTGTTTTATGCTTCTCTAATCTCTGTATTCGATCGGTTACGAATATTTAAGCTTTTATGAATGTTTTTTCGTCAGAATGTATATTAATTCATTGATTGATGAAATATTTTTATTTTTTATTTTTTAAGTAGTCAATCAAATCAGTGACCTATTAGGGATTAAGTCAGCAGTTTCGGTTTAAGTGAATATAACGATTTCGCTATTAAAACTCATTTACCTAAATATCCTCTTGAATATTTAATCAAAGTATTTTATTTTATGACGTTTGATTTTCCTTTTACCAAACTGTATTATGTCTCTCCATTATTTTGTTTGATATCTATACATTATGTTCAATTCGTTATTCACCAAAGCGACCGAATTAGAAAAGGTTTAGATATCAAGTTAAAATAAATTTAATTACTCATGTTGATGTGATACTTTTAAGTTAAATGACATTATGATATTTTAAAAAAAATTCATGACTAAATTGAAGTTTATGGTTATAAAATATTTTGGATCACCCAAAGGTTGATTGTTCGTTTTATAATTCATTAACATTATCGTGGTAAATTGATATCTTTGTTTAGGTATATTTAGTATATCCGAAGATTTCAAATATATTTAATTGAAGCATGTCAATTACCTATTATGTGAAAATTATTTTAGCATCAATTATGTTTATTTTATTGTATATATTGTTGTTCTGTCCAAAGGTGACTTAAATATATACCTTATGTTTATTTCACGTGTTCTTAATCTGTATTATGGATTATGTTTATTACTCAAATAATTAAAGTGTGAGTATATTATTAATTTTTTGCAGCCTCTTTTCATGTTTCTCTTCATTCGCAAGACACGTCTGTTATTAAGTTCAATGGTCTTAATTTCTCTGAAGGGACTGAACAAGTTCAGTTTCACCTTGGTGTTATGGATCTTGATTTGCACTCTTAAGTGAGGAGCCCGCTGCGCTTACTGATACTAGCAGCGCTAACTAAAGATCTTTCCACAAAACTTGGGAAAGATCTAAAAGACTGAGCATAATGTTTCTGCGAATGATTGTAGAAGACAACATCAAGTCCACATTTAAGAAAACTGAAAAGCTAAGGAATTTATGAAGTTTGTGGAAGATAGCTCTCAGTCTGACTCGGCTGATAAGTTGTGTGCTGGGGCACTAATGGGTAGGTTAACCACCATGAAGTTTGATGGTTCTCGTACCATGCATGAGCATGTTGTCGAAATGATGAATATTGCAGCAAGATTGAAGACCATGGGAACGGAAGTGAATGAAAATTTTCTCGTAACGTTCATCCTCAATTTCTTACCTCCTGAGTATGACACATTTGACGTGCATTATAACAGTCTGAAAGATAAATGGAATGTGCATGAATTACAAAGTATGCTCATTCAAGAGAAAGCGAGGCTTGAGAAACCAAGAAATCATTCTGCCAATCTCGTTGGTCATAAATGAGCTAGAAAGAAACCATGGACGACTGGAAAGGGCAAGAAAGGACTATCAAAGCTTAATGAGTCATCTGTCCAAATCCATAAGAAGGAACTAAGGAATGATGTGTTCCGGTTCTGTAAAAGGACTGGACACTGGCACAAAGACTGCCCGAAGCGTAAGGCATGGTTCGAAAGAAAGGGTAAGCCTAACTGTTTTTGTATGTTTTGAATCAAATTTGGCTGAAGTTCCTTATAATACTTGGTGGCTTGATTCTGGTTGTACCACTCATGTTTCAAATATTATGCAAGGATTTTTTACGACCTAAACCATAAGCCAAAATGAAAAATTCATCTTCATGGGAAACAGAACCAAATTTCAAGTTGAAGCCATTGAAACCTATCGTTTAATTTTAGACACTGGGCATCATTTAGACATTTTCCAAACCTTTATGTTCCTTCTGTTTCTCGCTATTTGGTTTTCATGTCTAAACTCGATAAAGCCGGGAACTTTTTTTAATTTTGGGAATGGATGTTTCAGTTTATTCAAACAAAATCTTTTCTTGGTTCTAGTATTCTTTGTGATGGTTTGTACAAACTAAAGCTTGATACCTTTTTCACTAAAACTCTGTTAACCGTGCTTCATAATGTTGGTACTAAACGTGGTTTATCTAATGAATCATCTTCTTACTTGTGGAATAAATGTTTGGGTTATACATCCAAGGAAAGAATCGAAAGGTTGATGAAGAATTGTATCCTACCTGATTTAGATTTTACCGATCTTGGAGTTTGTGTTGAGTGCATTAAGGGAAAGCACACAAAACACACACTTAAGAAAGCAGCCACAAGAAGCTAACAGCTCCTTGAAATTGTACATATCGACATTTGTGGGCCATTTGATGTTCCATCACTTGGTGGAGAAAGGTATCTCATCCATTTTATCGATGACTTTTCACGTTATGGATATTTCTATTTATTGCATGAAAAATCTCATTCGGTAGATACTCTAGAGGTGTTTGTTAATGAAGTTGAAAGACAATTAGATAGAAAGGTGAAAATTGTTAGGTCTGACAGAGGTGGTGAATACTATTGAAGATATGATGAAAGTGGACAGTGCCCTGGTCCATTTGGTAAGTTCCTAGAAAGCCGTGGCATCTGTGCTCAATACCCTATGGCAGGACACCACAATAAAATGGTGGAGCAGAAAGGCGTAGTTGTATTTTAATGGATATGGTTAGGAGTATGTTAAACAATTCTTCTTTACCGAAATCTTTGTGGATGCATGCTTTAAAGACTGTTATATATTTATTGAACAGGGTTCCCCATAAGACAGTTTCTAAGACACCTTTAATGCACCTGCAAGTTTTTGGTTGCCCAGCTGACTTAAGAATTTTTAATTCACATGAAAAGAAATTGGACTCAAGAACAATCAAAGGTTTCTTCATTGGTTATCCAGAAAAATCTAAACGGTATCGATTCTATTGTCCTAACCATAGTACAAGAATTGTCGAAACTGGAAATGCTAGGTTCATTGAAAATGGTGAAGTTAATGAGAATTTGGAACCACATAATGTAAACATTCAAGAAGTTATAGTGAAGTACATTTGCCTTTACCTTCTTCTCAAGTTGTGGTTCTTGTTCGTGTTGACCATGATAATGATTTGCAAGAACAATAAATTAACGACCAAGCATCACTGAATGATGTTGTACTTAATGAACCTATCATAAACGAACCACAAGAAGTCGCATTAAGAAGATCTGTAAGAGAACGTAGATCGCTATTTCTGATGATTACGTGGTTTATCTACAAGAGTCGGAATACGACTTAAGAATTGATAATGATCCAGTTTCGTTTTCACAAGCCATAGAAAGTGAGAGTTCTACTAAGTGGTTAGACGCCATGAAAGAAGAACTAAAATCAATGGATCACAATGAAGTTTGGGACCTTGTTGAATTGCCTAAATGTTGTAAAAGAGTCGGGTGCAAGTGGGTCTTCAAGACCAAACTCGACTCAAATGGCAATATCGAAAGACACAAGGCCAGAGTCATTGTCAAATGTCTTACTCAGAAAGATGGTGTTGAATACAAGACTTTTTCACTTGTCTCTAAAAAAGACTCTCTGATGACTGTTATGGCCATGGTAGCTCATTATGATTTAGAGCTCCATCAAATGGATTTGAAAACCACATTTCTGAATGGGAATTTAGATGCAAAAGTGTTCATGGATCAACTTGAAGATTTTGAGGTTGATGGAAATGAACATATGGTATGTAAATTGAAGAAGTCTTATATGGACTTAAACAAGCTTCCTGACAATGGTCTCTCAAGTTCAACGATACCGTCACATATTTTTTTTATTTAAAGAGAACATCGTTGATCGATGTATATATTTGAAGATTAATGGGAGTAGGTTTATAATTCTGGTTTTGTATGTTGATGACATCTTGTTTGCTACTAATGATCTTGGTTTATTACATCAAACCAAGGAGTTTCTATTTAAGAATTTTGAAATGAAAGATATGGATTAGGCATCCTATGTAATCGGAATAGAAATATCTTGTGATAGATCACAAGATTGGTTGAGACTGTCTCAGAAAACATATATTAATAAAATTCTAGAGAGAATCAAGATGGACAAATGATCTGCAATTGTTGTTCCAATTCAGAAGGGAGATCAATTTAGTCTCAATCAATATCCAAAGAATGAATTGGAACGGAAACAAACTGAAAAAATTCTATATGCATCTATTGTTGGAAGCTTGATGTTCGCACAAACTTGTACCAAACCAGACATCAGTTTTACTGTCGGAATGCTGGGCAAATATCAAAGTAATCTAGGAATAGATCATTGGAAAGCTGCAAAGAAAGTACTAAGGTATCTGCAAGGAACGAAAGATTATATGCTCACTTATAAGAAATCCGATCACCTCGAGGTGGTTGGATATTCAGATTCAGATTTTTCCGAATGCATGGATTCTAGAAAGTCCAATTTTGGCTACTTGTTCCTTTTAGCAGGAGAAGCGATTTCATGGAAGAGTGCAAATCTCTGCATCCGCTATGGAAGCTAAGTTCGTAGCATGCTTTGAGGCTACAGTTCATGGTTTATCGCTGCTGAACTTTATTTCAAGATTTGGAATTGTCGACACTATTGCCAAGCCGCTAAAAATTTACTGCAATAATTTCGCAGCTGCCTTCTTTTCTTAAAACTACAAGTATTCGAAATGTGCTAAGCATATGGAGCTGAAATACTTTGCCGTTAAAGAAGAAGTTCAGAAACAAAGGGTGTCAATCGAGCACATTAGCACAAAGCTTATGGTTGCAGATCCATTAACGAAAGGATTGCCCCCAAAGACATTTAGTGAACATGTCGAAAGAATGTGGATCCTTGGATGTCATTATTGATGTTATTTTATGTTTTATGTGATTGACACTTTGAGCTGGTTTATTTTGTTTTTGAAATGAAGTAAGAAATCTTGTTTTTATGGTTAGTATATACATGATCAATGCATTATGTGATCAAGATTCATTTTGTGTCTGACAAAAACATTAATGTCGGACCGTTATGGATACCTTATTATGTGTCATGTTAAGTGTGAAGCTAGTATTGCGATGCATTGAATGGACTATGTCGAAAAATTGACATACAACCGATATGATCCTTATTAGTTTTTATGCTTAATAGAGACCTTATGATATAACCGATATTATGATGATATTATCTTATTCAATGCGCACTTATGTTTATTATTAAACCACTAGGAATATTATGACACATGGGCCAAGTGGGAGAATGTTAGACTTATATAAGCCCATTACGTGAGATTTGATGGCCCACGTGATTATACCATATATTGGTTATTAATAAATGAGATAAATCATATTGGTTAATAAATAAAATGTAATTTCCTATTATGCACTGATGGCGGGTTATATAAAGCTAACCCTAAGAATTGGTCATATCTTAACACATAACCTAGTTTTCATCTTCCATCACAAAAAAGCTATCAAGACTAATTGGGTCAAGAGAGAGAAGCCAGTTCCGGTGATTCTGTCATCACCGTTGCTCTCGTCATGGATCGAGGTAAGTTTTTTCGATCTCTAATGTTTTGTAAAAATCATCTAATTCTAAAATCTTGGTCAATAAGATTGTTTAAATTAGAAAAATTAGTCGATCTAAGCCACATCAAACATTGCAATTGTAATCTAGCCAACGTTTCGTTTAATTTTCGAATCTAGCCAAATTTGATGACGTGTCATATTTATGTAAGATGGTATTTACTATATTAGCCTTGGTTTGGTTTAAAAAATACTAGCCCACGTTTTGAAACTTGGTTTTGTAGCCGAATTTGTTATATTCGGTTTATATTTTGAATTTTAAAAAAAATTATATACTTGGCAAAGTTGATTATTGAGCGTTTTTTTTTTCTTTAATGAACATTATAGCCGTGTAAGCAAATACAGTGTAAATGTTCGTAAATTTTTGTTAATCTCCGTTGCTTTGTTAATTTCTGTTAATTATGGTAAATTTACATATGTGCAGGTAGAGCCGATTTCTTTCATTTCCTTTAATACGCATTTAATACGGTATTTTTGTTTTCCAAATTTATTTTCTAATTTTGAACGGGATTTTTTTATAATTACGTGTATTCATTATCTTGTTTGACTTATTCAATCAAATAAATATTTCTTTTCCCTTTTAATTACATCACCGAATCTCATATTATGAATTCAAAAAGCTGAAATTAAATTGTTGAAATTATAGCCGTGTAAGCAAATACAGTGTAAATGTTTGTAAATTTTTGTTAATCTCCGCTGATTTGTTAATTTCTGTTAATTATGATAAATTTTTTGTGCATTTATTGCATTAATTTTCTCTTTTAATTACATCACCGAATCTCCTATTAAACTAGCTAAATATTCAATTAAATTGCGAAAAAATATGAAATTAATTGGCTGTATACAATTCAAACCGGTCAAACGTGAGCTAGTGTTTTGATCAAGTAAGTATAAGAAAAATGGTAAATTAGGTATTTTAAATCTGTAAATTTCAGTAAATGACTAGATTGCAAAATTTACCAAACGTTGGCTAGATTTCAAAAACCATGTTACAAAATGGCTACAATTGGAAATCGGCACCTCTCTATAACAACATTTCCACTCATAAATCTGGCTGGTTTTGGAAGAGAGAATTTCATTTTTAAATTTTGTACACCCTGGTGCAAAAAAATGCAATTAAAGGATACTTTCTTAAATTGATTTACAGCCTAAGCAGGCTATCCAATTCGTTAAGATTTGTTTTGTATTTCCAAAATAAGTTATACGTAAATGAGAGTTCCTCATTATTCTCACATGAATAAAACGATACGATTCTATCATTACTTCTCCTATTGCCTTTTAATTAATGTATCCCAGTAATAAAGATCAAAAATATCATTTTCCACGCCTATAAATTAACGTAAAGTAAAAGCACTTAAAACCATAGGCTTATTAGCAGTCTCGCCTGTATCAGAATCGGAAATCATTGATCTCAGAGTTTACAACAAAAAAATAAATAAAATTATATAACCAAAGCTCTAACATGAAGAGTCTCATGACTTCCTTGGTTGCTTTTCTGGCCATTATGGCATGTAAGTCTCTCTCTCTATATATATATATATAGGGCTTTATCGTTGGCTTATTTGATGTATCTGAGACGTACACGTGTACAGGTGCAGAGATGGCACTGGCAGTGGGCAAGCGATGCTCGAGCAACAACGACTGTGTTGATACCACGTGTCACACGATCGGAGGGATAAGTTACTGCGATAGTTTTGGCCGATGCGAGTGCTATCACTGTCACGCTGGCACGTGTCACATGATCGTCAACGCCAAGGGACCGGTGCCGAGCTCCGAGCCCTCTAGACCTTCTCCCCCGATCAGACCTATTGGCGGTGAATGAATATTAAATCACAAGATTTCGAAACTTAAATTGACCTAAAATAAATAGAGTACGAAGTTGATGATGAACACTAATGACTGTTTGTCTATATTGTTCCGCTATGTTGTACTCTGAAGTCAATTTAAGTTCTTTAAAATGTTTGTGGGAAGAAAGACATGATCTCTTGTTGGTTTATTTGATAAATTTTTACTTTTTTTAGTTAGACCTTCTTTTGGGACTTTGTCAAAATTTTTAATTGTTCTAGGGTGGAAGTCTTAATCAGTGGACTTTTTATTAATAATGAGTATTTATTATTAAGTGAATGGTTGATTTGTGGTTAATTTTTTTTATTGAGGTCCACTCATCGAAATTGAATAATTCTAGCGTATTATCACTCCTTGTTGTCATGGAGTATAAAATCGAAATACTTATTTTTCAGATCAAAGCTACGTTGAGTGTGATATACAATATGTTTATATTGTGATAACGAATATGTTCTTGATAGAGCAAATAATTTAATGTACAATGGTTAGTCACATCTACGTCGACGACATTATCGCATTAGACAACTTCTCTCGTCATGAGTCATTAGTATTGACAATAATAGATCCAAAAAGAATATTATAGCTTAAGACTATTTTATTTTACTTCAGAGCGAGGGAAATCAAGCATTCATAATCACGTGCAACTAGCCCTTAGTCGAACCACAAATGCTTCCTAAGATTTATCCAAATCAAACATCAATATGGAACAAATTTTCTCATTTACCTTAAATATATCATCTGAAATTCGACAGTGATATCTAGACAAAAGAGAACATTTCCTCTTGGGATCCTCAAATCACAATGGATCGGAGTTCTGGCTAGTGTTGGACGAGAGAGTTTTATTTTTAAATTTGTACATATTATTTTGCAAAAGCTAATTAAGGGATACTATCAGAAAATAAATTTGTACATATCCTTTTTGCAACTAAATTTGTTAGAATATTTCACGTACTTAGGGATGGCAACGGGTACGGGTAAGGTCGGGTACACCTATTCCGTTACCCGTACCCGCTATAATTTTTTACCCGTTACCCGGACCCGTTTACCCGGATTTTGAGACGGGCCGGGTAACGGGGATACCCGCCGGGTAAACGGGTTAAAAATGTTGGACCCGTTACCCGTTTACCCGGTTTAAAAAAAGGGTAGCGGGTCGGGTAGACCCGCTTACCCGTTTATAAAATAAAAATCTATCAACAATATAAAGTTTAAAAATAATATATCATCTTTAGGTAATATATTATTTCGGCCGATGCGAGTGCTATCACTGTCACGCTGGCACGTGTCACATGATCGTCAACGCCAAGGGACCGGTGACGAGCTCTGGGCCCTCTAGACCTTCTCCCCCGATCGAAATTGAACAATTCTAGCGTATTATCACTCCTTGTTGTGAGGGAGCATAAAATCGAATATTTTTTTTTCAGATCAAAGCTAAGTTGATTGTGATATACAATATGTTTATATTGTGATAACGAATATGTTCTTGATAGATCAAATAATTTAATACAATATGGTTAGTCACATCTACGTCGACGACATTATCGCATTAGACAACTTCTCTCGTCACGAGTCATTAGTATTGACTATAATAGATCAAAAAAGAATATTATAGCTTAAGACTATTTTATTTTCCTCGTCAATACTCTAGAGGCAGCAGAGTCCTTTTAGAAAGGCGTCCCGCTAATGTAATCAAACATGTTACTTCAGAGCGAGGGAAATCAAGCATTCATAATCACGTGCAACTAGCGGGTCTGGCCCTTAGTCGAACCACAAACGCTTCCTAAGATTTATCCAAATCAAACATCAAAATAGAACAAATTTTCTCATTTGCCTTGAATATATCATCTGAAATTCGACAGTGATATCTTGACAAAAGAGAACATTTCCTCTTGGGATCCTCAAATCACAATGGATCGGAGTTCTGGATAGTAGTGTTGGACGAGAGAGTTTTATTTTTAAATTTGTACATATCCTTTTGCAAAAGCTAATTAAGGGATACTATCAGAAAATAAATTTGTACATATCCTTTTTGCAACTAAATTTGTTAGAATATTTCACATACTATCCGAAAATAAGTTTTTATCGTAATATCTAAACTAAAGGAGTTCATGATTCTGTCATTACTTCTTCATTAATACTTCACATAAAAATCTGTTTTAATTAATACTAATATCTTACTTTGATAATCACGTATACCAGTTTAGTAAAGATAAAAAAAAAGTAAAATTTTCCTCGCCTATTAATTAACGTCAAGTAAAAGCACTAAAAACCAATATTCTAATCTTGATCTGAATCGGAATTCATTGACCTCGGAATTTTCAAAAAATGATTACCGAAAGCTCTAACATGAAGAGTCTCATGACTTCCTTGGTTGCGTTTCTAGCCATTATGGCCTGTAAGTCTCTCTCTCTCTCTCTTTCTATGTATATAAAGAGGGGTATGTTCGTTATATATAACTATGTTTATATACATATATTTATACATAACACACATACCCTTTAATCCCCTAAATAACATTCCATTGATCTCCAGCAAGTTGTTGAAGGGAATTATTGAAATAATTATAAGAGCTGTTCCATGCATACCAAGTGTGTGTATAATTTTATATTTTATATATATATATATATATATATATAACACATACCCTTCAATCCATAACCCTAAATAGCATTCCCTTGCATCGATCTCCAGCAAGTTGTTGGAGGGAATTCTTGAAATAATTATAAGAGCTATTTCATGCATACCAAGCGTGTATATATATAATATACATATATGTATATATATATATATATATATATATATATATATATATTATTGATATGGATGGAGCTACTTCAAGCCTATGGTGTTTAAGCTCCCTCAACTTTTCTTTTACATTTTTTGCAATTTTTTTATATCATCTTTATTTTTTACTGTTAGCAATATTATACTAATATTGGTGGAAATATAAGACAATTTGCATGGAAGGAAAATTACACGTAAAACAATTACAAATAAACCGGCTAAACCTTAGAACCGGAAAACAAATCGGGAAAATAGTCGAGGCCCGTTGGACGGTCTCCTTGAAGCTTTTTATCGCCCTCCCATGGATGCTGGACTATTTGAGCGAAAGCCTCCAAGGATACAACGACTACAGAGGCAAGCTTAGAAACGCACACCATGCAACGTTTTCTTTTTCAAAACCGTTCAACGTTCCAGCCTTAAAGACATTAACTCCACGGAGTAAAGGTGGCACATTTACCTCTCATGACAAAAGGTTTAAACCGGAAGTGAACTTTGCAATAAAAAGAAAGCCCGAGACCGAGACAATTCCCGAACCCGAATCCGAACCCGAGCCCGAGCCCGAGCCCGAGCCCGGCCCGGCTCGGCGGCGGCGCGCGTGTATGTGTGTGCGCGCGAGAGGTTAAGAGATAACCCACCCACACTCTCCTCTCTTGCACTTGCTTGACCACTAAAGAAAGAGGATAGTATTTAAACACTACCACAACACACATCCCCAACCAATGTGAGACTCTTTATATTCACTTCCCCAACACAACAACAAATGTGTTTCTTTAGCCTACTTTGAGCATCAATTTCTCATTCATCCTAGGTCCGATTTCGGCAAACAAATATTCAATTTTATAGCCCTCGATACGAGGAATCCGTATCACTTGGAATTATTTAAATCCGATGAGTGGAACCCACTCAAATTATTGCCATAAATCAGCCATCTACGTGTTAATAAATATTATTTATTAACTTTATTCCAACATTTACTTTTAAGTATTTACAAATTGGTTCTCCAATTTTTTGTTTGCATATTAAGTCTTAATTTAAGTTATATATATATATATATATATATATATATATATATATATATATATTATATATAACAGCGAAAAGAAACAAAAAAAATTGGAGAACCAATTATATATATATATATATATATATATATAATTATATATATATATATATATATATATATATATATATTATTGATATGGATGGAGCTACTTCAAGCCTATGGTGTTTAAGCTCCCTCAACTTTTCTTTTACGTTTTTTTGCCAATTTTTTTATATCATCTTTATTTTTTACTTTAAATATTTACAAATTGGTTCTCCAATTTTTTGTTAGCATATTAAGCCTTAATTTAAGTTTCTGGCTCTGTTCATATAACATCAGTTTTGCTGTCAAAAAGCTCTGCAGATATCAAAGTAATCCAGGAATAGATCATTGGAAAGCTTCAAAGAAAATACTAAGGTATCTGCAAGGAACGAAAGATTATATGCTCACTTATAAGAGATCTGATCACCTCGAGGTGGTTGGTATTCAGATTCAAATTTTTTCGGATGCGTGGATTCTAGAAAGTCCGCTTTTGGCTATTTGTTCCTTTTAGCTGGAGGAGCGATTTCATGGAAAAGTGCGAAGCAGACCCGCTATGGAAGCTGAGTTCATAGCATGCTTTGAGGCTACGGTTCATGGTTTTTGGCTGCGAAACTTTATTTTAGGACTTGAAATTGTCGACATTATCGCCAAGCCACTGAAAGTTTACTATAATAATTCCGTAGCTGTCTTCTTTTCTAAAAACGACAAGTATTCAAAAAATGCTAAGCATATGGAGCTGATATACTTTGCCGCTAAAGAAGAAGTTCAAAAAAAAGTGTCAATCGAGCACATTAGCACAGAGTTTATGGTTGCAGATTCATTAACGAAATGATTGCCCCCAAAGGCATTTAGTGAACATGTCGAAAGAATGTGGATTCTTGGATGTCATTATTGATGTTGTTTTTTCTTTTATATGATTGACACTTTTAACTCGTTTATTTTGTTATTATAATGAAGTAAGGAATCTTGTTTTTATGATTAGTATATACATGAATGCATTATGTGATCAAGATTCGTTTTGTCTCTGCCAAAGACATTATTGTCGGACCGGTATGAATACCTTATTATGTGTCATGTTAAGTGTGAAGCTAGTATTGTGATACATGGAATGGACTATGTCGACAAATTGACGTACAACCGCAATGATCCTTATTAGTTTTCATGCTTAATAGAGACCATATGATATAACCGATATTGTGATGAATTAATCTTATCATATTCGTACTTATGTTTATTATTAAACCACTAGGTATATTATGACACATGGGCCAAGTGGGAGAATGTTAGACTTATATAAGCCCATAACGTGAGATTTGATGGCCCACGTGATTATACCATATATTGGTTTATTAATAAATGAGATAAATTATATTGGTTAATAAATAAAATGTAATTTCCTATTATACACTGATGGCGGGTCCATATAAACTAACTCTAAGAATTCGTCATTTCTCAACACATAACCTAGTTTTCATCTGCCATCACAAGAAAACTATCAAGACTAAATAGGTCAAGAGAGAGAATCAATTCCGGTGATTCCATCATCGCCTTTGCTCTCGTCATGGATCGAGGTAGGTTTTCTCAACTTTTAATGCTTTATGAAAATCATCTAATTCTAAAATAGAGATGCTTTGTGAAATTATCTAATTCTAAAATCTTGACTAAGTAAGAATTGGCACTTCTCTGTTACTTTTTTTGTTATATATATAAAGAACATTTCCACTCATAGTTTTGGCTAAACCTGGCCTAACGGTAGCGGGACGGGACGGAATCCCCGCTACCGTTAGGCACAGTAGCGAGAGCGGGACTCTCGGAACTGCTGACGGACGGGACGGGAGTCCCGTTAAGTGGGATAACGGGATCCGATGATCTTGTTAGTCTCGGTTATTTTTTTTATTTTTTTTTAAATCTCGGCCGTTGGATGCCCAAAAAAAAGAGCCGTATTTTTATAGCCGTTTGAATATGACCCCCCCCCCCCCCCCCCCCCCCCCCCCCCCAATTTCATTCATTTTCTTCACACCTTTCGTTCAAACTCTCTCAAATTCCCTCAATTTCAATCTCAAATTCTCTCAATCTCTCTCGATTTTAATATGAAATTCTCTCAAACGCTTTCAATTTTTCATGGCATCCTCATCCCACAACCGAGGAGGTCGAAGGGGAAGAGCTTCCCGAGGTCAACAAATGCACCGTTTTGAAGAAAATTGGTTGCACTTGTCTCAAAACGCCCCCGACCCAAACACCCAATACTCTTTCGATCCAAATTATGTTGCTCCTACTTTCAACCATTCGGAATTCACCGAAATTCCAAACACCCAAATGCCATATTACCCTCAAATGGATCCCGAGCAAGCTTATCAAGCTCAAATTCCGCCATCCGAAGTGGCTTTTCAAGAATTTCAAGTATTCGAGCAACATTATCGTGAATCCCAAAATCCAAATGAAGAAGAAGATGACGATGAAACCTAAAATCCAAATGAAGAAGAGGAGGAGGAGGAGGAGGAGGAGGAAGAAGAAGACCTACCACCACTACCACCACCACCTCAACGTCGAAGTCAAGTTCCACGACCTCGACAACGTGAACAACAAGAGGAGATACAACAACGACGACAACGACGAGCACAACAAGAACAACAACAACAACAACATGTAGGTGCTAAACAACAACAACAACCACCACGACGTCGTGCTAGGTCCGTTGTGTGAACTTTCTTTGAAGAGGTGATTGCGAACGGCGAAAAAGCCGAAAAATGTCACATTTGTGGCAAAATCTTCAGCGCTCACAACACAAGAGTCGGGACGTCGCTACTGTGGAGTCATCACAGGCACTGCCAGGGGAATCAATCTGGAGCCTCGTCAAGCCAGATAAGTCACATCGATCATGTAAGCTTTTAGACGTGAATTAGTAGAATATTTTGTATCCACCGATCAATCTTTTAGTCATATCGTCTTAAGGCTTCGTTAGTTTCATTAGTTCTATAATTCCAAACGTTCAAATAATGTCTAGGAAAGCCTTGAGATCCGATATCCTAAAATGGTTTTTAGGAGAAAAGAATGACAATTGAAACAAACAATATCATCTGGTAGATATAGCGTAGCCTTAACCTCGGATATCTGGACTGGTCAATCTAAGATGGATTTCATGAGCGTTGTAGTGCATAATATAGACGACGATTGGAACCTGAACAAACGTATCATAGCCTTTAGGAGGATAGAAGGTTCTCACACTGGTGAAAATATCTTAGACATCATAGTTAGTGTTATAGCTGAGTGGAATTTGACCGATAAGATTATATCTGTAATCTTAGATAATGCCATAAGCAACAACACCATGATTAGGGAGTTAAAAGAGAAACTTAATGTTGACGATACCTTTTTGCGTCAACGTTGTGCTACCCATATCATAAACCTCATAGTTCAAGCCGGAGCCGCTAGTTATGACCCTTCGATCAACAAGATTAGGAATTACATTAGTTGGATAAATAGTTCAACCTCTAGAGTAGATGAGCTTAAGAGACGCCTTAGAGTAAACGGTCTCCAAGAGCGCAAATTTCACCTAGATAACAAAATTAGGTGGAATTCTACCTTTCTCATGTTGACCAACTTCTTATCCGAGCATTACGTCGATGTTACTGTTTCTTACATTAACAACGAACATGGTGAAAACGCCATATCCGAATATGATATTAGGATGGCTGAATCATTTGTTTCTTTTCTCGACATTTTTTTACAAAGAAACTTGTTATCTCTCTCCTGTTTACACTCCTACTTCTTTTCTCGGTCTTCATACTATGACCGCAATTGCTGTGCATCTTGATAAACATAAAAACGAAACAATTTTTCAAGATTCTATTCAAGCAATGACAGCCAAGTTTCTAAAATATTGGGGAGCTGGAAAGGTTCCATTACTATATGGTTTTGGAGCCATTCTAGACTGCCGATGTAAACTTGGTGGTTTAAAAAAATTTCTTAAGTACATTCAAAACCATTTCGAGGACCAAGATTACATTGCACTTGATCTCGCGAGGATCATGCAAGCTTTTTTTTTATCTTTTCAAGGTATACGAGGCGAAACTCCTACCGCAATATCGAGCACAACCATCTCAATCACAGACGTAGTATCCGAGAAGACACCAATCACGAATGTCTTCGTCAACGCGCCCGCTTACAGCCCATCGCCTCAAAAACAAGAAGCTGGGACAAGTCAGACGAGGTCGAGCGCAACCGACGCACGGTCACATCCGGAGATCCAAGAGTACGATCGGAACGATTGGGTCAGGTCGGATGACGAAGCCATCGACCTATTGGTTTGGTGGAGACAGAATACGAGGAGGTTCCCGGTCTTGTCATATATGGCACAAGACATCCTCACCATCCCTATTTCAACCGTGTCATCTGAGGCGGCTTTTAGTAGCACGGGCTGCATCATCGACGATAGAAGATGTAGCTTGAAACCGGAGATGGTCGAAGCATTGACATGTGGTAAGGATTGGATTCAACATAGAAATCGAGCACAAGAAACATTCATGTGCTTCGATATTCTTGACGATTTTGAAGTTGATTTCGCAAATGTAAACATCAATTGTTAGAGTACCTTGTATACCTAAGGGATATCCCGTTCCTTGTCCGGTATAATTTTTCAAATAATTAACGAGGCAAGGGGTGCTCTTTTTCCTCGCCGTCGCACCTTTTAGGGGTCGGTGAGGTTTTTTAGGAGGTCCATTTTTAATTTCACATTCTTTTTTATTATTTTTTTCTACCCACTTAGTTTAAAATCCTTTCAATTACATCCTTCTATTTAATTATTTAAAATCATTTAAACCACTAAACATGTTCACATTCTTTTTAATTATTTTTTTTCTACCCGCTTAGTTTAAAATCCTTTCAATTACATCCTTGAATATAATTATTTGACTTCATTTAAATCTTTTTTTTCTTTTTTTTACGCCTAACGGGGTCCGAATCCCGTTAGGCGGGACTCCTGTTACCAACGGGACGGGACTCCCGTTAGTCCCAGTAACGGGAGTCCGGGCTTGGCGGGAGCGGGAGTAGCGGTATCTCCCGCCAAGCCCGGACTCCCGTTAGTTCTGGCAGGTGTTGGAAGAGAGAATTTCATTTTTAATTTTTGTACATCCTGTTGCAAAAAATGCAATTGAAGGATACTTTCTTAAATTGATTTACAGCCACTAAGCAGGCGATCCAATTCGTTAAGATTTTTCTGATTTGTTTTTCCAAAATAAGTTATACGTAAATGAGAGTTCCTCATTATTCTTACCAAAATAAAACGATGCGATTCTGTCATTACTTCTCATATTGCCTTTTAGTTAATGTATCCCAGTAATAAAGATCAAAAATATCATTTTCCACTCCTATAAATTAACGTAAAGTAAAAGCACTTAAAACCATAGGCTTATTAGCAGTCTCGCCTGTATCCGAATCGGAAATCATTGATCTCAGAGTTTACAACAAAAAATAAATAAAATTATATAACCAAAGCTCTAACATGAAGAGTCTCATGACTTCCTTGGTTGCTTTTCTGGCCATTATGGCATGTAAGTCTCTCTCTCTCTCTCTCTCTCTCTCTCTCTCTCTCTCTCTATATATATATATATATATATATATATAAATTTCATATTGTAGATTTAATTATTTAAGAAATATCAAGAATGAATCTCTTGCAAATTATCTAAAAATAGATTTTAGACCACAAAATAGACAAAAAAAATACTCTTTCAAGACATTTTAACTTATTGTTTTTTTTTTAATTATTTTAAACTTTAGCATTAAAAAAAATGTTAAATTTCATCGTATGTTATCGCAATACATCGTACTTTATCGTAATTTATTGAAATGAATCAAAGTTAAAGTAAATAGAGCAAACAAAGACTAATTTTAGCAACCGTGACTATGAAAAGAGTCGCAAATGATTTTTATTCAAATAAATTCCGAAAATACGATGATATTTAATATTTTTTCAATGATAGAGTTTAAAATATTTTTTGGATTTATTTGAATAAAAAGCAACACTTTGTAGTCGCTGTTACTAATAGTAATCTTTGTTTGCTTTATTTATCTTAACTTTGATTCATTTCAATAAATTATGACAAAGTAAAATATATTACGATAAAATACAATGAAATTTAACATTGAAAAAATGTTAGAGTTTAAAATATTTTTTTAATAATTAACATTAAGTTTAAATGTCTTGAAAATATATTTTTGTCTCTTTTTTTATCCAAAATCTATTTTTTGGATATTTTGCAAATAAATTAAAAGTCCATTCATCCTTGATATTTCTTAAAAAAAAAAAAAATTTGAAAGAGATATTTCTTAAATTATTAAGTCCACATATACGTATACCAGTTTTATCCATAACCCTGATATATATATATATATATATATATATATATATATATATATATATATATATATATATATATATATAGGGTTTATCGTTGGCTTATTTGATGTATCTGAGACGTACACGTGTACAGGTGCAGAGATGGCAGTGGGCAAGCAATGCTTGAGAAACAAAGACTGTTTCGATACCACGTGTCAGAAGATCGGAGGGATAAGTTTCTGCAATAGATTGGGCCAATGCGCGTGCTTCAACGCCAAGGGACCGGTGACGAGCTCTGGGCCGTCTAGACCTTCTCCCCCGATCAGACGTATTGGCGGTGAATGAATATTAAATCACAAGATTTCGAAACTTAAATTGACCTAAAATAAATAGAGTACGAAGTTGATGATGAACACTAATGACTGTTTGTCTATATTGTTCCGCTATGTTGTACTCTGAAGTCAATTTAAGTTCTTAAAATGTTTGTCGGAAGAAAGACATGATCTCTTGTTGGTTTATTTGATAAATTTTTACTTTTTAGTTGGACCTTCTTTTGGGACTTTGTCACAATTTTTAATTGTTCTAGGGTGGTAGTCTTAATCAGTGGACTTTTTATTAATAATGAGTATTTATTATTAAGTGAATGGTTGATTTGTGGTTAATTTTTTTTATTGAGGTCCACTCATCGAAATTGAATAATTCTAGCGTATTATCACTCCTTCTTGTCATGGGGTATAAAATCGAATATTTATTTTTCAGATCAAAGCTACGTTGAGTGTGATATACAATATGTTTATATTGTGATAACAAACATGTTCTTGATAGAGCAAATAATTTAATGTACAATGGTTAGTCACATCTACGTCGACGACATTATCGCATTAGACAACTTCTCTCGTCACGAGTCATTAGTATTGACTATAATAGATCCAAAAAGAATATTATAGCTTAAGGCTATTTTATTTTCCTCGTCAATACTCTAGAGGTAGCAGAGTCCTTTTAGAAAGGCGTCCCGCTAATGTAATCAAACAAGATTATGCCATCTTTCACTAAATGAGCTCTTCCCAACCTTGCACTTATTTGCCAAACGGCTGCGTTGGGGTGCGACTTCACAGCCCGTTTTGGATCCAATTTGCTTGCAGGATTAAATGAATCAATATACCTTGTATCGCTACAACATCATAGAAGCGGAATAGTTTTTGAAGTGATATGTTGCTTCTATGGATATCACCGGAAGCGAAGTTTTAAAGTTGATTTTTTAACTGTAGGATTAGCATGTTGCTTCTAATATTTTTGTCACACTTTTTTGCAAAAATTTGAGCGATTCAAATTAGTTAAATATTTACAATTTACTATATTGTAGTCAAAATTGAAATTGCAATTAGTTTATTTAATTTAATTTTCTTTTAGTAAATTGAGATTGAAATTGTAATGAGTTAATTAATTTTGATTTTAGTTCATCGTATTCGAATTTGAAATTATAATTAGTTTAGTTGATTTGCTTTATAACAATCATCTAATTCTAAAATAGAGATGTTTTATGAAAATCATCTAATTCTAAAATCTTGACCAAGTAAGAATTGGCACTTCTCTATTACCTTTTTTTTTTTTTTTTATAAAGAACAATCCACTCATAGTTCTGGCAGGTGTTGGAAGAGAGAATTTCACTTTTAAATTTTGTACATCCTGTTGCAAAAAATGCAATTAAAGGATACTTTCTTAAATTGATTTACAGCCACTAAGCAGGCGATCCAATTCGTTAAGATTTTTCTGATGATTTGTTTTTTCCAAAATAAGTTATACGTAAATGAGAGTTTCTCATTATTCTTTCCAAACTAAAACGATACGATTCTGTCATTACTTCTCCTATTGCCTTATAATTAATTTATCCCAGTAATAAAGATCAAAAATATCATTTTCCTCGCCTATAAATTAACGTAAAGTAAAAGCACTTAGGCTTATTAGCAGTCTCGTCTGTATCTGAATCGGAATTCATTGATCTCATAGTTTTCAACAAAAATAAATAAAATTATATAACCAAAGCTCTAACATGAAGAGTCTCATGACTTCCTTGGTTGCTTTTCTGGCCATTGTGGCATGTAAGTCTCTCTCTCTCTCTCTCTCTCTCTCTCTCTCTCTCTCTCTCTCTCTCTCTCTCTCTCTCTCTCTCTCTCTCTCTCTATATATATATATATATATATATATATATATATATATATTTCATATTGTAGATTTAATAATTTAAGAAATATCAAGAATGGATCTCTTGCAAATTATCTAAAAAGGGACTTTAGACCAAAAAATATACAAAAAAATACTCTTTCAAGACATTTAAATTTATTTTTTTTAAATATTTTAAACTCTATCATTGAAAAAAAAATATATTAAATTTCATCGTATTTTATCGCAATATATTGTATTTTATCGTAATTTATTGAAATGAATGAAAGTTAAAGTAAATAGAGCAAACAAAGACTAATTTTAGCAACAGCGACTGTAAAAAGAGTTGCATATGATTTTATTCAAATAAATTCCGAAAATACGATAAAATACGATGAAATGCGATGATATTTAAAGATCATCGTAAAGCATCGTATTTTATCGTATTTTTTGGATTGATTTGAATAAAAAGCAACACTTTGTAAACGTTGTTGCTAATAGTAGTCTTTTTTTGCTCTATTTACCTTAACTTTGATTCATTTCAATAAATTATGACAAAGTAGAATATATTATGATAAAATACGATGAAATTTAACATTTTTTTAATGATAGAGCTTAAAATATTTTTTTTAATAAATAACATTAAGTTTAAATGTCTTGAAAAGATATTTTATCTCTTTTTTATCCAAAGTCTATTTTTGGATATTTTGCAAATAAAAAGTCCATTCTTGATATTTCTTAAATTATTAAGCCCACGATATGAAATATATATGTATAACGAATACCAGTTTTATCCAGAGAAATTTCATTAAGTGGGCTTAATAAGCCATTAAATATCTAAATTAGACCCTAATATTGAAAAATATCCCAAAATGGACTTTGGTACCATAATCGGACAAAAATACCCTTATACTCTCTCATTTGAACTCATTCTCTTCGAATCTCTCTGTCACTTGCTCACTTCAAAACAAAAAAAAACAAAAAACTCTACGATCGTGTACGAGGGCATACGACGGCATACGATCGTGTACGAGGGCATACGAGTTGGTACGATAGAGAACGATGGCGGACGGTGGAAATGCGTCGAGATCCGGTGGCGGTGACGGATAGAAATCCCGAGCTTCAAAACCAAGTAAAAAGGTAAGTTTTCATGAAATTTCTTGTTAAACTTCGTTGAAAATAGTTAGAATAGGGTTTATGACTTAGTTATTACCTGATTTGAGTTGATTTGAGGTGATTTGGGTCGGATTTAGATTGTTAGGGTTTGAAATTAGGGCCAGTGTACGATGAGATTGATGCATCGTACGATGTCGTACGATGCTGTACGATGTCGTACGATGCTGTACGATGTCGTACGATGAAATTCATAGAGCTCTACGATGCGATACGATGGTGTACGATGGGTTTATGTTTTCTCAAAAATTGTCGTACGACTCTGTACGATGTCGTACGATGCGGTACGATGATATACGATGATTTTTTTAAAAAATTTAATTTCTTGTTTTACGATGATATACGATGCTGTACGATGCTATACGATGATATTTTTAAAAAATTTAATTTCTTGTTTTACGATGATATACGATGCTGTACGATGCTATACGATGATTTTTTTAAAAAATTTAATTTCTTGTTTTACGATGATATACGATGCTGTACGATGATATACGATGATTTTTTTAAAAAATGAAAGAGATCCCCGTATGCGCGGCGCGCGACTGTCTCTGCGCGGCGCGCGGTCTCGGGAAATTGAATTGTGATTCTGATTTGATTTTGTTGTTTTTTTTAGGACAATTTAAACTACATATACAACGTCTCATTCCCGGGGCGTATCACCTACGGTGGGACGGGGATCTTGAAGCTTGTACGGAGTAGATTCGATGAGCTCGGGATAAAAGAACGAATCATCGGGACTTCGTTCGAGCAATTTTTTACGGAGAGCGAGCTTGGTTTCTCACCGGTGCTCGTACATACTCTCCTTCAGAAGAAGATCGAGGCGACGGTACGGGGGGAGATACATTTTGGTATCGGAGGCAAACGAGTACGATTTGGACGCCTCGAGTACGCACTCGTCTCGGGGATGACTTATGAAGACGGTCCGACCAAAGCCGAACAAGACGAGCGAAACAACGATGGATTGATCACGGATCACTTGAACGGCGTTGCCGGAAGCAAGTTGAGCGCGTTGATCAACGCGTTCACCATATGTCGAAGCCCTGACGCTGCGTTCAAGCTCGGGCTGCTCGTATTCGTCTATGGGTATCTTCTGGGGCAGCCGGCCAACAAAGCCATCGAAGAAAGGTGGCAGAAATTTCTATACATCGTTCAAGACCTCCCCTTCTTCTTCAAGATGCCTTGGGGAAATTTTAGTTGGGCAGAGACGTATTCCAGCCTGTCGGTGAACCTACGGCGTTATCACGAGAAGCTGCAAAAGAAGTTGAAGGACAAGCCGGATGTGGCACAGAAAGAGGCCAAGTACACAAAAAATATCAATGGTATCCATTGTGTTTAATTGAAAGGCGATGGCGGCACGATTAGAGTTTTCAAGGACAAATGGGTTCCTCGATCCCATCTTTTGGCCCAATTTCATAGCGTCGGCGGCGAGTGGGAGGTTCGAGAGCGATTGGGATTTCGAAATGTAATGGGTTTCGGAGAATCATTCGAGATCGTTGGGTGAGAAAGGGGTGAGGAAACTCGGGACTGGATTAAATGATAAATAGAAAGAGATTCAACCATAAACATCGTTCGAGTTTGATGAGTGAGCGAAATGGGTTTGTTAGTGCTCCGGACTCGATTTGCTCTTCTTGAATTGAAGAAAATAATTCGATACTTTCGTTTCTATTTTAGCTTCGGTTCTTGTTTTTGGGGGGGTTTTAATATACGGGTTTTTGGAATATTCGAGAGAGAGAGAGAGAGAGAGAGAGAGACGTTGGGAATTTCATCGAGTCCGTGAATGTATTATAGAAAAATAATGCCCATTTTAACGTCAAACGCTCTTAACTAGTCAAATGCTTTCGGAGCAAAAACAAAATGACAGAAAACAACAAAGAAATAATGACGATCATACCAAAGGAAAATTTACGTGAGTAACGAAAATAATATTGAGAAAAGGAAATATAAACTTGATTTTGTATTAAAATATCTCCAACTCTTTGGTAACCAATTTTTTTAAAAAAAAATTAATAAAACTAAATTATATGTAGTATTTACTCGATATCAAAACCACAAAATAATCAAATATGGGATGGAAAAAATTGAAAAAACAAGTCAGTCAACAACAAAAAACTATATGTATATAATGACAACCAAACCAAACCATAGAGATTTAAGGAATGACAATGACAATAATTAAAAGAAAGAAAAATATCAATGGTATCCATTGTGTTTAATTGAAAGGCGATGGCGGCACGATTAGAGTCTTCAAGGACAAATGGGTTCCTCGATCCCATCTTTTGGCCCAATCACCGTCCCGACAAAGGATAGAGAAGGCTAGTAAGCTCTCTTGTTCGTGAGAATGGCCAAGGCTGGGATGATGTGTTGGACGATTGACCATGTTGCTATTAAAAGCATCCCACTTGGTTTATATCCTTCTCCCAACAGGATATTTGGCACTACGAGAAGTCGGGAGAATACTCAATCCGATCGGGATATCGATTGATGGCCCAAGAGACCCACCTGCTTGCCCCATCCTCTAGAAGTCAGTCGATATGGTCAAAGTTGTGGGGTATAGATTGCTGGACATCATATTGTACATGTGGTAAATCGGAATCTATCGTGCATGTGCTCTTTCATTGTTGGAAGACCCGGAATATGTGGAAGAACCCAATCTTCTAGAACCGGCTATCACTGCGCAATATGAGTGATTTACGTGACAGTATGGATCAAGTATAGCAATGCTCTTCTCGGGAGGAGTGTGAGTTTCTCGGAACAATGTGTTTCCTCCTTTGGCGTCACCGGAATAAAATCTCCAATAGGTTCAAGAGCTCTCCTCTGGAGCGCGTCCCATCTACAGCAAGTGAGTTGCTGGCAGAGTTTAAGGCCGCTCACCATCTCCAAGACCAACCCCAACATCAACAAGAGAAGGCAAGATGGTTCCCGCTGAAACCATGTGAGCTCAAACTCAACAGTGACACCTCTCTACCACAGTCGGGAGTTGGCACAGGTTTCCATGGTGTTGTACAGGACAATGGCGGACAGGTGGTGGGAGATTTTTTCAAGACGGCGATTAACACCTATGACCCATTAATCACAGACTGTGTTGTTGTTACGACCCGTGAGCGACAGCTCCCCCACGAACCGCGACTGATCAACTCAAATCTGTACATAACTCATAATGTAAACACATAAATTAAACATAATATCTCACAAGATTATATAATAAAATAGTTTGCGAAAACTCGGGGAAATTTTTCGTTTTTTTATAACTTAGAGTCTTATAGCGACTCCTATACAAATATGTTCCGGAATGTTTTATCAAAAGATACTAACCCCCGATTAAGAAACCCCATAACCCATAGATCAAGGCAATACGCGCTCGGTCTCGATTTTCAATCTCGTTTCCCGCTTACCAGCTTTTCCCTTATCTACATTACTAAAGGTCATAAAACTATGAGTCGATTGACTCAGTAAGTGGGAGTCTATCTAAACAGTAAAATGACTAATGCCATGAGACGTGCAAACAAACATATAACAATGCAGAATGATTGCTAGATATAGCTAGAACATAACATTAGAGCATGACTGACGCGTGATATCACACTTTATCTACTCATTTGTCGTTCTGCAAGATCGTACATCATCTTCTGCTACGATCTCCAAAACGACAATAAGCCAGCCTCAGACCTCGAGCAGCAATCTTACGGCGACTTGGGCGTTTTAAGATTGTCTGGGATCCACTAGTGGTACCATCTTCACCTGACGTCGGCGCATGTGTGCCGCCTTGACACGACAATGAGTTCACTCGAGGCGACTGCTCATTGCTGAATGGGTTCACTCTAGGCAACTGCCCATTACCATCGGGTTCGCTCGTGGCGACTGCCCGTTATCGTTGGGCTCGCTCAAGGCGCTGCCCTTTATTATCGGGCTCGCTCGTGGCGACTGCCCGTTATCGTTGGGTTTGCTCGAGGCGACTGGCCTTTACCATCGGGTTCGCTCGTGGCGACTGCTCGTTACCATTGGGTTCGCTCGAGGCGACTGCCCTTTACCATCGGGGTCGCTCGTGGCGACTGCCCGTTACCGTTGGGTTCTCCCCAGTTTTGAGTACCCAGCGCCGTACAGACCACCTTGGTCTGCCACAAACACAAGTCGTTGACTTGTGGTTACCATCGACAACCGTTCAATTAAGGTTCGGGTACTCTGCAGCACGCAGAGTACACTCCTATACTACTACAGGAGAGCATTCTCGGGATAAACCCCGAAAGAATTAATGTTTCTCTTTCGTGCTCGTTAAGTGCTTTAGAAAGAAGATTCGGAACGTGACTCCCGGTACTTCCACCCTTGGTTTAAATCCAAGAGTTTGACTTATGCTCTCCCGTCACCCTTGATCTAACCTATCCACTATGGTTAGCAGAGGGATCTAATAAAACAAGATAACATCGTGGTTGGTTCAAGTTAGTGTTTGAACCTAACGGGCGTACCCGAACTAAGTTTTCAAGCAAGAGTGGCCGAAGCCTTAACTTTCAAGCCTTAACGAGTCTTAAATAAATTAAATGAATAATCCGAAAAATCATACAAACCGAGAATTCTGAATTAATTAACCAGAATTTAAATTCTCGAACATTCTTAAATAAATAATTAATAATCCCTTAATACAATCTCAAATCCAAAAATTAAAACTCGAGTCTAACGCTATAAAGCGATAAACGACTCACGAGTGAGATCGAGCATTAAAATCTTTTTCTGAATTCACTACTCTTTGGCTTCGACGCGCTCAGTTTCCACCGATTCTCGCTGGCTTTGACTTGATCTGCGACTGAGCTGTGAAATTCAGAAATGAACATCGAGTCAATTCCTAAAGTCGAACTCCCGACTCAAACCTAGAATCCGAAAACGAACAACTAGCGAATCTCAACTTGTCACAAAATATTCCCGACTCATCAACAAATACAAAACAAGCTCAATGTAAATCATTCCCGAGGCTTAGAGTTTAGCAACATAACTAGTGAACCAAAACACATAACCGAGACCAAACTCACGGCCACAAACAGCCCTCGGCCAAGACAACACTCGGCCACGATAACAAACAAATCTCAAGTATCCAAAATTCACAAACAACTCATCACGGCCTCAAATCATCATCAATCCAGATTCCAGAATTTACAAATATCATCACAGTCTCATAACAACAGCAACAATCAGAATTCATACCAATTTACACATCAAAGACCACACGGCCAAGGCAAACCACTTAACCAAAATATGTCACACGGTCATGAACAACCACACGGCCAAAACTCAACTCCAAAACCAAATCTCATCAATTCCAATCATCAACATCAAAACCCAACATAAATCACACCGAAAAGCAATTCAAACCCATCAACCCACGCTCACAAATAGAAACCCCCAAATCAATTTATCCAAACCCTAATTTTCTTGAATTTGATTCTGGGTGAAAGAGAATTTCACCTTGCTTTGGGTGGGTTTGAACTCTCTGACGTTCAACTTCTTCTTCACCGGCGCCTCCTCGCGGCGGCGCTCTCGGAGACTCGCGGCGGTTGCGCGCGACAGTGCTCGGTCTCGGCTGGATGGCGAGCGCGCGGCTCGGTGATGAGGCGCTGGACAAGCGAGAGCAAGGGAAGAAGAAGAGAAGATACAAGAAGGGAGAGAGAAGGTGGCGGTGAGGTGGTGCTCGGTGGTGACGATGATTTGGAGCTAACGAATTTTTTTTCTCTTTGTTATCCTCTGCAAGTCGCGCGGGTGAGGAAGAGAAGAAGAAGATAACGTGAAGAATAAAGAAGAAGGGAGTAGAAGATAGTAGCAGAAGGAAAAAAAAATAATTTATTCACTAAATCCATCTTTCCTCCATCTTCTTAAATCAACCCCCAAACTCACGTTTTTATTTCAAGTGGATCCCGAGTTTTGTTACAATTACATCCTTCATCACCAAATTATTTAATTAAATCTGTGACCAATTGGACTTTAATTAAGTAATTTAAACCGAGAATTTTTCTCGTTCATTCTTGATTAATTTAAATATATTTAAGGTTTCTCGGAAATAATTCTCGTCCTTGAGAATTTATTTTCTTAAATTAGCTTCCGGAATATTTCCTCGGAAAATAATTTATTATTCGAGACGAACTCGATAAATCCTTTATTTATTCCGAGATTTTCCATTATCCTTAAATAGTTTAAATTAACTCGATAAACTTATACGTCCATAATTCATTCAAGAACTTACTTGTGACACACGGTAGCTCATTCATAATCCGTAAATTTACAAACAGCGATATTCAAAAGTTATCCTTTACAGTTGTTATCCGGGAGGGCATGCTTTTCGCGAAAATAACAGCATTTGCATCAACATAGTAGGGAGTGATAGCCTGCTGCCTATCTCGGCTATCGATGCGGGGAACAAATGCCCGGCCGCTATTGATTACTTAGTATGAGATGTTCAGCGCCTTTTCACGGAGGATGGGGTTTCTTCTTGTTGCCATGTTCCCTGAGACGGGAATGGTGCAGCTCATACTCTAGTCTCCATTTCTATTCAATTTTTAAACTAGTGTATTGTGGTTGAATGAGTGTCCTCCTTGTATTATTGGTGTTGTTGGGGCTTATTAGGCATTAACAGTTTAATGAAAGAGAGCACATACTCCAGTTTATTAAAGCGTGATGTAGCTAAATAGCCAATTTAAAATTATGAATTTGCAAAATAGTCAAGGTTTGTCTTAACTTAGTGAAATAACCAAATGTGCAGTAATTTGGTCTCAAAAATTTTTTTGACACCAAGATAAATCTTTTTGAAAGTGATAAATTGTTTATAAGAATCGTCAAAATTTTTAATCTTGGCTGTCAAAAAAATTTTGAAAACGTAAATTTGACTATTTTGCTGAAAAGTTGAAACTTTGACTATTTTACTAATCAATAAGTTTCAAATGGCTATTTTGTACTATTTTTCCTTTATTAAAAAAAACACGTAAATGTCTTAAAGCCTGTGGGAAGAAAATTGTCTTAATCTTTTATCTGCCTGACAAGTAAATGTGTGATTTTTTATAACTTATATATAAATTTGTACTACAATATTATCTAGTACATCAAAATAATTCATAAATTCCTTTATTTTAGACTAGTAATGGCTACGCGCTACGCGCGAATGATCGTAAAATGAAAGACGAACAAGTTCGAAGAAATTCAAACCGTTGATGAAAATTTTGGTAAAAGTATGCATGTACCAATTAATTGAACAAAATTGTACTTATATTTAATTGAGAAACAATGAAGTAAACGATACGGAGACTTTAAATACCTTGAACATAAGATAAATATATACTTCAAAATGTTAGCATAATTTTGGGACTACTAATGTCATTAAATAAATGTGTTGGGTCATTATTAATTAAGTCAAAATTGATGTGCTCTAATTTAGAATAAAGTTTGTGACTTAAGGACAAATTTGTCATGAAGTTATTATGTGGCTATCACATAAGTGCTAATCTAATTTGATGAGGGTCCAAATTAGAAATAAGCAATAGTTATTAGTAACTGCCTGACAGTTATTAATAACATGGTAGGTCCCTGATTGCAGTAGGTACGATAATTTTCTTGTATCCTCATCAACAAGAATTCTACAGACTCAGACAAACTGCAATCAGAAGACCATTCAACTCTTGGTGTTTGCAATCCATGGATTCAGGTACGCTTCCGCTATTAAGATCTTTAGTTTTGGTTCTCTTGAATTGAATTGGATTTATTTTTTAGGGATTTAAAACCCTAACAATTGGTATCAGAGCATCCTGATTTGATTCTTGAGAATTTTTGTTTTTTAAATTGCGTTAACACATGAAAAATCGATCTGGATCGTAATTTTATAATTTACGCAATTGATTGTTTGGGCAATGTGTTAATTATTGATTTGCGAACCTTATATAATCGTTCTGTTTTGCTTGGTGGTATTGTTGTTTGGCTATTTGCGATAAACCAAAAGTATCAGTTTTGTGCCATAAACTGTGTCGCATGTGTTTTTAGTGGAATTTAATTGTTTATGTAATTATCGCAACATGCGACTTTCGATGGTTTTGGTAATTGCTTTTGGATGTTAAAGTGACAGTATTACTTTTTGCTTTTCAAGTTCAATATTAGTCTTTTGTCGTACATGACATTTATAATTTTCAGTGCTTTTATATATCAGATTAAATCAATATCAATAGATTTAATTTTTTTTCTTTAGTTAGGCATCACGTACAGCAAGACTCTTGTATGTATCATTAGGTTCATTCATGTATATATTAAAGTTTCAAAAGTTAAGAATATTATATACACATATTTAAAACTTTTGGTAATTCAAATATATGGTTATTATAAATAATTCTTGGTCTATTATTCCTAATAAAGAGTCGAAACAAAAATGTCGCCAAAGTGACCTCTCTTGTATAGATTATTTATGAAGAATTTTAGATGTTGTGTATATGTTAATTTATGCGGATACTAGTCGGCCCAAAGGAAGATTAGTGACTGACCAAATTACATATACATATTTGTGATGATAAACATGTAACAATAGTAAAGTTTTACTTGTGAATAATTGATCGATCCAAAGATAGGTTAATTTTTTACGAGCCTTATTGTTAATGTTTGACATTACAACAAGAATACCGTTAGCAGTTAATATTATTGTCCAAAGACTTGATATTGATGTTGCATTAGGTATCTTGAGATGAGATTTACCATTATTTGAATTTTATTGCTTATTAAGGTTAATTTTGTGTGTGTATATATGTTTATGTGATTGTATTGTTCTATTTCAGCTGTTGCTACTGTATCTGCTAATCTCAATTCGGTTCCGGTCCTTAATGGTAACAACTTTAAGGATTGGAAGGAGAACATGATGATTGTTCTTGGCTGCATGGATCTTGACTTATCGCTTAGAATGGATAAGCCGGCTTCTCTTACGGATGCTAGTTCCACTGATGATAGGCGGATCTATGAGAAGTGGGACCGTTCTAACCGAATGAGTTTTATGATCATCAAGCGCGGCATACCTGAAGCTTTTAGGGGTGCGGTGTCTGAACAAATCACCAATGCCAAAGATTTTCTTGCCGAAATCGAAAAGCGTTTTGAAAAGAGCGATAAGGCTGAAACGAGCACTCTTTTAAAGAAGCTTATTTCAATGAAGTTCAAGGGCAATGAAAACATAAGGGAGTACATTATGGAAATGTCTCATATTGCTTCAAAGCTTAAAGGACTCAAACTTGAGTTATCGGATGACTTGCTTGTCCATTTGGTCCTTATATCTCTCCCTCCTAAATTCAGTCAACTTCAGGTTAGTTATAACTGCCAGAAAGAGAAATGGTCTCTTAACTAGCTCATTTCATTTTGTGTTCAAGAGGAGGAAAGATTGAAGCAAGATAAGACTGAAAGTGCTCATTTGGCAAGTACCTCTAAAAGTAAGAATCTCAAGAGGAAAAATGAGGCTGCTAAAGATAAAGGTCCAGCCCTAAAGAAACAAGCCCAACAGGAGCTTCCAGAGGGTTGTTTCTTTTGCAAGAAGCATGGACATGAGAAGAAGGAATGTCCTAAGTATCGCATATGGCGTCAGAAGAAAGGTACATTCATTGCTTTAGTCTGTTCTGAGGTTAATTTGGCTTCAGTACCTAGAAACACTTGGTGGTTAAATTCTGGTGCTACTTCTAACATAAGTGTTTCGATGCAGGGTTGCCTAAGCTACCGAAGGCCAAGTGATGCCGAGAGACGCATCTATGTTGGTGATGGCAAGTCGGTAGATGTGGAAGCAATTGTGCATTTTAGATTGTTATTAAGTACTGATTATTATTTGGATTTAATAGATACTTTTGTTGTACCGTCGTTTAGACAGAATTTGGTTTCTGTTTCTTATTTGGACAAATTAGGATATTGTTGTTCATTTCAAGACAGTAAGTTCAGTTTATCTATTAATTCTAAAAAGTTGTTGGGACCGGTTCACTTCTTATTTATGACAATCTTTATATGCTTGAAACTGTTGCTTCTTATAATGAAACCTTGAATGTGGAATCACGTGGTACTAAGCGTAAATTAAGCAATGAGAATTCAAGTTCTTTATGGCACAAGCGATTAAGTCACATTTCTAGAAATAGAATTGAAAGGCTTGTTTCCGAAGGAATTTTGGATCAAATTGATTTTTCAGACTTTGATGTATGTGTTGCATGTATCAAAGGAAAACAGATTATAAAGAAGAAAATAGGTGCATTAAGGGAAACAGACGTCTTAGAATTGATACATACGGACATTTGTGGACCATTTCCTACTCCTTCTTGGAATGGTCAACAATATTTTGTATCATTCATAGACGACTATTCAAGATATGCATACATTTTTCTTATTCATGAAAAGTCCCAAGTATTGGACGTGTTCAAATCATTTAAAGCCGAAGTTGAAAACCAACTCAACAAAAGGATAAAGAAAGTCAAATCTGACCGTGGTGGTGAGTACTATGGTAGATATGACGGCTCAGGTGAACAACGTCCGGGACCCTTTGCCAGATACCTAGATGAGTGTGGTATCGTCCCACAGTATACTATGCATGGGTCGCCTAGAATGAATGGTGTTGCTGAAAGACGAAACCGGACTCTTATGGATATGGTAAGGAGTATGATTAGTCATTCAACCTTACCAGAATCACTCTGGGGAGAGGCACTCAAGACCGCAGCCTACATTTTAAATAGGGTACCAACTAAAGCCGCTGTCAAAACACCTTATGAGCTTTTGGACCGGGCAAAAGCCTAGTTTAAAGCATTTTCATATTTGGGGTTGTCTTGCTGAAGCAAGGCCTTATAGGCCGAGTGAAAAGAAATTGGATACCAAAACAGTAAGCAGCTACTTTATTGGGTACCCTGAGCGATCAAGGGGGTATAAGTTTTATGATCCTAAAGTTAAGACAATCTTTGAGACGGGAACTGCAACGTTCTTTGAGGATATTGAGTTTGGTGGGAGAAATAAAGAAAAAGACTTTGTCTTTCAGGAGGATTCGGACTCAACAATTTCTATTGAGGAAAGTTTGATTCCTATTCCAGTTACTTTTGATAATGTTCAGGATTCTGTTCCTGTCATCAATCAAGAGCAACAAGACATTGTCATTCAACCACCTGAGGTACAAACTCAACAACCTCAAGATCAAGTGCCTTTGCGGCGATCCACTAGAGAAAGGAGAAATGCTATACCAGATGATTACATAGTTTTTCTTCTCGAAAATGAGAATGGTTGTGGTGTGATGGAAGATGACCCTGTCAACTTCCAAAATTCCATGAATAATTCAAACTCTATAAAGTGGATTGAAGCGATGAATGAAGAGTATAAGTCTATGCAAGACAATAAAGTTTGGGAACTTGTCCCATTGCCTGAAGGAAAGAAACCTATTGGTTGCAAATGGATTTTTAAAACCAAAAGGGATTCAACGGGTAATGTGGAGAGGTATAAGGCTCGTCTTGTAGCAAAAGGTTATACTCAAAATGAATGGATTGACTTTAAAGAGACCTTTTCTCCAGTTTCATCAAAGGACTCTTTTTCGGACAATCATGGCACTTGTTGTACATTTTGATATGGAACTCCATCAAATGGATGTCAAGACGGCGTTTCTCAATGGAGACATTGAAGAAACAATCTATATGGTGCAACCTGAAAACGTTGTGTTGGGAGACCCAAAGAAGATGGTTTGCAAATTGACAAAATCCATTTATGGACTAAAGCAAGCTTCCCGTCAATGGTACCACAAATTTCATCAAGTGATTCTCTCGTATGGTTTTGAGAGCAACGTTGTTGATGATTGTGTGTATCACAAGTTCAATGGAACTAAACATATGTTCCTAGTTTTGTATGTCGATGACATACTACTTGCCACTAACGATAAATGCATGTTGCATGAAACCAATAAATTTCTATCAAATCATTTTGAGATGAAAGATCTTGGTGATGCCTCTTTTGTATTAGGAATCCAGATTTACCGAGACCGTTCTCGAGGTTTACTTGGATTATCACAAAAGAGCTACATCGATAAAGTGCTTTAAAGATTTGGCATGTATGATTGTAAACCAGGAGACACCCCTGTCGCTAAAGGAGACAAATTCAGTCTCAATCAATGTCCTAAAGGAATTCTTGAGATTCAAGCAATGGAAAAGATTCCATATGCTTCGGCAATTGGGAGTCTTATGTATGCTTAGGTTTGTACGCGTCCGGATATTGCGTATATTGTTGGAGTTTTAGGCAGATACTTAAGCAATCCAGGTATGGATCATTGGAAAGCAGCCAAACGAGTCATGAGGTACTTGAAAAGAACAAAAGATCACATGCTCACATATAGGAGGTCAGACCAATTGGAGATCATTGGTTATTTTGACTCCGATTTTGCGGGATGCCAAGATAGTATGAGATCCACATCAGGCTATGTCTATCTGTTGGGTGGTGGAGCTATATCATGGAAGAGTGCAAAACAGACTCTTATAACTTCATCCACCATGGCAGCAGAATTCGTAGCATGTTATAAGGCATCTAACCATGGTATATGGCTGAGGAACTTTGTCACGGGGCTGCGTATTGTGGAAGGAATTGAAAGGCCGCTTAAGTTATATTGTGACAATAAATCAGCCGTAATGTATTCCAACAACAACAGGAGCTCGACGAAGTCGAAACATATCGACATCAAGTTCTTAGTTGTTAAGGAAAGAGTGCAAAGTGGACAGATTTACATAGAGCATTTAGGAACAAACTCCATGATAGCGGACCCTCTTACAAAGGGTCTACCACCGAAGGTCTTTCACGAACACACTTCTCATATGGGTGTTGTAGAGCTTCAGGATATCTAGATTCGGTGAGAGTTTGTTTATTTGTTTTATTTATGTTGTGTGCTTTATGTTTGCTTGTGTTGTTTGTAAACACACATATTTATTGTTTCTGATCAGATTTATAGTATTAGGTTATTACATTTTGCATATTCAGGATAAAGTTTGATCTCTTTAAATTTGGATCAGATAAAATTGATATGAATAAATCACCTTGCATATAATTTTATCTACCACATATTCATGATTGATCTATGTCATTTGATTATATTGATGTATGTGACCATTGACGTGTTTAGTTGTGATTGATACAACGAAAACAACTTTGATTCTATATTGATGTAATTGATGGACGAGATTGTAATATGTCACATCATGATAATGACAAACATTTTCTGCGCGCTAAGGTTGACACATTTATTTTATACATGCGTAGTCCAGTGGGAGATTGTTAGAATAATTTTGGGACTAATAATGTCATTAAATAAATGTGTTGGGTCATTATTAATTAAGTCAAAATTGATGTGGTCTAATTTAGAATAAAGTTTGTGACTTAAGGACATATTTGTCATGAAGTTATTATGTGGCTACCATAAGTGCTAATCTAATTTGATGAGGGGCCAAATTAGAAATAAGCAATAGTTATTAGTAACTGTCTGGCAGTTATTAATAACATGGTAGGTCCCTGATTGCAGTACGTACGATAATTTTCTTGTATCCCCGTCAACCAGAATTCTCAAGACTCAGGCAAACTGCAATCAGAAGACCATCCAACTCTTGGTGTTTGCAATCCATGGATTCAGGTACGCTTCCGCTATTAAGATCTATGGTTTGGTTTCTCTTGAATTGAATTAGGATTAATTTTAGGGATTTAAAATCCTAACACAAAATGTTGTTCAAAATACATCCAACAGTTGATTTTGACATGGCTGGAAAATTTTGATTGATAAGAGAAACATTTAGATAATACAATATAAAAAAAAAACTTCAAAAGCAGCCAACATAATATAGCTATAATCACAAAGAGGGGTAAGTCATCAAAAACCATAGTTTGATTTCAACAAAAGTAACACTTCAGTTTTTTTTTTTTTTCAATTTTTGGCTTCTTCTTGAGCTTAGTGTTGAGATCTTCACGGTTAGAAACACCGACCTTGAATGAGTGATCGTCACTTTGTTGTGCCTCAGGTTGGGATGGTGTAGATATGAGTTTACATTTCTCAACGGATTTTTGAACCGAAAGTTCATTCGATTATGTGTATTTTGTCTGAGTTGGAATAATGACTGGATTATCTTGTTTTTCAGACTCATGTTCGATGAGTGCAACTGATGTTGAGATATTGGGCAGAGTGTCCTGTCCAATGTCTTTAGTTTCTTCAGCAGCAAAAACAACTGTGAACTTTGTTCTCATGGCAATAGGCATATCATTTTTTGGAGCTTTCATATACACAAGGAAGTTGTTCTTGTGTGACAGCTCAAAAAAAGACTGTGGAGGTGCTTGATTAGGAGCCTAATTAAGAAATACGAACATGAATAAGTCATAAAGTTGTAGTAAAAGAATATGAAGTTTGGTCAACTTTGTGACTTACCATCGATGTTGCATCGACGATGTCCGTTGCTAGACATGAAAGTATGTTTTCAGCAGATTGACCATAGAGAGTAGCTGATATGAACCCTGTTGAGTCTTCTATATCTACTTCAATTCTAGGCCTAGAACATAGTAGAATAATTTGTTATTTGTTTATTCCCGCAGAGAGTTAAGAAGTGTTCGTTATTTGCATAAAAGAAATACGAAAGTTAGTTGGTCGAACCAGGGAATAGCTCTTGCTTGTGGAGTATCACAGAAAAGACATTCGAACAGAGTTTGTAAAACTGTGACATCTTTCACAAGAAACGTATCAAAATGGTTGCTTAAAGTCTGTAACTTTCAGCTTGCCCTTCACCCAAAATGCCGACCTCTGTAGATAAAGGAAAACATGTCTAATATATGTAAATGTAAATAAAAAAAGATATGATAAAACATGTCTAAGCATTCATACCATCAGAGCCATATCATGCACATGGCTGACTGGAATAATTTGATCATCAGGAGGAGGACGAAGTGGAATAGATAAAGTGTCATAGCTTTTGTCGTCGATCAGATCAGCAATTTTTTTAGAGTTGTCGATGATCCTGTTTACAGTCAATGGAAAGAGATGAGGTAAAAAAATAAACAGAACATGAACTTAAAGAAAAAATAGATTTAAAATCTGTGGCATGTGTGTTGTGTAAGAAATTAGACCATCCGCGAAGTTGCTTCGCGATGTCGAATTTAGGTTCAATGATGAAGCATGTCGTATGTTTCGTCTGAACACTAACAGCTCCTGAAATTAAAAAAAAAACACATAAATATTGCAAATTTCTCATTGCTATTTTTAGATACATACATATAAGGATTTTATTGTTGGTGAACTAACCATTGTGAGAAACAACTTGTGATTGAATGGCATCAATAATTGGCCTTCTATGAATAATGTTTGAGAGTGTTTCGCATTCATTTGTAGTGAAAGAATCCCACATCGTTAACGTCATGGTTTGAAATCTCCGGTAATGAAATAACAAAAGTCATTATTCATACTTATGTCAATCAGCAAATACAGTATGCACACTTACATATGTAATTTTAGAAGTTTCAAATTCTTACTTTGCATTAAGAAGAACCACTTCTTGTATTGCGCTAGCGGTAGAGGATCTTGTCTGGATTTTCCTCTTTGGAAGAATGTCTATAGCAGCATCGAGGATATCTGCACATTTATTTTGTCAATTATGTTACAGAGAAACAGATTTTTGAAAGTGAAAAAAAAATCACAGGTTGTAAGCATGTATTACTAATATGTGACACTTTGTCCATATGAATTTGAAGATCTGAGAAAGGAGTGAAGTTCTAAGTTGATTCCAATAAGGTTGCATGGTTTTCTTCTACTTCTTGAATTGTTGTTCGTGAATTTAGAGTCAAGTACAGCTCGTCATGTCGTTGTTTGTACTCTGTCTTTGCTTCCTTAACAGATGCATTCGAGATGAGATATGTTTTAGTCAGCTGGAGCTTGTTTTGAAAAGCTGTAATCGCTGAATCAAATATCACTGCCCGTATTTTGTTTCCCTGTGACAAAATCAATAGCGAAGGTAAATATAGCAGAGAATATTCGTTAATAACGTTTGTTAAGAAAGATGAAAAACCTGCAGGTCTACTAAGGTCAACGATTGGTATTTGATAGGGCTTCGAGTTGAAGAACAGGGGGTTGTCTTTTCAGCAACAACGACTTTAGATGTCCAGCCCAGTTCATCTTTTTGTATTTCAGGTATCAACTTATATTTTTTGAGGCAGTTTCAAAACTGCACATTTACAAAGAAGAATCGAAGAGAATGTAAAAAAAATGGTTAAAATAAATTGTTTTTACTGTTCCAGAATCATATATTCTAAAGCTAATAGAAAAAAATGGATATAGAATTCATAAGCTATACTAATTGAACAGTTTTCAGTAAGCATCACAGTATATGTCTTATTGTTTGTGAATATTAAAATATGAGGAAAAAGATACTAACTTTGAAGTAAAAAATTGATTAAAATAAATCTGTTTTACTTGTTTCAGAACCATATATTTTAAAGCTCGTAAAAAATGGATATAGAATTCATAAGCTATACTACCTGAACAGTTTCCAGTAAGCATCACAGTACATGTGTTATTGTTTGTGAATCTTAAAATTTGAAGAATAAGATACTAACCTTGAAGTCATCATGTGGAGAGCAGAAGAGAAGATGTTATTTTAGCTGGAATTGGTATTAGAAGGGGTATTTAGATGTATTTATTGAAGAAGCTGTGTAATAAAAACAAAGAGACTGTTTATTAATATTCTACTATGATGTCTACTTTGGTGCCTATTGGTATTCTAATTTATTGAAGTGACATGACAATAAATATATTAGAACCAGCAAGAGTAACATGCCTTGTGTGAATGTAACTAAACTATGGAAAGTAGCAAATTGAGCATCAAAGATAGCACACAATTCTGATAAATAGCAATACTAAATATAACACTCCTAATCAGCAAAACGTTTTTGATAAAATAGTGATACTAAATATAACATTCCTAGACCAACAGCTTTTAGGTAAACTTAAAAAAAATGCATTTTTGGTCCGAAAATCAGAACTTGCAAGACATTCAAGCACAAAATATGATAATCAACAGTATAGAAGGCCTATAGAAGGATATGGAGTAAATGCAACGCTACCAGAAAAAAGGCATTTAACTACAGTTTTTTTTTTTTTTTAGAAATCTACGGTTTTGTCTTAAACTAAAGTCTTTTAAAGTAGACTACGGTCATCCTTTTTTTGGCAGTTAATAGACTCTAGTCAGTTTGAAAACTGGAGAGATTAGCTTTATATTCTCTATGGTCAATGGGCGTGTTTGGTATAGATTAAATTCGCCAGTTTTTGTTTTTAGTATAAGCAAAAACGATTTTGGGTGTTTGGTAAAACTGCGGTTAGAAAAAACTTCAAAATCGCTTTTGGAATTTGTACAAGATTCGGAAAAGCTACGAATCGTAGCTTTCTTAAACAGCGTTTTTAAAAAAGCAAGAGAATTACTTTAATATCCTTTGTCAATTTTTTAAATCCCTAAATTATCTCCTAAACTCTCTAACTAAAGAAACTTAGTCACAGAAGAAATAAATACACGTTTAAATAGTCTGCTTATAATTTAAACAGAATAAAAAAAAAACTACCTTCTATAAAATAGCAAATATTTGAATTGATCTCTTATATACGAGATTTACTCATTCAGATTACACAACACAGCAATAAATACCCTATACATGCGTATTTACAATTGACTAAGCTAATTTGTTACTAAAAATGTGATACACAGATTTGACTTCAGATTTGATCACGTCCAGTTTAAGTATGTGGAAACAGTTGCACTTAATTACACAAACATGTGAGGAACAACGCAGTGAAGCAAGGCGGTCTCATTTTCATCTCTGCATACGTGTTTGGGGAAGAAACTGAACAGAAAAAGAATCAAGTAAACAAGTGGTAAGCTCTAATCATACTATGCAACTTTTTTACTGTCAAAATTTTTTCAGGTCACGTGTAATAACTGAACTTTGGTGGCTCTCAATTTTTAGGACTAACCATATTTCAGAGATTCAGAGTTTGAAGTTGACGTAGAGGAACTTTTACTGAGTGATTCTACAAACAAGGTAAATTATTTTCCAATGTAATCAGCTTGTAAAAAGTAACCACAAAACAGATAACAAACTTGAAAAAATGTCTACATTTCCATAACAATTCAAGTCATTTTTATGTTTTCCAATTCAAGCCCATCTTCAATTTATCATTAACAACTTTTATCAGAACATATTACTACGATTGTGTCAAGTGAAAAAATTGAAATCCGGCCAGAACCAAAACCCAAACGCAACACAAACGCAATTCTATTCAATAACGAAATCATATATCTAACAAGCTCGAAACCAAAAAAAAATAAGCTTAAAACCCTATATTCAATCGGATTGAGGAATGACAGAACCAAAACCCCCAAACATAAACCATAAATTCATTTTGAAGAATAATCGGATTTGAAGAAAAGAAGTAGAGACGTTTGATGAGGCTTACAAGGTGATGAAGAAGATCGAGTCGGCGGCGTCTCTGAAGGAGCAGAGAGCTGATGAAGCGGCTCAAGTCGGCGGCGTCTCTGAAGGAGCGGTTCATCCTGGAGCAGAAGATCAACCGAGCTCTGGCGCTGGTCCACTGGAAGACGACATACTCTTGGAGGAGACGCTGGGCGAGCTCGACTACAGTTTTTAGATCAAAACCCCCAAACCCCTAAAATCAAAAACCTAGAAACCCCTAAACCAGGAAACCCAAAAATCTAATACCCCCCCACTTAAAAATCAGCTCAATGATTTGAAGAACAATCTCGAGCACAACGGATTTGAAGAAATAAATCAGCTAAACCCTCGTTTCCCCGGCGACGTAGGCTCGCTCGCTCGCGCTCTCTCTCTCTCTCTCTAAAAACAATGTCGCTCGCGATTTTGGATGTGGGGAAAGAGAAGAAAAAGTAACTTCGGTTAAAGATAAACCATTGAATGAGAAAAGCGGTGCATGTGTTAAAAAATTAACTTCGGTTAAAAATTAACTCATCTGTATACTATTATCTATATACTAGTCAAAATATAGATAAGTAAACTAGTAATATTATTATCTATATACTCTATCTGTATATCAAATCAATATACTCATAATTATAAGTAAACTAGTGTGTATATTTTACATTTTTACTATTGAAAGAATTAAAATAATACATTTTTTAAAAGAATTAACCGATTGAAAGAAATAATACATTTTTTAAGTTTTACTATTTACTATTTCATATGATATATAATAGAAATAATTCATTTTTTAAAAATACGAGAATGTTAATCTCGTTTATATTCCTTTGTTACTTTTTTTTTGTAGTATAAATAATGTTTACATCGAATGTTATTTAGTCTTATGTTATCACATATTCGTTTTCAGGAACAAATGGATATCACATCAGACGATGAGTTCGACATTGTTGCCAAAAAGGAACATAACGAACACAGTGTTCTTATACGGAAAATTGCTCATTTGATGCAAATTTATTATGATACATACATACATAAAGTTCCTTGTATGGATTAAAAAAAAACGGGGCATATTTTTCTTCAAGAGATATTGAGGGGAAACAGAATTCGGTGCCAACGACTGTTCAGAATGGAAAAAGAGGTTTTCACAAGTTTGTGCAATAACTTGGAAACAAGTTACGGTTTCAAAGGTTCAAGACATATGACTGCATTGGAGATTTTAGGAATGACTCTAATGATTCTAGGACATGGTCTAGGAAATCGGTTAGTGCAAGAGATGTTTCAACATTCTGGTGAGACGATAAGTCGATATTTTTCGGAGACGTTGGATATATTATGTCTCATGGGAGCCGATGTCATAAAACCTGCTGATCCAGAATTTAAGAGTACTCCCAAAGAAATAGCAAACGATCCAAGATATATGCCACATTTTAAGGTATTATACTCATATTTTTGTTATTTATTTTCATCGATACTCTGTATAAATTAATTGAGATATTTGTTTAAAGTCAGAAACGAATGACTTTTATTCAGCCATTTAGGCTTGTTTAAATAGAAAATTACAGAGTAAATGCATTACATAAAACTAGCAACTAATTGATCCTATCTTATCAAAACAGATTACAGCTATTAAAAAGAGATTACAGCTAATTACTTCTGATTCTAATTAATTACAAATAGAATAAAATATACTAAATAACAATCCTAATAATTACTGTTAATATTCTCGACACCCCTCCTCAAGCTAGAGAATAGATATCGATCATTCCCAGCTTGGATAGAAACCTTTCGAACATAGCAGTAAAAAGTCCCTTAGTAAGAACATCAGCGAGCTGTTCAGATGATGGAACAAAGGGTATGCAGATATCGCCGTTTTCCAGTTTCTCCTTGATGAAATGTCGATCTATTTCGACATGTTTTGTCCGGTCATGCTGCACAGGATTCTGAGCAATATTGATTGCTGATTTGTTGTCGCAGTACAACCTCATCGGTTTATCTCCTTCAACCTTCAGCTCCTCTAAGATCTTCCGAAGCCATAACAACTCACATACTCCTTGCGCCATGGCTCTGAACTCGGACTCCGCACTGCTTCGAGAGACAACTGGTTGTTTCTTGCTCCTCCAAGTAACTAAGTTGCCCCAAACAAAGGAGCAATAGCCAGTGGTAGATCTCCTGTCTGTAGAACTTCCGCCCCAATCAGCATCCGTGAAGATCTCCACTCTTCGGCTCCCATTCTTTGAAAACATAATTCCTTTACCCGGGCTTCCTTTCAAGTAATGAAGAATCCGATAAACCGCCTTGGAGTGTTTTTCTGATGGACAATGCATAAACTGACTAACCAAGCTCACTGCAAACGCAATATCTGGCCTTGTATGCGCCAAATAAATTAGCTTCCCCACCAGCTTCTGATACCGGTTCTTGTTCACAGCCTCAGCACCATCTTCTTTTTCGAGTTTCTGATTCAGATCGATAGGAGTTGCCACTGGTTTACATCCGAGCAATCCAGTCTCTTTCAAGAGATCAAGAACATATTTTCTTTGTGAGATAACTATTCCTTTTGAGGATCTAGCCACCTCCATTCCAAGAAAATATTTGAGCTGTCCTAGATCTTTGACCTCAAACTGGTTGGATAAGAAGTTCTTCAGTGACTCCAACTCTACTATGTCATCTCCTGTCATCACAATGTCATCTACATACACAATTAAAATAGTAATTTTACCATGATTGTGTTTGTAGAACATCGTATGATCTGAATGAGCTTGAGTGTAACCATGTTGTTTCACAGTTCTCGTGAATCTCTCGAACCATGCCCTCGGAGATTGTTTCAATCCATATATGGATTTCTTTAGCTTACATACTCTGCCATCCTTCTTTAGCTCATCAAAGCCTGGTGGAGCTTCCATATACACCTCCTCCTCTAGCTCGCCGTTTAAGAACGCATTCTTCACATCAAACTGTCTGAGAGGCCAATCCAGATTAGTGGCTAACGAGAGAAGAACATGTACGGTGTTTAGTTTGGCCACAGGAGCGAAGGTTTCCTCGTAGTCCAGGCTGTATGTCTGAGTGAAGCCTCGTGCTACGAGTCGAGCCTTGTATCTCTCAATCGAGCCATCAACATGGTATTTTATGGTAAATACCCACTTGCTGCCGACACATCGGGTAAAGAGGTAAGATCCCACGTGTCATTCTTCTTCAGGGCCTTCAACTCCTCAAAGACCGCCTCTCTCCATCTCGGAACCTCTAGAGCTTCATGTATCGACTTAGGTAGTTCATCATCCATAATCCTGGTGGAAAAGGCTTTGAAATCTGGTGAGAGCTTATGATAAGATACGAAATTGGATATTGGATGTTTTGTGGTACATGATCTGACACCTTTGCGTACGGCTATGGGTTCAAAGAATTCTATAGAAGGTTCTAAATTTGGAAGAGAAGTAGGAGAAAGAGAAGTCGTACCTTGGACCTCGGTCGAGTCCGATGATTGGCCCACCTCGGGAGCTGGTGGAATATTACTTGGTTGAGTCCTCCTTTCAGAATAAACACGAAGTTCAGTAGGTGGTTCCAAGTTGTTTTCTACCTGGGTCTCACGAGGTTGTGAATTTATAGGTTGTGAAATCCTAGGATTAGTTACAGAAATAATTGGTTCCACTAAACTATTTTCAACCGATTTTGGCAAAGATATTTTCTCCCAAAAACTCATTTCAGAATCATTCTCCCCCGGAATGGAGTCTTTCTCAAAAAAAGGTTGTTTTTAAAAAAAAGTGACATCCATACTCACGTAATATTTTCCAGATTTAGGATCAAAACATTTATACCCTTTTTGTGTTGGTGAAAAACCAAGAAATATGCATTTATGTGCCCGGGGATCAAGCTTTCCTCTATTATGGCCGTGTATGTGAACAAAAGCAATGCAACCAAAATTTTTTGGTGTTAAATCAGTGAACGATCTATTTTCAGGAAACATATTCTTTAGTGCTTGCAAAGGAGTGATGTAATTAAGAACTCTTGTAGGCATTCGATTAATCAGATAAGCCGCAGTTAAGAGCGCTTCATTCCAAAAACGATTAGGAACATTCATAGCAAATAATAATGCCCTAGATACCTCTAATAAATGCCTATTTTTCCTCTCAGCCACTCCATTTTGTTGGGGAGTATCAACGCAAGAACTGTGATGAATAATTCCTTTTTCTTTCAAAAAATCACCCAAGATTGCATTAAAATATTCTCGGCCATTATCGGTTCTAAGAACTTGAATATTAGTATGAAACTGAGTATTAATCAAAGAGTGAAAATTTTTGAAAACATTTGCTGCCTCGGATTTTTCCTTTAGAAGATAAATCCATGTGATTCTAGTGTGATCATCAATGAATGTGATGAACCATCTAGAACCTGAGGCAGTTTTTACTCTTGAAGGGCCCCAAATATCACTATGCACGAGTGAAAAAGGTTTTGATGGCATATACTTCAAAGTAGGATAAACAGATCTATGATGTTTTGCCAATTCACAAACTTCACAACAAAAAGATGAGATGTCTTTATTTTTAAAAAGATTTGGAAACAAATATTTCAAGTAATTAAAACTGGGATGGCCTAACCTATAATGCCACAACATTATTTCATTCTCACAGGACAAGGTAGTAAAACATCTTGGTTTCTGAACTTGTTCATCTGAAGGATTTTCCGAGACCAAGTGATAGAGTCCATCAACTTCCTTAGCATTGCCAATCATCTTCCCCGAACAAGGATCCTGAAATTCAAATCCAGCAAATGTTACTGTAGCAATACATTTGCAATCATGAATAATACGACTAACAGAGATGAGATTGCAAGAGAGCTTTGGAACATGTAGGACATTTAATAATGTGAGAGATGGAGAAATAATAATAGAGCCTTTTCCAGCAATAGAGGTTAGAGAACCATCGGCAATTTTAACTTTCAGATTTCCAGATAAAGGATAATATGAAGAGAATATGGAGGAACTACCAGTCATATGATCTGTTGCCCCTGAATCTATGATCCAAGGGTTTAATTTTGAGCCGGCTGTGAAAGCTGTAGGGTATGTACCTTTTTTAGCTAAAGAAGAAGAGGCAATGTAAGATGATGAGTTAGGAGTGTTGGATATGGAATGAGAACTCATTAGTTGATACAATTGCTCTAGCTGTTCTTTGCTGAAGGCAGACGTCTCTGAGGCAAATTTCGGCTCTTTGGAAGTGTCTTCGGATGAGGCATGAAAACCCTTTGAATCACGAGGATTCCGGTAAGATGAAGGGTTCTCGGCTGGCCTGCCATGCAGCTTCCAACACTTCGCTTTGATGTGTCCCGGCTTGTTGCAGTGCTCGCAGAACGGTCGGTCTTTCTCGCTGCGACGATCAGTGCGACGTGGTGGCTGACTGGAGAACAGGGCAGATGGTTCGGTGGAGGTTGATGAGTGTCCGCCAAGCATAACAGTCCGCCGGCTCTCTTCTCTTCTGACCTCGGCAAAGACCTCCCTTGTACTCGGCAATGGATCACGGCCAAGTATGCGTCCCCTCACTTCATCCAGCTCTTTATTAAGTCCGACGAGGAACTCGAAGACGTGCTCTTTCTCCACCATTTTCTGAAATAAGGCTCGGTCCTTTGCACAGACCCACTCATGATCGCTGAACATGTCTATTTCCTGCCACAATGTTTTCAAATCCGTATAATATTGAGTAACGGATTTATCACCTTGTTTTAGCCGCCATAGCTGAGTTTTGAGCTCGAACCACTGTCCCGCATTCCCGAGATCAGAGTAAGTCTCGTTCACAGCGGTCCAGATAGCATGAGCGGTGGGCAGGAAGAGATATGTTCTTCCTACGCTCGGTTCCATGGAATTTATGAGACACGACATGATCATAGAGTTTTCTGACTCCCATTTTTCCGTGTCGGCAGCCTTCTCAGTCGGTCTCGTGCTGGTACCTGTAAGATAGCCGAATTTTCCACGGCCTCGGATGAACAGTTTAACCGATTAGGACCACTGTAGGAAATTGTTTCCATTCAGTCTGTGAGAGGTGATGGACAGGTTTTGGAAGGTTTCAGTGTTTGGAGAGATTTGTGGTGGGTGAGCAGGGCTCATGAGAGCCGATGTATCATCAGAGGGTTCAGCCATTTTAGGCTCTGATACCATAAAGTCAGAAACTAATGACTTTTATTCAGCCATTTAGGCTTGTTTAAATATAAAATTACAGAGTAAATGCATTACATAAAACTAGCAACTAATTGATCCTATCTTATCAAAACAGATTACATCTATTAAAAAGAGATTACAGCTAATTACTTCTGATTCTAATTAATTACAAATATAATAAAATATACTAAATAACAATCCTAATAATTACTGTTAATATTCTCGACATTGTTTTTTTTTAAGGATTGCATTGGTGCTATAGATGGTGTTCATGTTCCAGCTTCTTTACCTCAAGCAGATCAAATACCGTTTATCGGTAGAAAGAAGATTCCTACTCAAAATGTTATGGCTGTATGTGATTTCAATATGAAATTCACTTTTGCGTATGCTGGTTGGGAAGGTAGCGCTCATGATTCAAGGGTATTCTCTGCCGCTCTTCGTGATACTGAGATTAACTTTCCAAAACCTTCAGAAGGTATGACTTTTTTTTTTTTTTATAGCTTTGTCTTGTATACAGTTTAAACTAAATCATTATATTCAACTTGATATGTCACAGGAAAGTATTATCTGGTTGACGCTGGTTATCCTAATTTGCCTGGATATCTTGGTCCGTATAAAGGTCAAACATACCATCTGGAGCATTTTCGTGCAAGAAGAACTCAACCTACTACAAGCAAAGAAATCTTCAATCGTGCACATTCTTCTCTGAGAAGCGTCATCGAGCGGAGCTTTGGAGTGTGGAAAAAAAGATGGAGAATCCTGAATGTCATGCCGAGTTATCCATTCAAAAATCAAGTAAAAATAGTTATCGCAACTATGGCACTGCATAACTATATTCGAATGCATGCAAGACAAGAGATGGATTTTGAAATATTCGACGAGACAGAGAGGGCGATGGCGAAGGGGATGAAAACGACACAACTGAAGATCAATATGAAGATTGTCAGACTTCTTCGAGTAGTATGGACAAGTTAAGAGATGAGATTGCTGCAAGTTTAGTAGAAACGATAAATTTGTAGTTTACATTTTTGTTTAAAAACTTTATATTAAAAATAAAATAAATTTGTAGTTTACATTTTTGTTTAAAAACTTTATATTAAAAATAAAATAAATTTGTTTCGTCCATATTTTTCTAGTTTGTAATTATAATTCATATATATGCATATAAATAAGTATATAAATAATTATTATTTAATTTATAAGACCATGTCTATTTTAGTCTTTTGACCATAATATATTTATTTTACCAAACGCTCAATCAGTTTTTGTTACCAGCAACAACTGTTTTATAAACAGTTTACCAAACACCTGTCAGTTTTAAAAAAAACAGTTTTTTTTAAAAACAGAAACTAAAAGCACTTTTTAAAAAAACAAAGCTGTGCCAAACGGTGCCAATATAATAATAGAGTGTAAAACTTAAAAAATAAAAAATGGTTCAAATTTTTACCAAGTTTAGAAGGAGGGAAATTTTCCCTCTTAAGAATTTCATTTTTAGCGGTGTATGAAAAGTAAAAAAAAAAATTGACTTAGTGCGCGTATACACTATAGTATATTCACTTTCTATATCTCACTTCACCATACTTTTTTTTAGTTGGTTATAATTTTTAAAAAGTTCAGGTTGTGTTTGGTAGTTAACTCAAAAAGTTTTTGTTTTCTGTTTTCTAATTTTTGTAGTTGTACTGAAAAACTGTTTTGTAGTTGTTTTCAAAAAGCTGTTTGGTACAGTTTTCATTTTTGTTTTTGAGAAAGTGAAAAAATTGAAAAAAGTGTTTGGTATAGTTTTCATTTTTGTTTTTGAAAGAATGAAAAGAGAAGATGAGGAGAAAGATGAGAGAAGAGAAGAATTTTTTTTTCAAAAACACCTTTTATTTGTTTTCAGTTTTCTTTACTTTTTTTCCAAAACAACTTCAAAATTTTTTGAAATTTTTTTCCAAAAACTTAAACCAAACATGTTTTCAATTTTTTCAACTCAAAAACAAAAAAATTGTTTTTGAGAGGAATACCAAACATGGTCAGATCTTCTATCTCTTTCATCTTGTATCATCTCTATTGTGTTGCCGACCACCGTCGCCCTCCTCCCCGCCTCGCCTCTGCTGTCCTGCACACTCAACCGTCCTCAGCGAGTTTCATCTCCCTTTTTCTCTTATTATCAGCTCTCGCTCTTGTCTCGTATCTCTCCTCTCGAATTTCTCTCCAAGTTCAGATCCTCTCTCTCTCATGTCGAATCTCTCTCTACAAATTTCTGCCCAACCGCCACCGCGATTCCCCCTCTCTCTCTCGGCCCTTTGGCGCCATTCCTCACCTCCTCCACTCTTCCCCTGCCTCCATGGCCGAGAAAGGTTTGTGACCTAATTTAATTTGTATATTGTCTTTATATTTTATAAAATTTCCGACTTATTTTAGGTCGACTTCTGCATATAGTTGACGCTGCTTGTTGTGTGTTTGAGGATTTCGTGAGGTTAGGGTTTAATTTGGGGTTTTTTTAATATTTGAAATTTCTATTATTCTGAACCCTAACCAATTTAACACAATTTTTCTCATATTTGTCGGAGAAAAGGAAGATACGAGCAGGAATGTGGCTGAGCTCCGACCCCATCACCACAAGTAAGAGAATGGGAATTGAATTTTTTGAATGAATATGGCTGATTTCAGTTTTTTTACATCTCAATGGATTCTGAAATATTTATTTTAGATTGGCTTGAGGTTGATTTTGAGTAATTTAGTTAACTGAGTCTTAGGTTTTTTACATCTCGATGAGCGATTCAATCTGCTATCTGTAAGTTGTTTCAGTTTCATTACAAAAAATAAATATTCAACCCATTGTTAGTTTAAAACTTTCACAAGTCCAAATGGGCTTAGTCAAGCCGGCAGTGTTTTGAACTATTGTTCTGCTCTTGATTCTTTTCTTTCTTTCTTTGAACAGGTCAGGAAAGAGATGGAAACGGTAGACCAAAGCATAGCATAACAGGGTAAGTTGTAGAAGTCAGGCTTGCATACTTTTTAGGGAAAATATAGGGTGTTGATCTGAGTATTTGAGCTTAGTGATATTGTTGAAGTAAAACAAATAATTTCTTGCTAATATTCATCCATGTGGTTATCAGATCTGTTTCTATGCATTCATCAACACTCATGACTTGTTAGACTATAGAAGCAAGTTATCTTGTAATAAAAAAAGTTACAATATTTGATAGTAGTCAGAATACAAGTGTGAACGAGTTTGTTGTGTTAAGTCTAATAACGGTGATTCTGACTTGAACATTGCTACTTGAGCTTGTTTTGTTCTAATATTTCATAGTCTTCCAAGGATGCAATTGGTACATATTTTTTTATTTGTAAGTAATCAGAGGCTATTTCAGATGCAAACAAAAGCGATTGAGTTGGATCTTTCCAATTCAAAAGCTTACTTGAGAAATTGGTACATATTTTTTTATTTGAGGCTATTTCTATGTCAAAGTTTATGAGAATTGAATTGGAATTTTGTGATGGGCTTGATGAATCCGATTAATGTTTGTCGCTTGATTTATGAATGAAGTTTATCAATGTCTATCCTAGTTTTCTTTAATAATTATGATGCGCAATGGATGATTTCTATCTGGATAGCTACATTAGCACAATCGGAGTCTACTTATGTGGAAGCAAGATGTGACTTTGAAGCACATCGGGGCAGCAATGCGGGGCAGCAATGAGGCTGTCCTAGTTCAGCAACGAAGCTAATTGATTTCAAGAGTGAGTCTATCCACAGTGGGTCTATGACAAATTGTAAGTACTTAATATGGATTAAAGATTTGTATATAAGCCTTGATGTTATTATGATATTAATATTGATTTCAAGATATTAATATTGACAACGCTAGTAACCATTCAGATGGTTGTGGTCAGATTCAAAACGATTAAATTTTGAGATAGGTATGGTAGTGTGTGTGTGTGTGTGTGTGTGTGTGTGTTTGTTTAGGTAGGTCTGTGTGTGTTATGTTAGGTAAGTCTGATTTGATCATGTGTGTGTGAAATATTAGTGTTAGTGTCTAATTAGTGTTAGGTTCAAAGCTAAACAATGTCTCAGGGTGTTAGTACATGGTGTGGCTTTTTCTTATGTCTCAGGTGTTTATGATTTTGTGTGATTTTGGTGTGTTTTTCCCTTGCCTGCAGGTTCAATGGGTTCACTATATTAGCTTTGCTTGTAGGGTCATAAACAAATTGTAAGTAATTTATCTTTTCCAAATATTTGTAATGCCAAATTTATGCATGTAAATGTAAATTATATTTATGATTGATTTAATGAAATATGAGATTTTTTTATATTATTATTAGATATTTTTTGGATATTCATTTATTATAAATGTATTTTAGTATATATATTTATTTAAATATATATTTTTATTAAAAAAATTGCTCTAAAGAAATAAGATGTAGTATATATTGTAAAAATATAATTTCATAAATATAAACTGCAGCTAAACAATGTAGTCTTCAACAGAAAAGACTAGAGTTATAGGCAAAGAGATAAGACTCCAGTGCAATAAATGCCACAAAAACGCGGTAGTCTGTCTAATTGAATCAATTAAGACTAGTTAAAACTGTAGTGTTTTTTTCTTATGTAATTGAGTTCTATATAACTATAGCATAACGTTGTAGTATTTATAGATGATACTAGTAAGACTATATCTAAAAAATGTAGTTATATATTTTAACTACAGTCTTATAAAACCAATACATTACGACAAAAAACTGGAGTCATAATTAAAGAGATAAGACTCCAGTGCAATAGATGACAGTCGGTAAACTGTAGTGGACTTAAAATGACTACGGCGTTCGGCAGTAGTTAAGAGGCCAAATTTCTGGTAGTGGCAGTTGAGTTTTTAGTGACGGAGATGAGATTGACATGTCACAAACCTCGAGGTCTGAGGACCATAAGGCTCGGACTCGTGCGAGCTAAGGCTACCAGACTGTGTTGTGCCATGGAAATAGGTGGCGAGTTACTGGAAACTTCCTTCGTAGATCCTGGAACAGAAATGTACATTTGGAACATAAGATTGTGGGTTTTGTTTCATATATTACTATAAATCTATGGTCGAAACAAAGATCATAAGATGATGAGGCCAAAGTTCCGAGTGCAAAATAATTGCAATCAGGCCAAAGATGAATAAACCTGGATAATTGCAATCTAATGCAATATTAGTTCCATTGTTGTCAACGAGGACAAAAAAACATGAAAACTTACACAAATATCACAATACAGATCAGGCATTAGATATGAGAACTTGGTCTAAAAGATATCTGGGAGACAGAGAGATCGTATAAAGACTTATTTCTGAATCTAAATGTTGATTTCAAAAAATATATAAACGGTAGCTAAACATACCACGAAGGGCTTTTTCGAATTCCTCGAGCTGTGAGTTAAACCCACGATTCGGAGATGCGATTGGTCTTTTGCTCTTGACATGTTCTAAGACTAGGAACGCGAAACTCCAGGAGCAGGGGTCCATTCCCACTGGCCATTTCTATGCATAAGTAGCCCATAAGCATCTCATAGGGGCTGTGAGTGCAAGTATCTCATTAATAGAAACAAAAAGAAGGGGAAAAGCAAACAGAGATTTTGCTACAATAATTTTTTAAGTTCTCGTCTGTTTTCCAATTATCTGCCCTCCTATTCTCTTTCCATCAGCCAAACACACACAGCTTCTATGAAAGAGAACATACCGTGCCAGAAGAGTCCCTTCCACCACAAAGCGGAAACATGCCGTCTGAGCGTGTGCTAGCCGTAGCATACCTACAGAATGTGGCTGCTTATTTCATGGTTGCATCATTTTAAGGCATGTAATACTCCTACTTAAATATGTGAAGTTTTAGTAATAAAATTTCTCTTATAAAAAATTAAATATCTCTGAACAGGTAAAAAAATATTCAAGAAAACCAGCAATAGTGTGACCAGTACTCACATTCTAGCCATAGGTATATCACCTTCAAGGGTCAACCTTTGCCACACATATGGTTTTTGAGTAGTATCCAGTACCCAAGCATCAGACATGACTCTTTTTCCTAGACGAGGACAAATTCAGCGGAACACAATTCACATAACCTATCAACCCGAAAAACATAAGAATTCAAAGACGTTACTCTTATGCTACAAAAAAAAAAATCAAGTCAACTCTTTTGCTTTTGCAAGAGAATAGCAACTGATAGAGAAAAAGAGCCGCAGATTAATCTTAGTCCCATTAGTTCCAGAAAGTTGGTAGTAAAGAAGCGATGTTCCATAAAAGCAACAAGTTTGGTAGATGTCATGAAACTTGCGAATTGGACAAAGAAGCTGTAGTTTCGTAGTTAATTTTTTTTAAAATCAAAAAGCTGTAGTTGACAAAACTACATTTTTTTTTTTTATCAATTTATAATGTTGATGTGAAGACATTAGAAAATAAACCTACTGCGAATGGTTAACTTAAGCACAAAGACAAGTAATTTCCCCTAAAGACACTCACTAAACATGTCAACACCCAAGAGTCTCCTTTCAGTCCAGCAAAAAAATGCGTTGGGAATGCAATTAATTTTGCATTCAACCCATACCTTTTTTACCTTTCAAAATTGAAGCAGACCTAAAATAAAAACACCAGGCCTTATTTGATGAGATTCAAGCATAAGCCTCTTTTATCTTGATCAGATTAGAAGCAGAATAGGTTATTATTACTTAATTTCATAAAAAAAAAATTATTGCCTTTGTGAGGAGCATAAAACCGATATAGGGATCAAAGAAAACATCGATGATCCATACCATAGTCCATACCATAGTGAAACAACAAGAAGCCCAAAATCAAAACTCCTCACAATCAATTCAACAAACACACGGTAGACAAATGACATTCGTGTTTTTTACTATCTTAATCTCAATAGCATTCCAAATTTTCAGAATTAATTCAACAAACATATGGTCGATAATTGATAGAGGCATATAGCATCAGTATTTATAAATTAACAACAAATATTTGAAATACAAAAAATATATAGTTGAGAAGAAAAGAAGTACCAGAATAGGAGTTGCGTCGGTGCTTCGTTCATTGGAGTCCTACGAGGAAATTCTGATTAAAACATTACCGTCGATTAAGAACCCGGGTCGGAGTCCTACGAGGAAATTGTAATTAAAACATTACCGTCGATTAAGAACCCGGGTTCTTCTTCTGATTCCTCTATATTCATCAATAACTTTAAAAAAAAAAACTCACCTAGGAGAGGGCTTTTAGGCTGAGCCTGCAGCGAAATCGCTGTCGGAGATGAACGTTGAAGGAGATTAGATTGGACAGAACTAATCACGAAGGCGTGGCAAAAGCGCGGCCGGTGTCGGACCAGAAGCTGTTCGGTGGAGTCAAGTTCGGGGAGATGGAGAGGGACTGCCTGCTGGCCCACGGGGCGTCGGCCAACCTCCACGAGCGCCTCTTCACGGTCAGCGACTCGTCTCAGATGAGCGTTTGCCGCGTCTGCGGCAGCGTCCCCACCGTCATCCAGCGGCCCGTTGCCGGAGGCCACAAGATCAGGGGCCCCTACCGCCGCCTCTGCCACTCCACCGACTCCAAGGAAGAGTGTGATTTGGAGCTTTCTCTTTGTCGCAACCTTCTCAATTTCCTCCCCTTCCTTTAGGTTCGTTGTTGTTGTTGTTTTTTTTTTTTTTTAAGAACCATGGACGTTTGTTGAAGAAGGGGAGAAGACAGGAGAAGAAAATCGGCTCTTGTCACTAAGGGAATAGATAATTTTTTTGCCACATGGCGCTCAAAGACGGGGGCAAAGGATTGCCACGTGGCACTCCCTGGATAGAGGTTTAAGTACCATAGACTCTTATTATCTATGGTATGGATAAGTCAACACTTTTTTTTTAATCAAAGATAAGGGCAAGATTTTTTTTTTTTTTAGTCAAAGACAAGGCAAGACTAATCGAGCTGAATAATACTTCTACCTTAATTCCTTGAGTCATGCCTTAAAAACATATGTTACAGTGAATATAAATAACAAATGGAACAGGATATTCAAACAGACCAAAGCCAAAAGAAAAGCTAGCAAATTATCCTTTGGAAACAGAAAAAAATACCCAAAAAAATTAATAATAACAATTACCACGCGTGACAAATGAAAGCAGAGACTCATATTAGGAATCTTCATCACGCAAATTTACAATGCATCAATAATCAAAGTAAATCTCTTTATACGTCAGCCCTTTGAAAATTAATCACATCGCATGACAGACACACCTGCAATAAAAATATATTTCCATTGAACCTTCTCCAAGCAATGACCGTTTCATCCACGTAATCAAGTGTCCATATGCCTTCAAATTTCACAGAGAAACACATAGAATAAGGTAAGCTGTGAGATATACTAATCATAGCTTTGATTTTATTTTATACACAAGCAGGTAAGAAGTGAATAAAAGAAAATACCTGAATTCAAAAAAAAAAATCATGAAACAAAGATATCACCATCGATGCTGATGTAAGGGACGCGTGCTACGTAATTCCAGTACTCTCCTTTCTCCGGCTCACACTTTTTTGCCAGCAAAGGGCATTCGTCTATGCACAAGCGTTGGAGACAATTTGGGAAATATTTCGCCGGAATCGTCTTCAGATTCCGACAGTTCGTTATCTCTAACTCAGTCAGATATATTCTTACCGACATGTTCTTCAACCCATCACAGTTCCGGATGATAAGACGTTTTAGAGATCTGGCAAGCCCGTCCAATCGAATGTCCTTCAACTCGTCGCAGCCGTCGATAACAAGAGTCTTTAGAGAAACGGGAAGGCCATTCTCTAGTAGAATCTGGCAGTTTCGGCAACCTTGGATTGATAAACCTTCGAGAGTGGTTGTAAGGTCTTCTCCAGAAACTCTCTGCAACTCGTCACATCCCGAGATGCTCAAATGTTTTAGAGAGACAGACATCACTTCGCCTGGGATTGTTTGTAACTTAGGCAACTTGTTTATGCGAAGTTTTCCCAATGATGTGAGTGTACGGAACTCGTTTTTGTCCAACGTTGTCAGACATGGAAATCCCGAGATTTCAATTACCCTTATAGTTTTCGGAAGTAGCCCTTCCTCCGGAAAAGACACGAAGTCTTCGTTGCTGCCTATTATTACAAAGGCTATCAGATTTGGGAGCCGCTCTAAACCCCAATTCTCACGGGAGGCGATGAATCTTTCGCAATCGAATATTTTGAGCTCTGTCAAGCTGGAGGGAAGACTATCTCCTTGAAAGGATTCGAGTTCCGGACAATCAATCATTATAAAAAACTTCAAAGAGATAAGGAGAATGGGCATTTTCTCAGGCAATGACTTCAATTTCTTGCAATTTCTGATCCGGAGATGAGTGAGATTCGGGGCCAACAATCCTCCATCGGGAAAGTGTACGAGACTAGAGCATCCCCAGATATGCAAAGATGTTAGAGATAATGCCAAGTTATGTTGTACTTCTTGGAGACACTTGGACATTGATAAGGATTCTAGACTTTCCGAGGCTCCGATTATGAGTTTCTTGAGCTTGGGAAGGTAGTCCATGGGTAAAGACTGAAAGGCATCACAAGTGTGTACGTTGAGTTCTTCAAGCGACACGTGAGGACGATCGAACTCGATCTCTAGTCCTTTCCATTCTTGTATGACTAGATATTTAAGAGTGGCGGGAAGAGATCCGATTGGTATTCGTACTTTGGAAGAACAATGAGAAAACTCCATGTATTCACAAGATTCCAAACTGTTGATAGAGGATTCCAACTGCATTATGTCTTTACAAGCGCTTAGAATCAGGACACGGACACGTGGAATTCTTGGAAGACCGAAAGCAAGGTTCTCACAACCCGAAATTCTGAGCTCTGTTAATGATGGAAGGAAGCATGGCAAAACCCCGCTGAGATTTTGACAATCGCATATATGAAGTTCCGTTAACTGAAGAAACGCTTCAGAATCGGATTGAAGCCATGTGGCCCAAGCTTTCATGCCACTGAACTTCAGAACCTCGAGGGATCGAAACGGGTTCATAACACGAGAAGAACCACCCCCCTGATAAAACTCGGGACCCACATCAACAATTGCGTCGAAATTCGAAATGTCTAGGGTTTTCAGATATGGAAGTTGCCCTAATGGTGGTAAGGAAGTACAATTCCTACACTTTGAAAGCCTAAGTGAGACTATGTAGTCCAATGAGTTGTTGAATCCAAGCCAATCAGGAAATACCACACCTGTATACCCATATATACAAAGCTCTGTTAGGGTTCTGTTAGGTTTAAGCATCTCAAGTACCTTCCTTGCGTGTTGTCTATCATCATTACGATCATCAATCCATTCAAACGATACCGAATCGAAACTCTTCTTATGTAACAGCTCCGAATCATCGTCCAGTAATCCGATCTCGACAGTTCCAATATTTTCTAAATTCTTAAGATAAAGCTTCCCCCGAAGATCCGAAAGTTCTTTCAGCTCTCCAATCTTTGTACCATTATCTTTCCCGACGATGAAGGTACTCAGTGTCTGAAGCTTCTTCAGTTTACTCAACTGTGTTGGCATCTCCACAAGGCTGTCGCAATCTCGAAGATCGAGGTGTTTCAGATTGATCAGACGATGTGTGTGTTTAGGCAGATTCTCGAGTCTCTTACAAGACTTAAGCTTAAGTGTCTGTAAATTGAAAAGATTGCAAACTGATTCAGGTAACTTGGAAATACTGGTACAAGAGACGTCTAAATAGCGGAGATGCCTTAGTTTTCCAATCGAATCAGGCAAGTGTTTAATGTTATGATACCCAAAGAAGGAAAGAACTCTCAAACGCTCCAACTTCAACAACAAATCGGTCATGATCCTCTTTGATATCAAACGAAAGCAATATTTTCTCTCCGCTGATAGAAAAGTTCGCAGGTTGGTTGCTTCAAAAACGTCGCTGAATCTCTTGTAATGATCAACGTCTCTAAAAGTATACCCAAGATGGCGTACCTTCTTCTTTTTAACCTGCTGACTTTGCATTATTCCATCTTCCAAGCGTAAACAGTACTCTGCTGATACTGATTTTGCCAAGTCGTGTATCAAATCATGCATCAGAAAAGTGGAGTCCCTGGAGTTTGCTTTCTGGAAAAATGATCTAGAGACTAAACCATTAAAGTAATCCTCGCCCACATCTTCAATTCTTCTGTTTTCATTAGGGCACTCCAAGAGATTCTCAGCCATCCACAATAAAATCAATTCCTCTTTTTCGAATTCGTAGTCAGAGGGAAATATTGAGCAAAAAGCAAAGCATCGCTTAAGCTGCGAGGGAAGATAATGATAGCTCAACTTCAGAGCTGGAAGAATATCGCTCTCGTCTTCGCTCAAATCCCAAATATCGCTCTCGACTATTCTTCTCCATTCTCTAGCATCAACTGTGGAGCGTAAGAGCCCACCAAGCGTCTTTAAAGCTAATGGCAAACCATCGCATTTCTTTACAATTTCTCGACCGATCCTTTCTAATTCTTCTTCCAGTCGGAATTCTCCCTTGTTATTACCGGATGCTTCCTTTGCAAACAGTTGCCAAGAAGAATCTTCCGATAATTTGTTCATACAGTGAGTCCGGTCGGAACAAACACATGACGCAACTTTTTCGCTCCGTGTAGTAACGATTATCTTGCTTCCTTGAGCACCACCTTTGAAAGGAAGAAAAAGGACATCCAAACCAGCAGGTTTCTCAAGCCACACATCATCTAAAACAATCAAGAATTTCTTTCCTATCAACCTTTCTTTCAGCGTAACTTGCAACGAATTGAGTTCGGTAACATCGAAAGAACGCGAAGTAACTTCTTCGAGAATGGATTTCGTCACTCTACAAACGTCAAACTCTTCAGAGACACACACCCAAGCCTTGACATCAAATTCCTCCTTAACTTTCTCATCATTAAAAGCTATTTGCGCGAGGGTAGTTTTCCCGACCCCACCCATGCCCACGATTGAAATCACGCGTGTCTTCTCATAATCACTCTCATATTTGGACAACACGAATTTAATCACTTCGTCTTTATCATGATCTCTACCATAAACTTCAGACTCGTCAACGAGAGATGTGGAAGGCAACCTCCAAAAGGTATGTTCCGGAATATTGACACTCTTTTCTAGCCCAAGAAAATCGCTTCGTCCCGCGATATCTTCAAGCCTCTTGACAAGATCCTTCACTTTGCTCCTCAGATTCCCGGCTTCAGAACTATGGGACTGTGAAATGAGTTTCTGCATTTTTTCCTTGAAGAGAGTGCGAGTCTTACTCGTCTCAATGCTTGAATCAGTTTGAATCACATCCAACAGATCTTCGACATCAAAAATAGCATCTTGAAGCATGTCAAGCCACACCACAACGCTCTTGCTCTTTCTTTGTTTCTGCTCGGCGTCTTCAATCACTGCCATCACAGTGCTCAACACATTTTTTAGCTTTCCGACCAGTTGATCTATATCACGGCTCTTTGATTTTCCTTGCAAGTATGCAAGAACTTCTCTAGAATCAATCCTTTCAAACAGAAACTGAAGGGAAGAAGAAAGTAAACATCCGGCGACTGCTTCCAAAGCCATTGTTATTTTTCTTTATAGCCCAGAGACCTTACTTTCAGAAAGGCTGAGAGAGAAATTTTACGCATAGTCAGATAAGTCGAAATTGAAATAATTGACCAAAGTTTATTACTTACTACAAATCTGTATCCCAAAAAAAAAAAAAAACAAACCCTTCCTTCTCAAAATCAAGTTCCAATTCTGGAAACAGAGAAGCAAGTTAATTGAACAGGGAATATCATATTAAACATATAAATCTCGCATCTTCTCCCTATGAAAAATTATTTAATCTTTTTTGTTTTTTGGAAAAGTCTCTTCAGTTTCAAAATCTGTACTGATATCTAACTTTATTTTGACTACGAATTAAGGAGAGAGAGAGAGAGAGAGAGAGAGAGAGAGAGAGAGAGAGAGAGAGAGAGAGAGAGAGAGAGAGACTTACCAACAACAGTCAAAGCGTCGTCTGTGCAGTGACCACCGGAAATAAAAAGAGCACGAACTCTTCCGAGAGCCCCTTCCGATAATAAAAAAAAAAACTCCTCCGAGAGCCACAAATTACTTGATCTGAAACAGACTTGAATAGCAAGCGAAAAAAACTATCATTATGTCAAAATTCATTTTAATCTCAGTTGGTCGTTGCTTATAATTTTATATCCAGTAAAACGATGATAAAAATAAATTACGGTAATTGAAATCATGATGAATGTTCAAATAAGAAGATACATGGTAAGCATACCAGGAAAGATGAGTATCGATACCAATACAGAATATAACACCTCTTAGTAAAAAGAAGATAAGCTCGTAAGCAATTGTCTGGTCTTACTTTCTTTCAGTTTTTTTTTCTTCTATTAATTTGCGTAAGCTCGTTATTCAATAATGGTTCACCCACTTTTGTTGGGTTCAATAATTCATAGCATTTCCACAAGCCTAGCCCATACTAGTGTGGACACAACCATCCAAAGAGAACGTGAAATGTTTTCACATTGAATATTTTTCAACGATCACTAGTCCTCAATATTTTCCACATCTCTCACATTTAAAGCTGGATAAGACAGTCCCACAAAAAAAAAAAAAAAAAAAAAAGCTGGATAAAACAGTTAAGCGATTAATCTTTTATCTATTCTAGATGATTAACAGTTTACCGTAACAAAAATTACAGGTTTAGCTGATTGACCGTAATTTATCTGAAAAAGTTAATTAATTGTTAAGGTTAACCATGATTAACCATTAAAATTAATTGCTTGGTTAAATTTAACCGGTTAAAATGTCCACGATTACCCACGTTCATCGTTGACTTATTATTAGTAATTATAAATCATTTAGTATGAGTTTTCTTTCAAGCTCAAACGCGAGAGCAAATATAATGAGTGATGGTGAGAACAAAGTTTCATTTCTTGATATGTTATGAAAATATAATTAATATCTAAGAAATACTAAACATTGATTAAAAAAAAAGACATAGTAAAAATTGACTAAAAAAATTGTAAACATTTGCATTATAATTATAATTATAAAATATTTAAATATAAAGAAAATAAATATTTTCTGTAAAAATAAAAATTTAATTCAAGATTCAATAAACGAGAGAGAGTGTCAGCGAGGTTTGACAACTTGGGAGCAGGCTAAATATGAGCAACAAACATCAGTACATTGACAGTCAATAGAACCCTCGTCTCAAGCTTCGACATGAAGAATAAAAAATAAATACAAATCGTGCAAAAATGATATAAACAGAAGCCACGGAATCCTAATTTCACAACAAATTTCTAATTTGGTCAAGACCAAGAACAAGAAATCCGAACTCTTTTCTTCTCAGATTTTCGAGCAAGGAAGAAGAAGAAGATGTGTGAGCGACCATACCTTGGTGCGAATCACGGTGAAGCTCTCTCTCTCTCCGATGTGGCCGTGAGAGCGAGGGTAGCGAAGACTTCTTTGTCTTAAACGAAAACTCTTGCAACTTGCTCTTAAATTCCTCAATTTGTTTGCCCCTCCTAGATTCCACTGGAACGTAACTTTTCTTTTAATTTTGGGAAATTTGCCTCAATGTCACAAATTCGTCGGTTTTTTGCATTTGTATCACAAAGTTGTCAAAATTGCATTTGTGTCACGTATTTACATTCGTGTCACATGTGCAAATTTCAAATTACTCTCTCTTATCATTTAATATTTTTATTAGTTACTCAATGTCTTCTGAATTTTTACAATACCTCATTAAAAATCACTTCATCTTCCTCTAAAACTTTCTAAATTTTTTGCGTGTGACTTATTTGCAATTGGATTGCCAATTTATGACATAAGATGCAAATACCACTTTAATTTTATTGGTTGCAAATGGGCTCTTTTCATTTACTCATGAAATTTCATACCCAAAAAGAATCGAAATTCAAGAATTTGTTACAACTAACTTATTTTTTTATATTTCTATTAAAATTTACTAAACTCACAGTAAATTAAGAAAATAATTTACTAAACTCACAGTAAATTAATTAACTAAAAAATAACTTTAATTTATTACTTAAATTAATTTAATTTATTATTTAAGCTCCTTTTTTTAATGAAATGATTTTTTTTAAAGCAGTGTGAGCTATTGGATTACTTATCTATTTACCCCACAAATAAAAATAAGATGTAGGAAACTAATTAGATCATCTTATTAATTTGAGCTATTGGATTACTTATCTATTTACCCCACAATCTAGTCTCACCTTCGAGATATTTTATTAATTTGATAGGAATTAACCGTAAACTTTTTATTGGTAATATAACTTATTCCACAATTTCTTAAAATGATTTCACAATTTCACTCGTCTTTAAATAATTTATTTTTTTCGTTCTGGAACCATTCTCACCTTCGAAACTTATTTATTAACAACAATTGATGATTTATTTTAGGAGAATTTGTTGCAACAATTAGAATTTACGAGGGTAATTGCTACTTTACAATCTATAAAATTTAATATCACTATTTAAAATTGAATAAAGTTTGTTACAACTCTTCAAAATTAAATAATATTTGATGTTAAAACTATATAACATATACATTCGATATAATAATTGACTATACATAATAAATAAAAATATATTAATGTCAAAACTAATTTACGATATTTTCTAATGACAATACAACTATATGAATCAAGGTATACAACTAGATGGTAATATATCTAATTGTATTGACTATGCGTTATTGTACGTGAATTGATATTTATATGAATATTGTCATTTTCAACTTCAACCATATCGAAATTGATTAAAAATTATAAGTTGTTTTACGTGAATATACATGTTAATATATGGCAAAACCTCAATCATACGTTTATAGTTACAATTTTGTATCTTTTTGTTAAAGGTTCAAAATCGATCCTCGAAAAAAGATAAACTACGGCCAATTCCGAGAAATGTAATCATTCCTCGCCGCTAAACAACCAGTCTCCGACCAACCTCAGGCAAGGCCCAGGTAGGCCTCGAAAGCCATAGGCGAGGCTCAGTCCGAAGGGTAGGCCCCGCGAGCTCTAAGCGAGGCCCACCTGATCAAGAGACGCCCAACAGAGGACCCAGCCCGAAAGTGTTAGGAAGTTACAAGTTGGTATCAAACACGAACAATCGTTCTGATATCAATTGATAGAAATACAATATGGTATCAAATACAAAGTATCGCACTGATATCAGAAGGAAAATATTCCTAACAGAAGGGCAAGTCCCGCGACCTCTAGGGCGAGGCCCAACCCTCCAATACGGGGCTCGTGAGCCACAGGCGAGGCCCAGCCCGCCAGTATGAGCCTAGCCCAAAAGGGCAGATCCCGCGGGCTCCGAGCGAGGCTCAGCCTGACAGGGCAAAGGCCTCGCTAGGTCACTTACTTTAAACGCATTTTCGATACCCATAATTATATATCTTTACTTCAAATGCTTCTCTTTTGATGAGTTAAAAAACCAGCTCTCTCTCTTTTTATTATATATATATATATATATATATGTATGTATGTATATATATATATATGTATGTATGTATATATATATGTATGTATGTATATATTTTATAGGGTCCATTAAGTATATAGCCAACTTAAACGTTTGCTTTTGCAAAATAGTCAACGTTTCGTAAATCTTATGTAAATAGCCACTGCATTTTATTTACGCTTATTTACAAGTGTATATTTACAAAAATACCCATAACTACCCGAAAAAAAATTGAACTTATTTATGGGTATTTTTGTAAAAAAAATACACTTGTAAATAAAATGCAGTGGCTATTTCCCTAAGATTTACAAGACGTTGGTTATTTTGTTAAACCCAAAGGTTTAAGTTTGCTATTTTGCTAATTTTTTGTATTTATATATATATATATAACATCTACAGCGTAGGTAAGTTAGAAGGTCATAGACTAGCTGAAAAATTTCACAAATAACAATTCTTGAAGAAAATTTCAAAATACCATTTCTTGGAAAATAAATTTCGAAAATGACTTGTGCAATTCTTGGGGATTGCTTGGCTTTGAAATTAAAACGACTCACATTTCTCCAAGATGTACACATCAACTGTAAAATTCAGAAAATGACACTGTTTTGAAAATTTTCCGAAAATAACATTTTAAAAAAATATATTTCTTCAACGGACAGCTCATGTTTTAAGTCTATATATTTCACCGAGTCACTCTAAAACTTTCAGATGAAATGAAATATTAATACCAGTTTCAATTTCAATTTCAATGAAATGTTTAATACTATAGATATAATTTCCCTTAAGATGTTAAATATTATCGTTCATTTCGAAATATTAACCTCCGATTTTCGGTAGCATTTGTAGTTATGGTCAACAAGAAGCCGTTTAGTTTTTCTGATACAATGGATACTAACAAATTCTCGGTCAAAGAAGGACAATAAGCTAGAATCAACATATATGTAGCTTGTTTTGAGTATATATATACGTGTTTATCTTGTTTTGCTAGCTTCATTTTAAAAAATAGTTGATTAATTATAAGGACATTTAATTGTAATATAGCACATGAAAATTCGTTTACCTAACTACTCTTGTATTTGAAGAAGATCGGTGAATGTCAATACAAAAATATTATAAGTAGGGCTCTCTAGATATTTATGTTGGTGATTAGTTCACCTTAATAACCATGCGGAAAAAAAAATTACGCTACTCGAAAGCTAATTAAGGTGGTTATTAAACAAGAATCTAGATTTATTTGTGTGTACTATAAAAGTATGAAAGCAAGCAAGCAACCGATAAAAAGTTAGATTAAGTTCTAGTGAAAATTAGATTAAGTTCTAGTGACACTTACTCATTGGGCTCACGAACTGAATCTTCAAGCTTTGACAAATCCGTCTTCAGTCTTTATAAGACTACTCATTCGTGTTGTTTCTGAAACTTCGGGATCAGCTTCAAGCCGTCGTTGATGACACCGCAGTCTTCCGAAACGTGATCTTCGAGACGAATAGGAAATATGAGTGAACACAATCTTTATCTCACTACGACCTCGGACAATGAATTCAGGTTGCACCGTGTTTATGGGATTGGAATCACGGAGTTCCGAGGGCAAGGGAGAGAGATATTTTCGTCCACCACAGAGAGGGAACGAACGAAAATTCTAGAGCAATTAGGTACATTTTATCTCTTCCCTTGAACCCCTATTTATAGTAGTGGAATTGAGAGATTTTAGGAAACCCTAGTCTCCAATTAAAGATCAACCTCACGTACTCGCTGGTGATGAAATTGAGTAGCTCCTTTGATCCTCCACACGAGCAAGTACATGGCGGCTTGTAATTACTCAACTCCTCCCAAAGAATCTTCAGTTTGGTGTAGTAAACACCAACGCTCATCTGATCTTGAACAAGACTCGTGATCTCTCGCCTGAGCTCGAAGATTCGAGGTCCATTGCTCTGTTCATACCTTTCTTGAAGGTCCTTCCAGACATCAATCGCCGATTCTCCATAGGTTAGGCTCGAGGCGATCTCCTTCGTGCAAGAATTCTGGATCCAATCTATGACGATGTTATTGTTCCTCTTCCAAGAAATCAGATGATTCTGATTTGTACCGTCTGGTTTCGGAATCGAGCCATCAATAAACCCTAGCTTGTTCTTGATCTGCAGAGCCATCTTCATTGATCGACTCCATGAATGATAATTCTCGCCATTCATCTGCTATGTGACCAAGATCATTCCTGGTGAATCAGTGTGATGCAAGAAATAGGGATCGACAACATCGACGATCGAATTTTTCCGCGATGTAATTCCAGTCGCAGACAATTCTCCAGCCAAAGCTTCTTCGCTCGCCATTTCTAAATTGAAGAAGGAAATTGAGATGGAGAGAAGAAGGAAAAGAGAAACTCCGATAAGGATTCAATCAAAGAGATTTGCGGAAAATCTGCTCTGATACCATATCACGATTGAATCAAAGAATCGAGAGAAAAGAATCGTGAAACGAAAAAAGAAAAACTGTTTCATTGAATTCGAATTGGGAACGAAGACCCAATTTAAAATACAAAAGACAAAGGTAAAAGACAAAAAGGACCTTACTTAACAGGCTAAGTAAAGGACAGAAAAGGAAAACAACAATTCCTAATAATCTTATAATACTCGATTACTTAGGACTAAAGAAACAAAACAAACTAAACCAAATACAAAAACTATTCTGCGAGCTGAGGAGTTGGCGAGCCGCGAGCTGTTGAGCGAGCTAGCTGCGAGCTGAGGATGGAGCGAGCTACGAGGATGGAGCGAGCTGGTTTTAAAACCTCAGCGAATTCCAATATAAAGTCATGCCCTTTTGCTCTTCCACTAGACTACCGAGTTGGCAATTATGGCATTAGACTCATTAGCCAGGGAAAAAGAAAAAAAAATCTTGAAACCACTGTAACACATTAATCTGCTATGCCCCATTATAATTGGATCATTTTAGTTTTAGGTCTGTATAGATTAGCTTTGTATGTACAATATAGTAAATTGTAAATATTTAATTAATTTGACTCGCTCAAATTTTTGCGAAAAAGTGTGACAAAATATTAGAAGCGACATGCTAATCCTAGAGTTAAAAAATTAACTTTAAAACTTCACTTCTGGTGATACCTATAGAAGTAACACGTCACTTCAAAAACTATTCCGCTTCTAAAGTCTATGATGTTGTAGCGATACAGGGTATGTTGATTCATTTAATCCTGCAAGCAAAATGGATCCAAAACGGGCTGTGAAGTCGCAGCCCAACGCAGCCATTTGGCAAATAGGTGCAAGGTTGGGAAGAGCTCATTTGGTGAGCTTAGGCGTTCTGAGACAAGGAAGGCGCGATCTTTCCCATGCAAGGAATGTAAGATGGCATAATCTTGTTTGATTACATTGGCGGGAAGCCTTTCTACAAGGACTCTGCTGCCTCTAGAGTATTGACGAGGAAAATAAAATAGTCTTAAGCTATAATATTCTTTTTGGATCTATCATAGTCAATACTACCCATCAATTTTTGAAAATTACTTTTTTTTAATCCCAAATTTATATACTTTTTTTATAATTTTACCCCTAAATTTTACTAATAATTATGTTTTTGACCAAAATTTGTAAGTTTTTTTCAATAATGCCCCTCCTAAAAAATATTTCTCAAATTTGCCCCCTTGATTGAAATCCTGGCTCCGTCACTGCTCGTGACGAGAGAAGTTGTCTAATGCGATAATGTCGTCGACGTAGATGTGACTAACCATTGTACATTAAATTATTTGCTCTATCAAGAACATGTTCGTTATCACAATATAAACATATTGTATATCACACTCAACGTAGCTTTGATCTGAAAAATAAATATTCGATTTTATACCCCTTGACAACAATGAGTGATAATACGCTAGAATTATTCAATTTCGATGAGTGGACCTCAATAAAAAAAATTAACCACAAATCAACCATTCACTTAATAATAAATACTCTTTATTAATAAAAAGTCCACTTAAGACTACCACCCTAGAACAATTAAAAATTGTGACAAAGTCCCAAAAGAAGGTCTAACTAAAAAGTAAAAATTTATCAAATAAACCAACAAGAGATCATGTCTTTCTTCCCACAAACATTTTAAGAACTTAAATTGACTTCAGAGTACAACATAGTGGAACAATATAGACAAACAGTCATTAGTGTTCATCATCAACTTCGTACTCTAATTATTTTAGGTCAATTTAAGTTTCAAAATCTTGTGATTTAATATTCATTCACCGCCAATAGGTCTGATCGGGGGAGAAGGTCTAGAGGGTCCAGAGCTCGGCACCGGTCCCTTGGCGTTGACGATCACGTGATGGCACGTGCAATGGCCCGAACTGCAGAAATTTATCCCTCCGATCACGTGACACGTGGCATCCTTACAGTCGTCGTCGCTCGAGCATTGCTTGCCCAGTGCCATCTCTGCACCTGTACACGTGGACGTCTCAGATACATCAAATAAGCTAACGATAAAGCCCTATCTATACATATATATGTATCAGGGTTGTGGATAAAGAGAAATTTCATTAAGTGGGCTTAATAAGCCATTAAATATCAAGATTAGACCCTAATGTTTAAAAATATCTAAATATGGACTTTTGTACCGAAAATGGACAAAAATGCCCCTGTGACTATATCAGCTCATTTGAACGAGCCTTTCCCTCTCACTCTCACTTTATCACTCGCTCAAACTCTTTCAAATCCACTCAAATCCTCTCTACTTAAGCGGGTTTCAAAAGAATCATGGGTAAGATTACTAACTTAATCATTTTTACAAAGTTTATGATTGTATATGATAGAATGTAGCAAAAAAAATCGATCAGATCTGAAAACAAAGTCCAAAATCTGGGTTTAACTTGTTTGTACGATGGTATACGATGATGTACGATGAAATTTAAATTTTTGTACGATGAAATTTAGAATAAAAATTGCGTTCTGTACGATGCTGTACGATGCTGTACGATGTTGTACGATTCTGTACGATGCTGTACGATGCCGTACGATGCCTTTCTGTAAGATGATGTACGATTCTGTACGATGGTGTACGATGGTATACGATGATGTACGATGATGTACGATATAGAAGCTTATTTTGCATAGTTTGACTGTTTTTTGCAGTTTTTGTCATGATTAACGGCACTTGGGAGAAGGAAGGACACCAATGGGTTTTCACCAATGCAGAATTTCGTGCATTCGTAATTCCGAAAGAGGTAACGTACACGGAGTTAGTAGATTTCTTATACGAGAAGTTCGAGTTAGACAGATTCGCGTTCGACTTAAAACTCGAAGTCCCATACGCAGTCGGTACAATTCCAGTAGGTCCTGCCGTATTGAAGGACAATGGTGATGTTTCGCATTTTATGAAGCACAAATATCGTAATAGATTTCCACTCTGTGTAAGTTTGGTACCGAAACAGATCGAGGTCATTGCACCTATTGCGTATCGAGGAGTATGTAAAGGGAAAGATGTGGAAGTTGGAATGGTGTCTCGCAATGAACCGAAGAATAGACGGAATACTCTTGTTATCGAGGATCGACAAAATGATCCTATAATTGAAAACAAAGACGGTGGCTGTGACGATGACTTGTTTAACGAGTACAAGGGTGCCGGAAACGGTGACGAAGTATACAGGCGTGATAGAGATTGTAATCACAACAGTGACGAATATGATGGACACAATGGTGATGAATACGAAGATGGCGAAGGTGATGAAAACGAAGGTGGCGAAGGTGATGAAAACGAAGGTAGCGATGGTGATGAAGAGAATAGTGATGGATATGACGGAGATAACAACGGTAGAGGTGAAGAATTTGAAGAATTCGCCAATCCCGAAGAATATGAAGAATTTTTGGAAACGTTTACGGTACCAACGGGTCATTGTGAACCATCGGGTCAATGTCAGCGTGAGCCTCCGATGATCGGATCACCTATCGTTCCTTATTCATGGAAAGCACCCGAGTTCAGCGCCGATGATGTTGTGAAGGAAAACCCGAGTCATTATCCAAGTCATTCTTCTACAGGTAATTTAAGTGGATTCAAATGAGATTCAAGTATAATATGAAACCACATATTGTTTAACTAACCTTTGAAAGTAACAGGTAGCTCAGAAGAAATATATATTGGGCAGCAATTTGAAAACAAGCATGAACTGAAGAAACATATCCACTTGTGCGCGTTGAAACATAATTTCGAATTTAGAGTGAAATCTTCTTCGAAAAAGAGATGGTATGTTCTATGCAAAAACGAGAGATGCACATGGAGGTTGAGGGGTGTCGTGCAGTGGTCTGAGGTATGGGACATTACGTCGTATGAGGGTAAACACTCATGTGGGCGTGTTGTTCGAACAGAGGGCCATCGAGGAGCGGCACCATGGGTCATCGGTCACGTATTTAAAGACAAGTACTCAATTAACTCTATGGCGGAGTATTCGGCGCATAACGTCAGGGAAGAAGTGAAGACAAGATGGGGTGTGAACATATCGTATTTGAAAGCTTGGAGATCCACCGACAATCCATGATTCGGACGTCTTGCCGATATCCGTCGAGAGCTCGTTGGCGAGCCCGAACCATGTGAATCATAGCATCAATATGCTGAGACATTACAAACATATAGCGTTATTTTAAATTGATAGGGAAAGTGAAATTATATAATAACGTACCGAATCATGTAGCCATCTGGTTTCTGTCAATATCGTGTCGAAGAAAATCGTGTCTCTGTCGCACGTCTTCAGTCGAACAGACTCCATGAACTTGCCGTCCCACTTTTTTATCCGCACCCACTTAACGAAATTATCAAACTCTTTTTGCTTCGCGTCCTTCAACGGCTTGAACTTGGGGATCGGCTTTTCCAAATACTTGGGCCTCGTCGGATCAGTGAATTCGGCCCAACGCGACGTCTTCTGTCGCACTTGCCGATCTGGACGTGCCGGAGTAAGCTGTGCCTTCTGTCTTTTCCTTAGAGGAGTTGTGAGCGGCCGTAGCTTATCCGAAATGTCTTCTCTACGAGGACTCGACGAAGACGTCGACAACCTGGGAGAAGTCACCGGCCTGATCTCCGATCGCTTCGACGACTCGCGATGCGTTGAAGACGGCTTCTTCGACTTCTTCGATGACTCGCGATGCGTAGAAGACGGCTCTGACTTCTTCGATGACTTGCGATGCGTAGAAGACGGCTCTGCCTCATGCGATGGAGACGCCGGCTTTTGACTAGCCGCCGGAGGAGGAGGAGGAGGAGGGGTCCGGCGTTTATGACCATCAGCTTGGGTCGTGGGAATTTCACCCCCAGGCAAGCCCGTTGCGTCCTCGAACAAAATGTTCAGCCTCTTCCACATAGAAAGCTGAAAGTCAAAGTAATAAAATATGTCACAAAATTTAAACTTGTCACAAAAATTTAAACTTAACTCTAAAACGTTAAAATAAAATTTAAACTCAACTCTAAATTTTAAACTTAACTCTAAAACGTTAAATTATATTTAAACTTAACTCTAAAACGTTAAATTATATTTAAACTTAACTCTAAAACGTTAAATTAAATTTAAACTCAACTTTAAAACGTTAAATTAAATTTAAAGTCTACTTTAAAACGTTAAATTATATTTAAACTTAACTCTAAAACGTTAAATTAAATTTAAACTCAACTTTAAAACGTTAAATTAAATTTAAACTCAACTCTAAAAGGGTTAAATTGATTTAAACTTGTCACAAAATCTAACCTGTCTAACACTCATGCGCTCAACTCTACGGCCGGTCGTGCAAAGAGAACGTAAGACTATCCCTTGTGACTGAATCATTCGTTTTTGGGATGCTAGCAGTTGTTCTTGAGATGCTCGCAGTTGTTCTTGGGAAGCTCGCATTTCTTCCCACATTTCCCGTGTTATGACAAAGGCCTCGGGAATGTCGGCGCGAGAGGTCGCTGTGGGCCTCGATCCCATTGCGGGAGTGGTCGGACTAGCAAGACGAACACGTGGAGTGTCTGACACGTGTTCGTCGTCGGAGTCTCCGACGATGGCATCTTCTGCAACAGTCGCGACTCGATCTATTTCTTCTTCGATGTCTCGCGGCTCTGTCGCATCTTCTCCCTCGACGTCTATGGGATACAGACATTTGCTCGTCTGTGTCTCGAGGAGAGTGAACATTTATTTCTCTGGTGCCCTTGGTCTCAGCATTTGAAGAACACCCACCTATAATACATTAATAAACGTTACCAATATTCCAAAATAATGTAAAATACATTAATAAACGATAAATAATAAAAAGTTACCGTTTTTTTATTCAAGACCGCCTCGATGTCTTTGCCCATTATGAGCACATTACTAGACCACGAGTGCATCCTGGGCACACGAATCCCCTGTAATTAGTTTAGTTAATTTAATTTTCTTTTAGTAAATTGAGATTGAAATTGTAATGAGTTAATTAATTTTGATTTTAGTTAATTGTATTCGCATTTGAAATTATAATTAATTTAGTTAATTTGCTTTGATTTTAGTAATTTGAAAATTGTGATAGTTTAGATGTAGGTGTATTATCTTATTTTTATAGTTTGTTGAATTGTTGTGACCTAGCTAGTGAGGTTTAGTTAAGGGTTTAGTTGATTGATAGAATAGTCATGGCTCATATATACATATATTATTCAACTAATTATAATTTTTAGGTAATAATTTACTTACAATTAATCTAAATTAATTAAAAGCAAAAAACTTTAAAATGTCGCAAAGTATATCAAAACATGTCAAAAAACGATTAAAACTTAATTTTAACCTAATTAATTTACAATCAATTTAAACTTTTAACCTAAACTAATAGAATTATTAAACTTAACCAAATTACTAAACATGTGAAATTATCAAATTAATACTAATTAAGTTACACATTAAAACTTATCTAATCTAATTAAAACTACTTAACACAATATATAAATTAATTAATAACAAACCTAAACTAAACATACATATATATACATATATTATTACACAAATATACCATATTATTACAAAACATATATATATATATATATATATATATATCTAATATTTATGAAACAGAAAAAAAAATCACATTAACCTTGCGCACGTCGGAGATTGAGCAGGGGACGGCGGAGACGGTGAGGTCCAGTGGTTGAGGCACTGTCAGAGATGGAGCAGCGACGGCCGAGACGGTGGCAGAGCTGGCGCAGCTCCGGCTGATGAAACAGAGAAAATTAGTGAGAGAAAGAGAGAGCCAGAGATAGAGTGAGAGGGAGAGAGAGAGAGAGAGATAACCTGGTGGTCCGGTGACTGAGGATGTCGGAGCTGAGGCGGTAGCTTGTGGTGGTCCGATGGCCGGCTGAGGCAGAGGACCTGAGACGGGCGCTTGTGGTGGTCGGCGAAGTGTTCTCAGGTGAAGGAAGAGTCGGAGAAGATAGGGACGGAGGAGATGGTGGTCGGAGTCGGCTACTGAGTTTACAACCGGAGAAGAGAAGTTAGTAGAGAGGGAGAGAGAAAAACGAGTTTAAAAACTTGTTTCAGCGGCTACTGAGAGGAAGAGTCGACCTGGGTTTTAAAACAAACCCTAATAATCAGGTGCGACATTATCGCACCTGATAACTCTTCAGGTGCGACCGTGTCGCACCTGATACCTCTTCCGATGCGACTAGTCGCACAGGATCATAAATAAAAAAAATAAAAATTTCATTCGCCACGTCAGATTAATGAAATAAAAGAGTGGGAGATAAGGCCCGTCTAAAAATTTTAAACTATCCGATGCGACAAAGTCGCACCTGAATGTTTGAACATATTTTCAGGTGCGACAAATCGCATCGGATAGCCAAAATCAAAAGATAATTTGAGCGAATTTTTTGGGCTTCTGATTGACTATCTGATGCGACTAGTCACATCTAAAAGTCACTTAGATGCGACTAGTCGCATCTGATGATCTTGCGCATCAGAAAATCAAATTTGTAGTAGTGTATATACATATATATATATATATATATATATATATATATTAAATTGTAGGAATTTAGTTTTTTTATATTATAGGAGAATTTGTGCTAAAATTTTAATAAAATTTCTATTATAGTTAGTCCAAAATCTCAAATTATTTTTCAAATTGAAGACTAGTTTTATCTTCGATCACAATTTTCCACGATCGGACTTCAAAACAAATTCCACAAATTTCCATTTCATTTTCTTATTATCTTGGTGGAATGAGCTCAAGGATCTCTTTCCGACGAGGCACTTACTTCAGAGCGAGGGAAATCAAGCATCCATAATCACGTGCAACTAGCGGGTCTGGCCCTTAGTCGAACCACAAACACTTTCTAAGATTTATTCAAATCAAACATCAATATAGAACAAATTTTCTCATTTACCTTAAATATATCATCTGAAATTCGACAGTGATATCTAGACAAAAGAGAACATTTCCTCTTGGGATCCTCAAATCACAATGGATCGGAGTTCTGGCTAGGGATGGCAATTTGACTCGTTACCCGTGTTCCGGCCGTTACCCGATTTATACGGGTCGGGTAATACCCGTTCTTTTTGGGTAAACGGGTGATACCCGTTAAGGTTTTAACGGGTCTGGGTACGGGTAACGGAATAACCATCCCATACCCGGTTACCCGGGACTCGACCCGGTAACTTTTAAATATTTAAAAATATAATTAATCATATGTTTACCTAATTAGATGATATATTTTAAACATTGTTTTTATACATAAGAATAATATAAAGTTGGTTCTTTCATATATGTTACACCCATTTTTTTTAGGGAATAACTTATTCCAGTGTGATAGCGTTGCAATGAAAATGATCAAATTTACAATGAAGATGATCCAATTTGCAATGAAGACTTCTTTTGTATTATTTATTTATTTATTTTGAATTTTAATGTCATTTATATTGTAGTAGCACTTTAATATTTTTCATCTAAATTTTATTATTTTTAAACTTTATATTGTTGAAGGATTTTTATTTTATAAATGGGTAAGTAGGTCTACCCGACCCGCTACCCTTTTTTTAAACCGGGTAAACGGGTAACGGGTCCAATATTTTTAACCCGCTTATCCGGTGGGTATCCCCGTTACCCGGCCCGTCTCAAAATCCGGGTAAACGGGTCCGGGTAACGGGTAAAAAATTATAGCGGATACGGGTAACGGAATAGGTGTACCCGGCCTTACCCGTACCCGTTGCCATCCCTAGTTCTGGCTAGTGTTGGACGAGAGAGTTTTATTTTTAAATTTGTACATATCCTTTTGCAAAAGCTAATTAAGGGATACTATCAGAAAATAAATTTGTACATATCCTTATGCAACTAAATTTGTTAGAATATTTCACATACTATCCGAAAATAAGTTTTTATGGTAATATCTAAACTAAAGGAGTTCCTGATTCTGTCATTACTTCTTCATTAATACTTCACATAAAAATCTGTTTTAATTAATACTAATATCTTACTTTGATAATCACGTATACCAGTTTAGTAAAGATAAAAAAAAATATATAATTTTCCTCGCCTATAAATTAACGTCAAGTAAAAGCACTAAAAACCAATAGTCTCATCTTGATCTGAATCGGAATTCATCGACCTCAGAATTTTCAAAAAACGATTACCAAAAGCTCTAACATGAAGAGTCTCATGACTTCCTTGGTTGCGTTTCTAGCCATTATGGCCTGTAAGTCTCTCTCGCTCTTCCTATGTATATAAAGAGGGGTATGTTCGTTGTATATAACTATGTATATATACATATTTATACATAACACACATACCCTTTAATCCCCTAAATAACATTCCCTTGCATTGATCTCCAGCAAGTTGTTGAAGGGAATTATTGAAATAATTATAAGAGCTGTTCCATGCATACCAAGTGTGTGTATAATTTTATATTATATATATATATATATATATATATATATATATATATATATATCACATACCCTTAAATCCATAACCCTAAATAGCATTCCCTTGCATCGATCTCCAGCAAGTTGTTGGAGGGAATTCTTGATATAATTATAAGAGCTGTTCCATGCATACCAAGCGTGCATATATATATATATATATATATATATATATATATATATATATAAATATAATATACATATATATATATATATATATATTATTGATATGGATGGAGCTACTTCAAGCCTATGGTGTTTAAGTTCCCTCGATTTTTCTTTTACATTTTTTGCCAGTTTTTTTTATATCATCTTTATTTTTTACTTCTAAGTATTTACAAATTGGTTCTCCCATTTTTTTTGTTTGCATATTAAGCCTTAATTTAAGTTTCTGGCTCCGTTCACATATATATATGGTCGCTGTCAAGGAATTTTTTAAAAAAAATAGCGCTCTCTCAACTTTGAGATAATTTGTAATTAAATATTTGGGAGAAAGGTCTAATTTATAAATATTTGGGATAAATTTAAAAAAAAAATTAAAAACTGTAAAAAAAAAGTGCAAATTTTTTTTGAGGGGGTGTTATAATACCCCTGAGCACTATGGCTTCGTGCTTGGTCGCTGTTGAATGTATGTAAGTCGTACACGTGTAGGCGCAGAGATGGCATTGGGCAAGCAATGTTCGAGCGACGACGATTGTAAGGACACCACATGTCACGTGATCGGAGGGAAAAAGATTTGCAGTATTTCCGGGCATTGCACGTGCCTCCACGTCATCGTTGACACCAAAGGACCTGTGCGGAGATCTGGCCCCTATAGACCTCCTCCTCCAATTGCACCTATTGGTGGATGAATCAAATTATCACAAAGACTTGTAACTTAAATAGACCTAAAATAAATAAATAAATAGAGTACGAAATTTATGAGCACTAGTGACTTTGTCTATTGTCTCAATCACTATATCGTACTCTGTAGTCAATTTAAGTGTTTTTTTTTTTTTTTAAATAATCATTCTAGGAAGAGACATGGTCTCCCGTTTCTTGTTTAAGTCACAATTTTTATAGTTCTAGCGTAATACTTCTAGTCACTATAAAACTGTTAATAACCGAATATATTATCATTGACAATTACTGCTTGCAGCGGACCCAAATTTTAGAAGAAAAAAAAGGGAGAGAGGTAAAAAAAACAATTTAAGCTGAGAAAAAAAAAAAAAAAAAAAAAAAAAACTAAATTTTTTTTAGCCCAAAAATTTGAATTTAGGGGGATTAGACCTCTTGAAAGTTACATTTGGGCCCGCCCTCGACTGCAAAGCTCTTAATATTATGTACACGAACATAACAGAATTTATAATATAATTGGGAGATGCGTACATGAGAGGTAAGGATGAAATAATATACGTAATTGAAGTCAATGCCCATTCCAGTTTTAAATCTTAATGTTACTCTCTGTTACTTACATGATTCGTATATTTCGAAGAAGTGGTCGGATGTTCCAAGAAGTAGTAAGAATCTATCACCGATCCCGAGTCAAATAGACCCGAGAGATCAGAATAAGTTGAGGAATCCGTTGATAAGGCAAGAACGAACCGTACCGAGCAGAACTTCAGATAGAAGAGAAGTTGATAAGTCAAAGACTAGTCAACCAAAGAAAACACGTGTTGATAAATAAAAACGTAAGTAAAACGGACACCTCAACGATTATCCCGAGCACTCGAGCACATAACCACGCACTACACACGTTATGAGAGCGGTTATCCAGTTGCCGTCAGAGGCGTGAGACTGGGCATCCCACGTTTTCGACCCCAACCATTATAAATAGAAGAGGATAGAAAAAAGGGGACAATTCACTTTTTCACGCATACAAGAACACGCCAGAAGACTTACCTATCATTCAGCACCCTTATTTGCATTTCTCTTTTTTATTAGATTCGTCTATATTTAGAGATAATCTTGCCTAGAAACTTGAAGTTCTGGGGACTGCATTATCGGAACCAAATATTGTTCGTGAGATAATTGTTGTACTATTTTTACATGTCAACATTTTGACGGTTGAAGGAAGGGATAGCATTGAAATTCGTCAACTCCAATCGAATCAATAATTCTACCGGTGTTGATCATCGAATTGAGCACCACAACAACACTTTGCTTCTCAATTCAGAGGAACTGGGTACCTGCCACGTCCTAGCCTGGTGGAACAGTTCAAAGAGATGGAAGAATGTCTCTTAGCGCTGGAAGAAAGCAACAAAGAACTGTAAGAGAAACTCAAAACTAAGAGGGTAACATTGCGAAGTGTAGTGGTAATCCCTGATGAAGAGCCATCTCATCGACTAGGTAAGGAACATGCCGAGAAGGAGTCAAGGGTTAAGAAATCTCGGAAGCATGCCAAAGATCGATATGAGATGGATGAAGAAGACTCGGACACCGAAGGTTATCAAGCCAGTGAGGAAAAGATTTTTGATCGGTACTAACCTTCGACTGGGAAAAGCAAGTATCATACCATCGCGAAGAAGATTTGGAAACTGGGGACAGTGTTAGCACCAATGAAATTGATTTCAATCGAATAGAGCGTTGAATCGAAGAAGTGGCTCTGGGTCAAAAAGATTCAATTCCAAGAGTCGGGGACACTACTTCACCATTCATTGCCAGAGTGTTAGAATACCTTCTTCCAAATCGGTTCAGGATGCCCAACATTCCGACCTATGATGGGAAGAAAGACCCTGGTGACCAACTCGACACTTTCACATCTTGGATGCTGCTACAGGGAGCTAGACCCGAGGTAATGTGCAGAGCATTCTTAATTACCCTTTCAGGCTCCGCTAAAAGGTGTTACCGAAAGCTTAGACTGAATGCAGTGGGCTCGTGGAAGCAAATGACTCATAAATTCCTGGAGCAGTTTGTCGTATCCAGTTCTGGAAAAAAAATCCCAAGAAAAGGCTCCTGGCAGTAAGGCAAGCTCATAGGAGTCACTCAAACGAAACCAGAATTCTGGTGATCCTTCCAGAAGACAAGTCCGTGGGACTACAACGACTTTCTGAAAAGAGCTTAGAAGTATATCAATGTTGAAGAAGCAAGATTGAAAGCTCAGAAGGTCGTATCACCTAAACCGCGATGGGAAGAGCAAAGAGGACAAAGGTCCAAAGATGCTTGTCCACCAAAGAAAGGTCATTCAGAGGAAGGCCTCGTCAAGCCATTTCCCAGTAAGTTCGATAAGTACCACCTTCTAAATGCTCATATAGAGGAATTATTCAATTTCACCGAGGACAAGGAAGATTTCCCTAAGCCAAATAGGATCAAGAAGGACATCTCGAAAAGAGACAACGAAATATTGCGCATTCCACCACGATGTCAGCCATAAGACCTCGGACTGCTTCAATTTGATAGAAGCTATAAAAGCTTTGATCCGAATAGGATCTATGAAGAAGTTCCGAGCCGATATTGGAGAACAGACCGAGCAGAACAATTAAGTCTATGGAGACATCTCACTAATCGTGAACGGACCACACATCGGAGGGAATACAATAAGCTATCCAAAAAAGCTATGTCAGGGAAGTCCATGCCAGACACCGTCAAGTCTTATTCACAGTGGAGCAGAGGCCAAGCAAGATAGTTAAATCCATCTCGGAGCCCAGCACTTTTACACCCAAAGATGCACATTGGGTGATGTTTCCACACAATGACTCTTTGGTCATCTCTTCCCTCATAATTAGGAATCGAAATGTTCATCAGATCCTGGTAGACAATGGGAGCGCAATTGGTATTCTCCATGGAGAAACATACAACAAAAATGAGTCTTAAGAAAGAATCCCTGACTCCATCTCTAGAAAACTTGTATGATTCCACAAGAGATTCGATCAAACTCAAAGGAACACTATCGATCCCCATCACAATGGGGGAACATCCGGGGAGCAAGCCGTCAACGCCAAGTGGGTAGTTTGTTCCTGGCAAATCCGCATTCAATGCGATCATTGAAAAGCCTACCTTGCAAGTGATCAAAACCATTAACATATTGCAGTATCTAAAAATGAAGTTCCCAATGGATCAGGGAGTGATGGAAGTACGGGGCATCCAAGCCCTCACAAGAAGCTGTTATGCCGACTATCTTAAAGCTAGTCAAGACAGACAGGGCCACAAAGTAATGATGTTCAACATTGACTTAGACCTACGCCTTCCGAGCAGAGGAGCTATCGGTCCTAGAGACGAGGTGGAAATGGTTATCCCAGATCTCAAGCAACCAGAAATGAAGCTCAAAATCAGGAAATACCTCGAATCAGGTACCAAGATCGACATCATCACTTTATTATCTAATAACTTAGATATCTTTGCATGGTCTCAGACTGATATGGTAAGGATAGATCCCGAACTAGAATGTCATAGGCTAAACATAGACCCCAAAAAGAGATTTATTATGCAAAAAAGAAGAACTTTAAATAGTGAAAGATACACTGCATTAAAAAAAAGAAATTGATAAGCTAATTTCAAATAGATCGATCCAAGAAACCAAATATCTGAGCTAGGTAGAAAATCTTGTGCTGGTTAAAAAAACCAAATGGGAAATGACAAATTTGTGTAAATTTTACGGATCTAAACTAGGAGTGTCCAAAAGACAGTTTCCCAATACCGAGAATCGTTCAACTAGTCGACGCAACGACGGATCTCTGACTTTTATGTTTTATGGATGCTTACTCGGGATATAACAAAATCCTCATGTATGCCCCCGACAAAGATCACACTACATTTATTACAGACCAAGGTCTATATTGTCACTCAGTAATGCCCTTTGGACTTAAAAAATGCAAGAGCAACATACCAAAGATTGGTTAATACAATGTTTGCTAACTTACTCGGAGTCACAATGGAAGCATACATTGACGACCTACTAGTTCAAATTCGAAAAATTAGTGATCATGTTGAGGAGTTAAAAAGACCCTTCGAAATCCTTCGACATTTTCGTATGAAACTAAATCCTTTAAAATGTACTTTTGGTATATTTGCGGAAAAATTTCTAGATTTGATCTTACATAAAAGAGGAATAGAGGTGAATCATGAGAAAATCACAACTTTGCTAGATATGAAACCACCTCGGAGTGTCAAGGAAGTACAAAAGCTCACCGGATGCATTGCAGCACTCAGTCGTTTCATATCATGATCAACAAATCAGAGTATCCACTTCTTCGACTCCTTGAGAAGATCATAAGATTTTGAGTGGACTAAACAATGCAACAAAGACTTCGAGGCACTAAAGGAGCACCTCACCTGGCCATTGACCATGCGGATGGTCTAAGAAGGGGAAACCACTGGATATATATATAGCAGTCTCGAAGCATGCAGTAAGCTCGGCACTCATTAAAAATGAGGGAAAAATGAACTACTGGTTTATTACACTTTGAGACATCTCAATGGTGCAGAAGGCAGATATCCCAAGTTGAAAAAGCTAGCATTCGCTATCATCACAACATCTAGAAAGATAAACAGTACTTCCTGGCGCATCCAATCACAGTGCTCACCAACTTCCCACTCTAACAAGTGCTGAAAAGAAATATACCATGGGAAGGTTAATAAAATGGTCAATTGAATTGATAGAATCCGATATCTAGTTCAAACCTAACCTGCCATAAAAAGGCAGGCAGTCTCAGACTTCATCGTTGTAATCACATACCGACATTTAGAATACCCTATCTAGGAAATGCAAATAGATGGGGCTGCAAATGAGAAAGGAGTGGGAGTCGAAATATCACTCTCAGGACTAGATAATCACAATTTAAATTTGGCTTTCAATGCTTCAAACAATGAAGCCAAGTATGAAGCTATGATACATGGACTCGAAATTGCAATATATTTAGAAATCAAAAAGCTTAAAGTCTACTCGAACTCACAACTAATAATAAATAAAATGAAAAATGAATTTCATGTAAAAGGCGAAAAGATGTCGCTATACACTGAGAAAGTTCGAAGCCTCACCAAGGAATTCAAATATTGCGAGATCAACCAAATTCCAAGGGCTATGAATGAAGAGGCTGACCACTTGGCAAAGTTAGCAACATAGGGATCTGTCTCAGAATCGATTTACGTCATCCGAATTCATCATTCAAGTATACATGAGGGCTGTCAAATTTTCCAAATAGAAGGTGAAGAATCGTGGTAGACTCCGATCATTCAGTACCTGAAAAATGGCATCCTCCTAAGTGACAAGGAAGAATCTTAGAACCTAAAGTTCAGGATTCACTAGCCCACTCCTCAGATGCCTAGATGAGTACAAAGCCGAGTACATGCTCTGAGAAATTCAAGAAGGAATTTGCAGAAGCCACATCGGATCAAAAGCATTAGCCAAAAAGACTCTTAGACAAGCTCTTTACTGGCCAACTCTAAAAAAGGACGCTCAGAGTATGGCCCGCAAACGCATCAAGTACCAAAAATTCTCCAACATTTTGAAGCTTCCTCCATTCAACCTTATAACAGTGACATTCCTGATACCATTCGCTGAATGAGAGATAGATCTCATCGGAGCATTACTAATAGGAAAAAGAGGCTGCATGTACGCCATAATAGCTATAGATTATTTCTCAAAATGAGTCGAAATCGAACATCTAAATAAAATAACTTCTCGGAATATTGAGAAATTTGTATGGAAAAATATCATAACAAGGTTCGAAATACCAACCAAAAGAATATCCGACCACGGAACTCAATTTGATTTTGATTCGTTTTGAATGCTCTGTGACAAATACGAATTAACAAAGTTTTTTCGACTCCAGTCTGACCATAATCCAACGGGTCAGTGGAAGCAGTAAACAAGCAAGGTCTCAAGACAAAGCTAGAGGAACGCAAGGGCTAGTGGGTAGAAATGCTTCCAGAAGTCCTCTGATCTTACCAAACTACCAGTCACTTGGCAACTGGTTAAACGTTTTTCTCTCTCATGAACAGTTTCGACGCTGTTATCCCAACGGATGTATGATTCCGACTAGACGATGGGAGAATTATTCAACAGAGATAAACACCCAAAATCAAAGATTTGTCCTCGATCTCCTAGAAGAAAAACGAGAAAAAAACGCGATTAATAGGATACGTGAGACATAAAGGGCAAATCGGTGAAAGGTCAGCTTCCATAGATTTGACGAAAAACACATCCTCATCACAAAGTCAAACTCGACTCCTTTACCGTCAAGTTTTTAGGGAAGCGAATATTAGACTTGACATTTTATATTTCGAAATCTATATTTATCAAAGAAATCAAATAGTTGTTTGGTCCATACTTCTTCTGTGCACTTCGATATCGGAAGATAAAAATGGTTCAAAGTCAAAATCCATATTCAGAAAAAGTACAATTGCGGTTTGTTTGTAAACGAAATAAGCTATACTAGGGAATGTATCATATATAAACTACTATGCCAACTATAAAGTTACGTGCAAATACAGAAAATTCAACGAAATATTGTCAAGGAATGCCAGCGACTGGGAATGAAACATTATAAAATAAATAATAATAAAAAAGTCATATCCAATTATATATTAAAATAAATAAATGAAAATCGAAAACAAACAAAAAATCTTAACCTTTTTCATCTACAAAATGATAATAATAAATATAAAATAAAATAAAAAACACCCATCTACCTTTTGATTTTTGCAATTTGTTAAGAGGTAGGATTATAAATTGGATCCATTATGTATATAGTCATATTTACATTTTGAGATTGCTGTTTAATCAACGTTTGATAAATACTTGATAAATAGTCACATCCGTATTTACACACTTAAATTAACGTAAATATTCCACAATTTATTTCAATGAAAAGGTAAATCAGGAATGTCACCTCATGTTTGAGGTTATTTACCAAATATTTATCAAACGTTTGCTATGTATCAATTTTATATGTCTAAATTGACTAGTTACCTATTTTTTTTTATAAATTATATGAATTTTATTTTAATATCTCATTATTTTGTTTTTATTTATTTTTTAAGCTTTAATTTTTAATTCACGCTTGAGGCCTTTGAAAATAAAAAACGGGAATATATATACTAAGAAATTAGAAATATGGTAAAATTGGAGAAAGAGATATATCTATGACCAGAGAAGGAAATTTGAAATAAAAATGGTATATGTGTTTTTTTTTTAACTCAGAAAACTAGCAAACTGTTGCTCAGAGAAGCGTCTATCTTCTACATTTTCATGCAAAAAATTGTTATGTTCTCAAATTTCATGGGTCCTTAAGTTTGATTATTTGACCAAACTCAATTTGTTAGAACAGTTTAGAACAAGAGGAATAGCTTAATCAATTTCTCTTTCCTTCGTTGTTTAAGTCTTATAATACTGGACGGCATTCATTTTCATGCATATTAAGAAAGAAGAGTTAAATAAGATTGAGAGAAAATTGCAACAAAAATCAGCCTCCATAAATATTAGTGATTGTAGACCCTATTCAATGAATTTTATTACACCAAGTGAATTTACACTATAGAGCAGGCTATGCTGTATAATTATAATCCTTTGTCAATGTTTTCTTAACTTTAAGAATTTGATTGCATGTGTATTTTGTCTTCTGTAATGTCAATGGAACTTTATTTATGCATTGTTTTATTATTAAATTCTTTTAACCTTCTTAAACGTCATCGTCTTACAACTACGCATTGTTCTGATGATCAATTTGAGATACGTGGTTATTTAACCAAAAAAAAATTTAAAAAAAAAATCATTACGTTTTTACTAAATTTTTGTTTCATTCATACATTGAATCCTGATTAAATGGAATATTTAAACTCAGACTATAAATAAATTATGTAAACTTCAAATAATGAAAATAAATTGATATCTCAAAGGATTGAACTCATATCTTCATGCAAGAATAGACCTCACAAATAGAAGGTAGCTAGTGCCACCCAAACTAGATGTTTAAGGGTAAACAAAAATCTTTACTTCTTTTGTAAATGAGTGAAAACAAAAAAAATTATCTCACATATGCTACGCCAGTGGGTGGATTATTTAGATTGTAAACAAATCTATTTTATGGAGATGGAGATTATCTTCCTCAATACAAACAATTATGTTCTATTTCTGCATTTTCTCTGCCTTAACTAATGGTATGCTTTTGCTCTATTTTTTTTATTTTTTTATTTTTTTTTATGTCAAGTGTGTTTTAGCTAAATAGCCTATTGAAATGAATAGATAGGTAAAATAGATAAGATTTGTCTAAAATAATTGAAATACCCAAGATGTGTAAGTACTAAATTTTCATAATTTTTTTGACCCTCCGATTACATTTTTTTCAAAGCGATTATATTACCTAAATAAATCGGCAAAAAAAAAAATAATAACGGTGTAAAAAAAAATTGACGATGTAATTTTGCTATTTTGATAGTAATTTAATACTTTGGATATTTTACTGAACAATTAGTTTCAAATTACTATTTTGTATGATGTTTACCTTATTTCAATCATCTTTCCCTTGAATGCTATGCTATTCGGCAATCCCGGAATAGATCCCATTAAAGTCCACAAGCTAAATTAAGTTTCAAAAGTAGCTAATTAAATTCATTGGAAAACTTTTATTTCTTCAAGATCTTCAAGAAAAGAATAATGGTGGATACATAGTAGAAGTTGTTTTCATCATATAGAAACAATATCAATTATTAGGACGAGTACAATCGCGGCGGATCTCGCCCTTGGAGCCAGTGAGGACCCCGACTCTGCCGAGCTTGGTCATGGCGTTAGAGAAGGCTCGGGAAAAGACCGCGGCATTAGCGGCGAAACGGACGACGGTGGGCTTGGAGCGCGAGTCGGTGAATAGGTCTTGGTCGGACGTGAAGAGGCCTTTGCCTTGGACAAGGTTCTTGAAGTAGGCATTGTCGAAGGTCCGGGCTGTCGTGGGGTCCATGTTGATGGCGATCCGTGGGTCCACTTTAAGCGGACACATCTGCCGTAGTTGGAGAGCGTATTGTCTGTTCAGCGTCGGGTCTATCGGGTGTGTTCGATTGAAACTGTATATCCTCTTTGAGAACTTTCCGCAGTGTGAGAACCCCAATGTATGCGCACCTATACATAAATACATATATGAAAAAGTTAGGGTTTTGATCATGAATGCATGAATCTATACTAGTACAAAAAAATGGCTTGGATAACGGTTTAAATATGTCATACAGGGCTTGAACGACGGTCTTTTTCCATCGTCTAACATATGGATCACGTTATGACACTACCATTTTATAGGGATCCTTTCATAGGGTTTGCTATTAAATTATTTATGGCGATGGTGAATTGGACACAAATTCTACTAATTTTGATGTTTTTTTTTTATATAGCAAATTCAACTAAAAATGTTTATTTATTTTTACGAGAAAACGGTAGTAAAAATACTTAATGTTTATGGTTTGTAACAATTATATATAATACTATTAAATTTGCACTATATCTTTTAAACTTATCACAAAATCGTGTTTCTAAAGAAAAGCTTGTAACCAAATGTGAAAGAACATAGTTAGGAAACTAAATGCAAGGTGTCACTAATTATATGCGTTCAAAACAAGTAATATGAATGACGCCACGTAAAGAATAATATATATATATATATATATATATATATATATATATATATGTGTGTGTGTGTGTGTGTGTGTGTGTGTATTGCTACTATTCAAACATCATATTAATCTAACGTACACGTTATGGCTTGTGCACATTCACGTGGACGCGGTAAGATAATATACTATACACTAGGAAATAAGAAAATAACAAGTGACGATGTATTATGTATATACACAACAGTTGGTGACACAAAAATTATGTTTGAAAATTGTTGTTGCGGGTAGAATTGAAAGTTCTAATATTCATTTTTTGGTTTGTAATAATCTGAGGAAACAAAAAACATAAATTATACATTATCTAATAATATATAGTTAATAAGATCATATATTAAGTACCTGATAACGCGATCATATCTGTTTGGCTAAGGCCATTAGCCGAGAAAATTTTGTTTAGATGATCTAGCTTGAAGCCGGCACTTGGAAGACGCCTTTGGACGCTAGCGACAGTAGACACTCGCCCATCCCGTCTCCCCAATTCAACCGCGTAAGATCTTCCTCCGGTCTATATATATATATATATATTTTTAAATACGAGTAGAGTGACAAATAGGTAAAATTTTGATTAAAAAAAATAAAATAAAAGTTAATTTAATAAGTAGTATTTGTGTAGCATGATTATTTATTTAAGACGTACAAGAACAACGACGTCTCTGGTGGCTAGGGCAAGAATATCGGCGCATGAAACCTTGTTTTTGCAATTAGGGTCTTCGTCAACGGCTTGTTTGGCTTTGATCACGGTGTCAAATCCATCTCCGGCGAGGGAAATGTTGTCCGGGTGATCTTTCTCCGCTTTGTTCGAGGGCGATTGAATCATAACCGAAGCGTCACAACCCTAAAAAAAAATTCAAAATTAATTAAAAGAATACAATTATTATCGACAAAATGAATTGTTCATATACTTACGCGAACCATGCAGTCGTGGAAGAAGAGCCTCAGAGTGGCGGGAGCGGTCACAAACGTCTGTTTGAATTTACTCTCGACAGCGTCGCGGACAAGGGATTCGACATTTGGACACGTGTTTTTGTAGAAATCGGTGCGAAGTTGAGTTTGAGCCAAACTTGTAGTAAAAAGGAAGTGAGGAACAAAAAGTATGGTTGAGATTAGGATAAAGCCTCTAGTTTCCATTTTGCTATTAATTGTTCTTTGATAATTTGTGTAATCAAATTGATGATTGGTGTGGCGTATTTAGTTTTCACGGATGCCTATTTATACAGAAATGAATATGACTGAAGAGAACTTCAAGAATATAAAAAATTAGCAGCTTCTTGACACCGTGTGTCAGAAGGTTCAATAATAAATTTAGTAGTAATTTGAGTTGGATATAGAACAAGTCGTTGAGTTTGCATGTTCTAACCGTTGAATCCGGTGAAATATATTAATACGAGATATTGAAACAAAAATTCCTTTTGAATATTGAGTGTCTCAATTTGAGACGAAAATCTATGCTACTTTATTGTAAGGTTTGGATTGATAATAATTGGACCCATCGAAATTCGAAAGAAAATGAAAAACAAATGCTTAGGATGTGTGACAATTGATATAAAATTCTAAATAAATTATGTTTATTGATTATATGATTAAAATGTCAATGGATATAAAACTGTAGGTCAATAATAGCATCAAAGAATATTATAACGCGGGAGATTACCAAAGGCCAGTTGTATATTTTCTATCAATAATTTTTGTTTTACTTTTAGAACTCATATAGCTTAGTTGACACTAAAAATTTATAATCTGAGCTTAACTATTGCATGTTATCAAATATACTACTAAAAATAGTATAAAAAAAATAAAATATTCATCTGCGGCCACGGATTAACTTACGAAGACCTTTTTCATAAACCTCAATTAATTGTCGATCCTTATTTTTTGGAGATTATCATTGTTGATGTTGGACTTTGTCCTCCATTAATACTTATCGATTGCGTCCAAATTAGTCTAATTTGGTTCAGGTCAAGAGAGCAATCTCGTAGCCCTAGTTAGGCCATAAAACGGACCGAGCTAGATCTGAGCTCGGGTCCAGTTCGATATAACAAATCACTATCAACCTGTATCCTGTGAGCTCACCTTTGTGAGGGTCAGCGAGCTCTCTCAACCGTCTCCCCGAAGACCCGAAGATCGCAGCACGAATTATTCGACCGCCACTTTAAGATCGGGTCAAAGGTGAAACATGGCCCCTAGATGAACAATGACATCCGATTCCGACGCATGACGTGGTCCTGAAGAAATGGAGCTCGTCCCGCCTAGCCTAGAGCTATAAATATGAGATCGAGGAGAGTATTTCTGCACATTACATTCAGCCTATCAAGTCTTACGATTATGGTGTTCTTGGGCTCGCTATTTACAGCTTCCATTTGTCATTTTCAATTGTTCATCAATATTTAATTCAATAAAGGGTGATTTAGTTAAATAACCAATTTAAAGCAGTTGATGTGCAAAATAGCTGTGAAATAATCAAAATTAGTAAAATAGACAAAATGTGCAATAAGCAGGTTTTAACAACTTTTTTTATCCTAGAATTAATTATTTTTAATGTGATAAATTGCTTATAAATAATCGTCAAAAATTTAATCTTGGTGTCAAAAAATTTAATCTTGCTTAAAACAACATAATTTTAGCTACTTTGCTGAAAATTTGAAACTTTGACTATTTTGCAAATCAATTGGTTTCAAATGACTATTTTGTGTAATTTTCGTTCAATAAAAGGCACAAAGTCATATACTTCGACAATTTACTTTATATTATTTCATTTTACTTTCTTTGTTCTCAATTTTGGATCGGATTTAATCTCGTTACGGAATTTTGAGGCCAATCTTTAAAAAACCAAATCGACCATTTTCATCACGAATTAGTCGAGACTGCGTTGATGTGATATTTTCACGTCAACAATCATCAACGAAGTTAATAATTTTTTTTTCTCTTTTTGGTAATATGGGTAATTCATTTTTAATTTAAGATCACTCAATTTGATACAACGGGACCAAAATTTTTCCCAAGGTGCCGTATATCTTCTCAAATTTGCTGAAAACCTTAATCTAGTATACCAACAAATTTTGATACCTCCTTTGCATTTCTTATATAATTATTATTTTCTTTTTTATTTTGTAATTGTGTATGTTTTGTTGTGTTTTTTAGTATCTTTATATGCCAGATATTAATTGTTAATCGCGCCTAATAAATATTGTATGTTAATTATTAACTATAATGCTTGATTATTACTATTAGATGAATATTGTTGTTAGTCTAGTTTTGATCATGAGATGTGTTATCGGCCCAGCCCCAATCGCGACCAATCATAGGGGAAAAAGCAGTCAGACTTGCCCTGGCCATTGATCGGCCCGTGGGCCTGTTCGGACAAGGGCCGGCCCGACAGCCTCGGCCCAAAAACCGAGCTCAGCCCCGCAAGGCCGACCTCGGCCTCAGCTCGCCAGCTCGCCCTTGGTCGAGCTCGCCACTTCGCCTGGTCGAGCTCCTAGTCGAGCTCGCCACTTCGCGTGGTCGAGCTCCTAGTCGAGCTCGCTACCTCGCCTAGTCGAGCTCGCCAGTTCGCCTAGGCCGAGCTCGCCAGTTCGCCTAGGCCGAGCTCGCCAATTCGCCTAAGCCGAGCTCGCCTTGCCAGTTCGCCAGGTCGAGCTCGCCAGTTCGCCTAGGCCGAGCTCGCCAGTTCGCCTAGGCCGAGCTCGCCAGTTCGCCTAAGCCGAGCTCGCCTTGCCAGTTCGCCTAGGCCGAGCTCGCCAGTTCGCCTAGGCCGAGCTCGCCAGTTCGCCTAGGCCGAGCTCGCCAATTCGCCTAAGCCGAGCTCGCCTTGCCAGTTCGCCAGGTCGAGCTCGCCAGTTCGCCTAGGCCGAGCTCGCCAGTTCGCCTAGGCCGAGTTCGCCAGTTCGCCTGAGCCGAGCTCGCCTTGCCAGTTCGCCTAGGCCGAGCTCGCCAGTTCGCCTAGGCCGAGCTCGCCAATTCGCCTAAGCCGAGCTCGCCTTGCTAGTTCGCCAGGTCGAGCTCGCCAGTTCGCCTAGGCCGAGCTCGCCACTTCGCCTAGGCCGAGCTCGCCAATTCTCCTAAGCCGAGCTCGCCTTGCCAGTTCGCCAGGTCGAGTTCGCCAGTTCGCCAGGTCGAGCTCGCTAGTTCGCCTAGGCCGAGCTCGTCAGCTCGCCCGTGGTCGAGCTCGACCTCGTTGTCAGAGGCCCATCCTCGGCGAAGGAACACGCCAATGACGCCAGCCTACATTATCCTCTGCCAAAGGACATACCGCTGACGCTAGCCTACATTATCCTCTGCCAAAAGGCATATCGCTGGCACCGATCTGCATTATCCTCTGCCAAGGACATGCCACTGACGTCAACCCGCGTTATCCTCTCCCTAGGACATGCCACTGACGTCAACCTGCATTATCCTTTGCCAAGGGCTATACTCGGCCATTTGTTTCACTCGGCCAAGGGGCCCACCAATGACCCCTTTGGTCGCCTATAAATACGAGAGGCCCACTCTCGTCAAGAGGTGATCAAAAAATCCAAATTTGAGTACTGAAACGCGGTCGAACTCGAATCTCGCTCGTTTCTCTCAAGTCTCGATCTCTAAACACTAAACCCTCTACAAACCACCTCAATCCTACTAATGTTGAGCGTCGGAGAGGTAAACAGAGGCAACCCCTCTGTTTCCCCTTTGTAGTTCACACCTTCTTTGTTCACTTTTCAGGTGCTCGGACGAGACAGAGATCATCTACAGCTAAAGGACGGCTTGGGATACCAAGCCCGACACGCTCGAGTCGAGACGAGACCACTTGGTCCGGCCTTGGGTCTAACCGTCTGCGACTCCTAAATCGTTGTCCGAAAAACTGCGACAACATTTTGGCGCTAGAAGGAGGGGGTCTCTCGACCATGACGACGCATTCCCTCTACCAGTTTTCTCCCTTTGTTCTCACGACTCTCGAGAGATGAGTCACATTCCCACTACCTCCGCGGGTACCCGAGCGACGAGCTCGAGGTACGGTCTTCGACGCCTCGCACATCGTCTTGAAGGGCAACCTCGCGATAGCGAGAGCCAGCCCCAAGACCCGATGATTGACCCCGAGGCCGTGCTCCGAGAGGACACGGCCCGGCGGCTTGCGGAGCTCCTTGACCGCCCCGGCGTCGACGGTTCGCTCATAGCCGACCTCCTCGGCTATGACGTCGAAGATAGGTCCGCCAGAGACTACTCCGACTCCGAATATGTGGGGGAGTCGAGGACCAACGAGGCAACGCCTAGCCTCGCCCCCTCGCGGCCCGAGAAGCCCAACGACGCTTTGGCCGGGCCGTCGCACCTAGCGCGGCAGCAGGCACGGTCACATTCCCGGGGACTCGCCCCCTCGGTTTCAAGAGGTGGCCGGACACGGCCCCTCGCCGAGGAGAGAGCGGCTCTGGTAGATGATGGGGCCGACGGCCGAAGCGCCCGCCGGACGGCCCGACCAAGGGCGACCTCACCTCGCCCCGCACCGAGTGTGGACCTTAGAGAGCGCTTGACGGCGCAGAGAAACTCCCGAGGGGAGGATCTCCGCCAAAGGCTAAACTCTCGGAGGGACGCGCTCCCCGCCGCAACTCTCGGCCGGCCGCAGGCCGATGTCGTGGACCAAGCGTCCAACGAACGCCAACCGGTGACTCCCGTGGCCCCGACGGTCGGCCCCGCTAACGGGCTCGACATGGTCACGATGATTCAAAGCCTCCAGAATCAAATCATCGAAATGAGGGAGTCGGGGAGGCAAAGGCCGTACGGAGGGATCGAGGAATCATACTCTCCCTTCGCCGCGCAAATCCTCGCGCAACCATGCGTGGGGAACTTCAAGTTACCGTCCATTCCCCCCTACGATGGACGTACGGACCCCCACTTCCACGTCCAGCACTATGAGACGTGGATGACTATGCAGGGGCAGGCGGACGCCACCCTCTGCCAAGCCTTCAGCCTGACCCTCACAGGCTCGGGGTTTGAATGGTTCCGAAGCTTGAGGCCGGGAAGCATCCCGTCTTTCCGGGCCTTGCGAGAGGCTTTCCTCGCCCGATTCGCCACCCTCGTGGCGCAAAAGAAGCCAAAGACCCACCTCCTCTCTATCCGACAAGGAAGAGACGAGACGTTGAGACAATACCTCGCTCGCTTCACCGAGGAGTCTCACAAGGTCGAAGGGTTCGACGACAGGGACGCCATCACGGCGATCACCGAGGGAGTGCGCACGAGCGACTTCCTCAAGTCTATTGTTGGCCAAGTCCCGCGTGACATGGCGGAGCTGATGACAAGAGCCTGCACATACATGGGAGTCGAGGACTATCTCGATGGCCGAGATGGTCGAAAGTCAGGAGAACAGGGGAGTCGCCGCCGCGACGATCGAGATGAAGATCGTCCCGACCCCCGAAAGAGGAGGAATAAGGGAAGCCAGGCCCCCAACGGCCGTTCCCTCCCCGGGCCGAGGCCGTCACATGTCGACAGCTTCCGAAAGTTCTCGCCATTCACTCCTCTGAACACTCCGCTGGAGCAAATCCTGGCTCTGCACCGTGACAAGTTGGGGAGCCCAACCCCGCTCACGAAGGATCCCGCCAAGAGGGATCAAAGCAAGTACTATGGCTACCATCAAGATCACGGGCACCTGACATCCGAATGCTATCAACTAAAGCGTCAGATTGAGGCCCTGATTCAAGATGGGAAGCTAAAAGAGTACGTCCTGAGAACTATCGGGACGGCCGCGGCGCACGGAGGTCGCCAGCGGCAAGGGAAGAAAGGTCCGGCGACGGTGACTGTCACGGACCGCGCGACAAACGAAGAGCCGGAGAGCTCGCAACTTCACGTCGTGGGTGCAATCTTGGGCGGCCCAGAGTTCGGAGACTCGGCTACGCAAAGGAAGAAGTACGTGCGCGAAGTTTCCCAAGGGAAAATAGCGCACTACATCAACCATACGTACGAGGTCCCTCCTCCGGCCCCCTTCGAGTCCATGTTCTTCACCGGACAAGAAGCAACACGAGTTCTCCATCCGCACAACGACGCGATAGTCGTCTCTGCCCCGGTCGCCAACAACCTCGTCCGGAGAATCCTGATCGACAATGGGAGCTCCGCCGACATAATCTTCAAATCAGCATTGGACAGGATGAAGCTATCCGGGGTAAGACCGACCCCGATCTCAACCCCGCTCTTCGGCTTCTCTGGGGAGAGGGTCATGACGGAGGGAACTATCGACCTCCCGGTTACCTTCGGTACGCCGGGGGGGCTCGAGGTCACCCACATCGTGTCATTCCTAGTGGTGGATCAGCCCTCGGCTTACAACATCATCGTCGGCCGCCCGACTCTCAATCGGTTGAAGGCCATAACGTCCACGTACCACCTGATGATGAAGTTCCCGACCGAGAAAGGGATCGCCGTGATGTTGGGAGACCAATCCATGGCAAGGATGTGCTACATCCAGGGCGTGGACGGAAAAGGGAAAGGGAAGGTGGTGAGCACCGTCTTCCAACTCGGAGACAAATTCCCATGCAAGTTAGAGGAAGGAGGCACCTTCAGAGAGCTAGACCAAAGGGACGAAGTCGAGCGTCGAAAGGTGGAGACACCGGACGACCTCGTTCCCGTCGTGTTGGACGACGCCAAACCTGACCAAGTAGTCAAGGTAGGCGCCCAACTCCCGTCTGAGACCCGAATCGAGCTCGCCGCTTTCCTCCGAGAGCACAAAGATGTCTTTGCGTGGACACACGCCGTCATGCCGGGGATCGACCCCGAGATCATGGTTCATCGTCTCAACGACGACAAGAGGGTGGCCGAGCGCGTTCAACCGCGACGGGCGTTCAGTGGGGAGAGGTACCAAGCCATTGGTGAAGAAGTTGACAAACTTCTCGCCGCCGACTTCATCAGGGAGGCGGAGCACCCCAAGTGGGTGTCCAACGTGGTGATGGTCAAGAAGCCAAACGGGAAGTGGCGGATCTGTATCGATTACAAAGATCTCAACAAAGCCTGCCTGAAAGACAGCTTCCCTCTCCCGAGGATCGAGCAGCTCGTGGACGCCACAGCGGGCCACGAGTTGCTGAGCTTCATGGACGCCTATTCAGGCTACAACCAGATCCGCATGCACGAGCCGGATCAGATCAAGACCACCTTTGTTACGAACCGCGGACTCTACTGTTACAAGGTCATGCCCTTTGGCCTCAAAAACGCGGGAGCAACGTATCAAAGGCTGGTGAACCGCATGTTCGCCAATCAAATTGGCAAGACTATGGAGGTCTACGTGGATGACATGCTTGTCAAAAGCCTCAAAGCCCACGACCACGTTCGAGACCTTAGGGAAATGTTCACAATTCTGCGGCGCTACAAGATGAAGCTTAACCCCAACAAGTGCGCTTTCGGGGTCGAGTCTGGAAAGTTTCTGGGCTACATGGTGAGCCGTCGCGGGATCGAGGCCAATCCTGAGAAGATTAAGGCGATCTTAGAGATGAGGTCGCCACAAAAGGTCAAAGAAGTTCAAAGCTTGACGGGAAGGATCGCCGCCCTGACGCGATTCGTTTCCAAAGCCACTGATAGGTGCCAACCGTTCTTCAAGGCACTGAAAAAGACCGACGGGTTCGTATGGACGGGGGAGTGCGAGGAAGCATTCCGAGATATGAAAGCCTATTTCACCTCCCCCCCGTTCCTCGCGAAGCCAAAGGATGGCGAAACCCTATACCTCTACCTCGCGGTTTCCGATAAGGCCGTGAGCGCGGTCCTCATACGCGAAGAGGACAAAGTACAACGGCCGGTCTACTACGTTAGCAAGGCGCTCCTCGACGCCGAAACCCGATACCCCGAGATCGAAAGACTGTCCCTCGCCCTCGTCATGAGCGCGAGAAAGCTCCGGCCCTACTTCCAAGCGCACCCCATCGTGGTCCGCTCGGGGCATCCCATCGAGAAGGCCCTTCAAAAAGGGACCTCCTCTCGAATGGCGATATGGTCCCAAGAGCTGGGAGAATACGGGGTCGAGTTCCAACCAAGAACCGCCATCAAGGGTCAGGCCCTCGCCGACTTCATCGCCGAGTTCACAAGCGCGCCCCCAACCAACGAGGGCGACGAGAATAGTAAGACCACGGAAGACAAGGAGGACGACCATAGCAAGTCGTCAAAAAAGAGAACCAACGACCCGATAGGGCCAGTCTGGGACTTGCACGTGGATGGCGCGTCAAACGCCCGGGGGGCTGGCGCCGGCGTTGTGCTCACAAATCCCGATAGGGAAAAGCTGAGATACGCCATGTGGTTCGAGTTCAAGGCTTCCAACAACGAGGCAGAGTACGAGGCTCTGATCGTTGGCTTGGAGCTAGCGAACAAGTTGGGCGCCCAAAACCTGCGCATCCATTGCGACTCGCAATTGATCGTGAATCAGGTTAAAGGCGACTACGCCGCAAAGGAGCCACACATGATCGCCTACTTGTCCAAGGCCCAAAAGAACTTGGAGGCCCTATCGTGGTTCGAGATCGTCCAGGTTCCTCGAGAGGCGAACGTCGACGCCGACGCCCTAGCTCGCCTCGCGTCTGGGATAGACGAAGAGGGCGAGGGCAGCGTCCCAATCGAAGTGTTGACCCGACCCTACGTCTCGAGAGGCGACGTAGGGGTCATTGACGAGACTCCGCCTCCCTCATGGATGACCCCGCTCGTGGAATTCCTTAAACGAGGAGTCGTCCCCGAGGATAAAGAAGAAGCCAGAGAGCTGAGAGGCTTGGCGCCGAAGTACACAATGAGGGAAGACAACTTGTTCAAGAGAGGCTACTCTATGCCTCTCCTTCGCTGCCTGACCGAGGTAGAGGCGAGGAAAGCACCCCGCGAGGTGCACGAGGGGGTGCGCTGTAACCACGCCGCCGGACAATCTTTGGCATTGAAGCTGCTGAGACTTGGATATTTCTGGCCGACCTTGAAAAAGGACTCCCACGAGTGGGCCAAGAAGTGTGACAAGTGCCAAAGGTTCGCCCACATTCCGCGCCAAGCACCGGCCCCCTTGTGTCCGATTATCGTGCCGCGACCTTTCGCGAAGTGGGGAATCGACCTCATCGGCGAGCTGCCTACGGCCCCGAGACAATACAAGCACGCGATCGTGACTATCGATTACTTCACGAAGTGGGTAGAGGCTGAGCCGCTAGCAAAGATCACCGAGGCGAACACGACAAGCTTCATTTGGAAAAGCATCATCTGCCGCTTCGGGATCCCTGCGTCAATTGTAACCGACAACGGAAAACAATTCGACAATGCGCGCCTTCGAGAAATGTGCGAACAGCTTGGCATTAGCAAGACTTTCTCCTCTCCCCGCCATCCTCAAGCCAACGGTCAAGTCGAGGCGGTGAACAAGACGATCAAGGAGAACCTGAAGAAGAAGCTGGAGGCAAGAAAGGGGGCTTGGGCCGACGAGCTCCCCATGGTCTTATGGGCATACCGCACCACCGCTCGAAACGCGACCGGCGAAACCCCTTTCGCTCTCGCGTTCGGCGTCGAGGCTGTGGTACCCGTCGAGACCAAGTTGCCAACATTGCGCATCGAGGAGTACGAAGAAGCCGCCAACGACGACGCAATCAGGCTCGAGCTAGACCTCATAGACGAAAGGAGGGCGGACGCACTCACCCGGCTTGCTGCGCAAAAGAGGAAGGTCGAGAAGTACTACAACTCAAAGATCAAGCTGCGGAAGTTCGCCGACGGAAGCCTCGTTCTTCGAAGGGTGTTCCAAAACACCAAGGTGCAAGGCGCGGGAGTTCTAGGCCCCACCTGGGAAGGCCCGTACCGTGTGCGCCGAGCCATCCACAACGGCACGTACGAGCTCGAGAACATGGAGGGACTCGTGTTCACACACCCGTGGAACGCGGAACATCTCCGGCAATATTACCAGTAGACGTTCATTCGTCCTTCTTTCGCTTTTTGTTTTCATGTAATTTTCGATTCTAGCAAAGACAATTTCAAGTTTGGCCGACGGCCTGGGATGTAATTTTTTGAACCATTTCAATAATTTAATGAATTACATTTCACTTCAAAACATTGTATCTTAGTTTCTAGCCTCCCCTACGAGCACCCAAGAAACTCGGGGGGCTAAGGAGGATAAGGCGAAAGTAACGAGCTCGCTTACTCCACTTTCCACGCGCCAAGCGGTAACAAAACACCCATAAATCGGATCCGCGCTCCGGACCTCCGACTCCGTACCCTCCTCGTGCGACGCTCTCGCACGGGTTGAGGCCGTATGCCGAGAGATAGCGAAACGTCGATGAGTTGGATCCGCGCACCGGACCTCCGGCCTCGCACGTCTTTTGCTGCGACCCTCTCGTGCACCGATGCACCTTGCGCACCGATAGGCGGCAAGTCATCGATGGATCACGTCCGCGCACCGGATTGTCGATCTCGGCAGTCAAAACCCAAAACGTGACACGCGTACCAACGAGTACCACGCTCACTGGGAGCTGCAAACCCATCCCGATACGCACGCCGATAGGTAACGTACTCGCCGGAGGATGAGCGCGACGGACACCCAGCCCGCGCGCGCCGATAGGCAGCGAGTCACAAATGGATGGCCGGAAATCGCACCCGCCGGATGAAACTGGTCTAGCCAGCGTCCGCGGGAAACTTCGCCGCCAAATGCGGCAGTAAGCCGTTCCAACCGGTTACGCTAAGCATAGTAAGCCGGGCTCGTAAGACACGCACTACTCAAATTGCGCAAATCAATTACACTAAGCGTGGTAAGTCGAGAAAATAAGACACGCACAATAGAGTCGTGCTAATCGATCACGCCTTCATTGGTGGGTCGAGAAAATAAGACACGCACAATAAAGTCGTGCTAGTCGATCACGCCTTCATTGGCGGGTCGAGAAAATAAGCCACGCACAATAAAGTCGTGCTAATCGATCACGCCTTCATTAGTGGGTCGAGAAAATAAGCCGCGCACAATAAAGTCGTGCTAATCGATCACGCCTTCAATGGTGGGTCGAAAAAACAAGCCGCGCACGATAAAGACGTGCAAATCGATCACGTCTTCATTGGTAGACCGAGAAAATAAGCCACGCACGACCAACCCGAAACAGTGAGTCGTCCCCCGTGACGCACATAAGGCCGTCCCTTGTGACGCACAAAGGCCGTCACTCGTGACGCACAAAGGCTGTTCCCCGTGACGCAAACCCGAGAGCATTCATCCCGCATCCGCATAAAAGCGTGGATTTTTGAGTTTCCACTCGACCTACGCTCGACCGCAAACTCGGGGGGCTAATGTTATCGGCCCAGCCCCAATCGCGACCAATCATAGGGGAAAAAGCAGTCAGACTTGCCCTGGCCATTGATCGGCCCGTGGGCCTGTTCGGACAAGGGCCGGCCCGACAGCCTCGGCCCAAAAACCGAGCTCAGCCCCGCAAGGCCGACCTCGGCCTCAGCTCGCCAGCTCGCCCTTGGTCGAGCTCGCCACTTCGCCTGGTCGAGCTCCTAGTCGAGCTCGCCACTTCGCGTGGTCGAGCTCCTAGTCGAGCTCGCTACCTCGCCTAGTCGAGCTCGCCAGTTCGCCTAGGCCGAGCTCGCCAGTTCGCCTAGGCCGAGCTCGCCAATTCGCCTAAGCCGAGCTCGCCTTGCCAGTTCGCCAGGTCGAGCTCGCCAGTTCGCCTAGGCCGAGCTCGCCAGTTCGCCTAGGCCGAGCTCGCCAGTTCGCCTAAGCCGAGCTCGCCTTGCCAGTTCGCCTAGGCCGAGCTCGCCAGTTCGCCTAGGCCGAGCTCGCCAGTTCGCCTAGGCCGAGCTCGCCAATTCGCCTAAGCCGAGCTCGCCTTGCCAGTTCGCCAGGTCGAGCTCGCCAGTTCGCCTAGGCCGAGCTCGCCAGTTCGCCTAGGCCGAGCTCGCCAGTTCGCCTGAGCCGAGCTCGCCTTGCCAGTTCGCCTAGGCCGAGCTCGCCAGTTCGCCTAGGCCGAGCTCGCCAATTCGCCTAAGCCGAGCTCGCCTTGCTAGTTCGCCAGGTCGAGCTCGCCAGTTCGCCTAGGCCGAGCTCGCCACTTCGCCTAGGCCGAGCTCGCCAATTCTCCTAAGCCGAGCTCGCCTTGCCAGTTCGCCAGGTCGAGTTCGCCAGTTCGCCAGGTCGAGCTCGCTAGTTCGCCTAGGCCGAGCTCGTCAGCTCGCCCGTGGTCGAGCTCGACCTCGTTGTCAGAGGCCCATCCTCGGCGAAGGAACACGCCAATGACGCCAGCCTACATTATCCTCTGCCAAAGGACATACCGCTGACGCTAGCCTACATTATCCTCTGCCAAAGGGCATATCGCTGGCACCGATCTGCATTATCCTCTGCCAAGGACATGCCACTGACGTCAACCCGCGTTATCCTCTCCCTAGGACATGCCACTGACGTCAACCTGCATTATCCTTTGCCAAGGGCTATACTCGGCCATTTGTTTCACTCGGCCAAGGGGCCCACCAATGACCCCTTTGGTCGCCTATAAATACGAGAGGCCCACTCTCGTCAAGAGGTGATCAAAAAATCCGAATTTGAGTACTGAAACGCGGTCGAACTCGAACCTCGCTCGTTTCTCTCAAGTCTCGATCTCTAAACACTAAACCCTCTACAAACCACCTCAATCCTACTAATGTTGAGCGTCGGAGAGGTAAACAGAGGCAACCCCTCTGTTTCCCCTTTGTAGTTCACACCTTCTTTGTTCACTTTTCAGGTGCTCGGACGAGACAGAGATCATCTACAGCTAAGGGACGGCTTGGGATACCAAGCCCGACACGCTCGAGTCGAGACGAGACTACTTGGTCCGGCCTTGGGTCTAACCGTCTGCGACTCCTAAATCGTTGTCCGAAAAACTGCGACAACAAGATGAATTGCGGTTAAATTGATATTGATATATGTAGTTTAGTTATGTGTTGTTAATTATTGTATTTTTTTTTTTTTTAGTTATTTGGAATGAACACGTATTATATATACATATAAAACCAATTTTTTATTTTTTATTTTTTATTTTATATAGATTTTGTCAGAAAATTCGTTGATATTTCGTTGAGAATTATTTTTTTATAATTTTTCATATAGTTTTAAGTCGGAATTTTTATCTCCCGGGGTAACCTTTTCACCTGAAATAGCAGAAGTTGCTACTAGTATATTTTGTTTATTCTGATATAAAAAAAAAATAAAAAATAAAAATAAAAAAGTATATTTTGTTTATGTGCATGAAAAAGACAATTTATTTGTCACTTTATTCGGTAGTGCCTAACGACTAAGGTAACCGTTCGATATTATATGCAGATTTGAGTGATATATTAAATTGAGAGGTTGACTGATCAGAACCAACATACTTGTGGTGCATTGGTGGTATATATGTATACTATACAACTCAAATATATCTGGGATCGAAGTTCTTGTTGATTTATTATTATTATTATTATTATTATTATTATTATTATTATTATTATTATTATGGCCCATTCGTTTTATATATTACTTAATTATATATATATAGACGCTAAGATAATTTGAGTTATTGTCGTCGACTAACTTTGGATGTGACTAGTCGCATCTAAAAAATAATTGGATGCGAGTAGTCGTACCTAATAGAGCTAGTGAGAATCTACAAATTCTCGCTCATTTAAGTAAGAGTATTAAGTAATGGATGCGACTAGTCGCATCCAATAACTTCCAGGTCTGTGGATGCGAGTAGTCGCATCCTAAAGTCGAAAAATTAAATCGGAATATATTTCTCTTTTTTATTTTCGTTCAGTTGATGGTGTGGATTTCATTTAATTTAATTACTTTTCGATGCGATTAGTCGCATCCAATTATCTTTCGGATGCAACAAAATTAGGTCACGCCCATTTAAACTTCTTCTTCCACGTCGCTCATTTCTTCATTTTGCCATTTCTCTCCAAACCAGTCTCACAAAATCAATCCCATATTTTCTCTCCGATTGAAAAACCTCAGAAGCTGCCTTCAAACTTCAACAGCCTACTCGTCAGCGTAGTCCCGTCACTGTCCCTATCTCGGACCGGCTTGCGACGTGCTCTCTCAGCCCATAACGCATTTCCTCGCAATCTTGCCGAAATCTAGTAAAATTTCTATATGTTCATTGATAAAATTTCCCACATATTCATATATTTTTTTCATAAACAGGTATTTGGGATTTAAGAGAAAAAAAAAATTCAACAGTATGTTTATTCTAAAAAAATTACATATTAAATATAATAAACAGAAAATTAGCTGCTTAAGCCAGCACGGAAGGTGTAGCAATTTAAAGTTGGCCAACTTTTCGTTAATATACTGTAAATAGCCATATTGCTTATGTGGCAGCTTATTAATTAAATTAGGTTTACACTTTTGCCCTTATTTAATTCGCAGGAACCGAATAGGGAAGTTTTCAAAATTTGAAATTTGAAATTCCTGCAGATTTTGAAAATTAATAGCCAATTTATTGTTATGTTTTTGGAAGTTTTTAGCGTTGACTTTAGGTAATTAGTATCTATTTTCGTGGTAATTTATATGTATAAACTCTGTAAATATATTCTTCATTTATTGATATTATTTTGTCTTCCATATATTCATAATTTCCAGAATTTTCGTGCTCAAAATATTTCCAGAATTTTTTTCAGTTCAAATACACGATTATACTGTAAATATGCTTTGTATTTACAATGATTATACTGTAAATAAGCTTCGTATTTACAATGATTATACTGTAAATAAGCTTCGTATTTATACGAATATACTGTAAATATGATTTCAATTTACACGAACATACTGGAAAAAAAAAATGTTCTTCGCGGAGTCCATAATATCGATCGGGACCTTTGGACGCAGATTCTTCTCTTCTCGGAAAATTCAAACAGGGAGCACGAGAGAAAAAAAAAACCAATCTCTTGAATTCCGACGGTTCTCTTTAAAGAATACCTTCTCAATTTGATGAATTTTCACGGGAAATACTTTCTCAATTTGATGAAAACAAAGAAAGTCCATTGGTTCCAATTATTAGACCCAATAATCAAAATACAAACCCATGTTGGTCAAGAAAAAGAGAATTGTTTACGTGGCCTAGGCATTATAAATTATCTATGAACTATGATATAAATAAGAATGGGTGTCCATATTCATCTTATCGCATGACCTTGGTAATCCTCTCACTTTAGACTTTTCATCCTCCTATAAATTAATATATATTATTCTTCTCTCTCATAAATCACGATACCACATATCTTTTCCTTCACTACACACTCTATTCATTGATCATCTCTCTCTCTCTCTCTCTCTCTCTCTCTCTCCCCTATGATATTATATCTAATGATTTGCATTATTAGATGTACTTTCACTTATTATGTAATGGCAATGGAACTTTATATTTGCATTATTTAACTTGCTTCCTCACTTAGGGTTTAGGGAATTTAGTAAGTTGTATTTAAAAATCAAAGACACAGTAAACGACAGCGTCGTCTTTTAACTGTGCATTACCCTAATGATAGATTTGAGGCATGTGGGTATTTAACTAAAGGAATTGAAATTTTCCTCGCTACTTCCTTTTTAAATTAGTAAAACAAAAAAAAAAAAGAATTAGTGTTTCTCACATATGCTATGTGAGTTGGTAGATTATTTGTAGGGCACTCATAATACTTCAAAAAAACCGAGACAACGATGCTCTGCCAAAGTTCTTAAATTTTTAGAGGTAAACTCAATTTTATTCTTTGACAGATAATGTAAATTGTTATCAGACCAAATTGGCCCATGTGCACATGTTTCGGCCAGGGTTCTCTCAGCACCAAACCGGTGGGGGTTCCCTTATTTGCACAGACCCCAAAGTCTATAAATAAGACTTTCGACACGCTTTTCAAGGTAACAAGCATTGTACTGAAACACTGCCTGAAGGTCTACTGAAGCTTGTTTCGCTCGAATTTTATCTTAAACACCCTTAAACCTCAAAATTAACAATATTTCAACCCTATTAATATTGAGAGTCGGTGAGATAATCCGAGGCACCGCCTCTAAGTCACTTTGAGTCCGTCTTTATTCTGTACGATATCATATTATTTGACGAACATGTTTTTGTTAGAAATATTACACCAAATAGTATTGAAATGACGAAAATTTGCAATGAAAATTAATTAAACAAAATAAAAATTATTATTATTTTATTTTAGAAACTAGGAAGAGAGGAACCAACGAACAAAATAAAAGAACAAAAAAAAAATTTAAACTGAAAAAGAATGAAAGGAAATTGGAGCACGTTGAGGACCGTTCGACGGTTTCCTTAAAGTTTATGTCGCTCTCCCACGGGTGTTAGATTTGATGAACGATAAGTCTCACAGGATACAACAACGTTTAAGAATAACTTTACACCAATGGTACTCCTCCGGCAAACCGTACCTATGACAAAAACTACCACCGGACTATAAAGAAAAAATCACACAAGCAATTTTTTGGAGAGAAAGTAGAGACAGGAGATGCGTTTTCAGAGCGTGTTCGAATGAGAAGGTTGGCGTCCATTTTATAGGCACGCTTTAGTTCGGTTACAAAAGAAATTGTAACTCCAGGAAAGGCATTCAACACTAAATCAATGTCCACTAATGCAAACAGTTTTCTAATGATGTTTAATACCAAAACTGTTGGCATTATCTCATAATACAAATCAAAACCGTAGCTTAATAAAGCTATTAATGCATAGACGTTTAAATAATTTTATTTAATTTCAGAAGTGTTAGTTATGGAATAATAAAAATTGTAAGTGAAATATGTAATAAAAAGATAAAGATTACCACAAACAAGCCCAAGCCCGGCCCGACACTATCGGACGGACAGCGACGGCGGCGCGCGCGTGTGGTGGACTTGGACTTCCCTAAGCCCTTGCCCCTCTACAAAACTGGGTCACTTGGGAACTCCAGGAAAGGCATTCAACACTAAATCAATGTCCACTAATGCAAACAGTTTTCTAATGATGTTTAATACCAAAACTGTTGGCATTATCTCAGAATACAAATCAAAACCGTAGCTTAATAAAGCTATTAATGCATAGACGTTTAAATAATTTTATTTAATTTCAGAAGTAGTGTTAGTTATGGAATAATAAAAATTGTAAGTGAAATATGTAATAAAAAGATAAAGATTACCACAAACAAGCCCAAGCCCGGCCCGACACTATCAGACGGACAGCGACGGCGGCGCGCGCGTGTGGTGGACTTGGACTTCCCTAAGCCCTTGCCCCTCTACAAAACTGGGTCACTTGGGAACCCAAACCCTTTGGCATAAATTGCATATATAATGTAATACATTTGTCTATTCCCACTCTCTGTGGGATTCAAGCATTTCACTTCCTACAACACAACTAATGTAATTACGCAATTAATGTGTTTCTTTAAACACTTTTTGAACATCAATTTCTCATACATTATAGCTCCGTTTTTGGCAAACTTGTGACCGATATTATACCCCCTTCCGCAAGGAATAATAATACGCTAGAATTACTCAATTCCGTTGAGTGGACCTCACTCAAATCTTTGCCAAAAGTCAGCCACTCTCACAACATAACAAATACTCTTTATTATCCAAATATCCACTTTATTCAAACAGTTTTTTGACCACTACAAAGAGGAACTCGAATCTTTGAGTTCAAGTCACATTTGGCTTGGGCGTGATCAATTGGTCCGACTTTAGATCAAACCGCTCGCATCACTAAATTGTTGTCCAAAAATCAGCGACAATAATAGTAATAGTAGTAATAATAATAATAATAACAATAATAATAATTATTATGGGATCATCTACTTAATTGAAAAATGCATGTTATTCTCTTCTTCTTTTCCTTTTCCAATTTAGGTTTTGTCATGTAGGATAAAACTTCAAATTCCTTGCTAGTCATAGTTTTTTTTACTATATCCAACTCACCCCATAATATAAAGTGCAGTGAAGTAAATTGGATTGATTTGCTCTAGTTCAACTCTATTTTACACTACATTATAAAGTAAACGAATAGTGACACTCCAAACATAGATTTTTAATATTCATTCAACTCTATTTCACACTTTATTTCGGCGTGGAATTTTAATAATATTAAATTATTTTATTCAATTAAAAATCAACCCCAAAATTTATAATATTTAAATATGCAGTTGTACTATCACAAAATTACATATGAAATTACTTTTCTTCATTCTATTTGGTAAGAAAATTACTATTGATTTGTGATAGAGAATAATTACACTAAAACAATTATGTTTTATTGCTTCGTTTCTGCCTTCACTAACGACGTACTTTTGCTCTAATTTTTTTTTTTTTAGTTTATTTTGATCATCTTTCGGTTTAACTTTATGCTATTCAGACAATCACGGAACAGAATCCCGGTAACGTCAATAAGCTCAGGCTTTCCTATTATTTGGAAAACGAGGTAGAGACTTCCTCATTGTTTTTAAACAAAATGTTTATTCGTGTCATAAGGTAGAACCCTTTACATTTTCCATAAATTCCAGTGGCAAATCAAATTTCTTAAAAAAAAAAGAATGTTACATAAATTTCAGGATGAAGAACATTAAAAAAAAAAAAAAACAATATCAATTGGGACGAGTACAATCGCGGCGGATCTCGCCCTTGGATCCAGTGAGGACCCCGACTCTGCCGAGCTTGGTCATGGCGTCAGAGAAGGCTCGGGAAAAGGCCGCGGCGTTGGAGGCAAAACGGACGACGGTTGGCTTGGAGCGCAAGTCGGTGAATAGGTCTTGGTCGGACGTGAATAGTCCTTTGCCTTGGACGAGGTTCTTGAAGTAAGCGTTGTCGAAGGTCCGGGCCGTGGTGGGGTCCATGTTGATGGCGATCCGCGGGTCCACTTTCTGCGGACACATCTGCCTCAGCTGGAGAGCGTATTGCCGGTTCAGCGTCGGGTCTATCGGGTGTGTTCGGTTGAAACTGTAGATTCTCTTTGAGAATTTTCCGCAGTGTGAGAATCCCAATGTGTGCGCACCTATATATATATACATATATGTTGAAAGTTAGGGTTTTGATCATGCATGCATGCATGCACGTCACGATGAGACTATCATTTTGTAAGATTCTTTCTTAGGGTTTAAGATTAATGGTTTCCATCACTAAATATTATACGTACTTAAAGGGAATAATTATTAGTAAGTTCGGTGTTCTTTTATAGCAAAATCAACTAAAACACGTAAACTTGTCACAAAATCTCTTTTCTGTGATAAATTTGTCACGAAATCATGTAATACAAATAAAAAGTTAAAAGTCGTTTAAGCTAAAGGAAAAAAATATATATATATAAATTAAAGCAGATCATCACGATTCACGCTTAATAAAAATCAAAATTATGAAGTGATTTAAAATGAAAAAGAAAATAGGATCGGAAACAAGATCCAGGGTTTCACTAATTATGTCTTCAAAACAAGTCACGATGGACGTCAAAAAAGATTATATATATATATATATATATATATATATATATATATATCGCTACATTTCAAACATCACATGTACGCGGTAAGAAATTGTTATACACAACGAATCAAGAAAATAATATGCATATACCAAGTGGTTGTCCTAGAACACTGTTGTTGCGGGAGAATTCAAAGTTGTATATTCATTAATTTTTTTTTTTTTTTGTAAAAATTTGAGGAAAAAGAAAAACATAAATTACATTATTTAAAATAATACACGTTATGGCTTGTGCACATTCACATGGACGCGGTAAGATAATAAGAAAATAATAAGTGACGATGTCTTATGTATATACACAACAGTTGGTGTTTGCTAACACAAAAATTACGTTTGAAAATTGTTGTTGCGGGTAGAATTGAAAGTTGAGATATTCATTTTTTTGGTTTGTAATAATCTGAGGAAACAAAAAACATAAAATATACATTATCTAATAAAATATAGTTAATAAGATCTTATATTAAGTACCTGATAACGCGATCATATCTGTTTGGCTAAGACCATTAGCCGAAAAAATTGCGTTAAGTTGATCTAGCTTGAAGCCGGCTCCTGGAAGACGCCTTTGGACGCTAGCGCTCGTAGATGCTCGCCCGTCCCGTCTCCCCAATTCCACCGCGTAAGATTTTCCTCCGGTCTTCATTTATAAAAACAAATTGCAAAATAAGTAGAAATTCGAAAGAAAAAAAAATCAAAATTGAAGTTAACGTTTTGTCATCTCGTAATATAATATAAACTTAAATAAGACGTACTAGGACGACATCTCGGGTGGCTAGGGCAAGAATGTCGGCGCATGAAACCTTGTTTTTGCAATTAGGGTCTTTGTCAACAGCTTGTTTGGCTTTGATCACCGTGTCAAATCCATCTCCGGCGAGGGAAATGTTGTCCGGGTGGTCTTTCTCGGCTTTGTTCGTGGGCGATTGAATCATAACCGAAGCGTCACAACCCTAAACAAAATTAAACAAATTGATTGACACAATTATTATCGAAAAATGATATCAAGATTATATGTTGAATTAATTAAATTGTTCGTATACTTACGCGAACCATGCAGTCGTGGAAGAAGAGCCTCAAAGTGGCGGGAGCGGTCACAAACGTCTGTTTGAATTTACTCGCGACGGCGCCGCGGACAAGGGATTCGACATTTGGACACGTGTTTTTGTAGAAATCAGTGCGAAGCTGAGTTTGAGCTAAACTTGTAGTAAAGAGCAGAAGTATGGTTGAAATGAGGATAAAGCCTCTAGCTTCCATTTTGTTCTATCTCTTTGATAATTTGTGTACTCAAATTGATGATTGGTGTGGCGTATTTAGTTTTCATGGTTGTCTATTTATATAGAAACGATGACTGAAGAAAAGTTCAACAAAAAATAAATTAAAAAAATTCCGCAGCCTCTTGACACCCTGGCGGAAAAGGTTGAATAAATTTAGTGTATAGTAATTTGAGTTGGGAAATAGAACAAGTCTCGTTGAGTTTGCATGTTCTAACCGTTGAAACATATTAATAAAAAATATTGAAACATAAATTCGTTTTGCATGTTGAGTGCCCCAATTTGAGGCGAAAATCTATGTTTATTGTAAGGTTGGGATTAGTAAAATGATTGGACCGATCGAAGTTGAAAAAAAAAAACGGAATTGATAAAGATTTGTATGACAATATATTATTTATATATATATATATATATATATATATATATATATATATATAATATTTTTTAAATGATGTTTATTGATTATATATATGGATAAAATGTCAATGGATATAAAACTATAGGTCATGAATAGCATCAAAGAATATTGTAACGTGCACAGAAGTACATTACCAAAGGCCAGTTGTATATTTTCATTAATAAATTTAGTGTTACTATCATTCTCAAAAATCACATGCATGTGCAGCCACAATAAATCACGGATTAACTTAAGAGGACGGTTTCATTGTTATATATGTATGTAAGCCAATATCAAAACACTTCCAAAAAATTCTCATCTAATTGGAGACTTTTATTTTTGGAGATTATCATCGTGCTAAGTTAATATATTTTTTTTTTTTAATATCTGTTGGCTTTTTTCTTTGTAACATAAATAATACATTTCTTTTTCGTGAGTTTATGTACTTACTTTAAGGTCAAATTTCATCAAATTTGCTGAAAATCTTATTCTATAGTACCAATGAATTTTGATACCTCCTTTGTAGTGTATATATATATATATATATATATATATATATATATATATATATATATATATATATATTGTCGATTATTTTTATTTTATTTTGCAATTTTTTGAGCTTTAAATATCTTGTTAGGTATTTTGGCTTATTAATAGATATATGTAATTTATATATGCCAGTTATTAATCGTTAATTGCACTAATATTTATTGTTTGTTTAATAGATATATGTAATTTATATATGCCAGTTATTAATCGTTAATTGCACTAATATTTATTGTTTGTTAAATATTAACTATAACATTTGTTTATTTCTTATAGATGAATATTATGGTTAGTTTAGTATCTTTGATGATTGTCGGATGAATTGCGGTTAAATTGGTATTGATATATGTATATAAGTTATGTCTTGTTAATTTTTCTATATTTTGAGTTATTTATAATGAGATTTTATTTTATATAGATTTTGTCAGCAAATTCTTTGATATTTTTTATTCATTATTTATATAATTTTGCCGACCGGGTAAACTTTTCACCTGAAATAACAGAAGTTGCTATATAAATATATATTACAACTATATATACATTTTGTTTATATGCATGAAAAATGATATGTATGTTGTCAATCTATTCTATAACGGTGGTGCTTAACGGCTAATCATTCAAAATATGTATCGCCGAGGACTTTACAATTTCAGTCGCTACACACGCTTTCTTTAACGAGAATTAGGAAATATTCGTATAATGCTTTCTTCAATTTAATCGAGTGATATTTTTAATTGGGATTGACTCAAAACCAATATAAGTGGTGCAGTAATGGTATATATGTATAATATACAACTCAAACCCATTTGGGATACAAGTTCTAATTGACTTTCTTTTTTTTAATTAATAATATATAGTATAGCATATTCGTTTTGGAGATACACGACGTATACACCATATCCACTCATTCAACTATGCGTGTTTGCGTATAACTATAAAGTGGTTGCATTCTTATTTCTTGTTTTTTTTTTTAATATACAAAATAGTTCTTGACCCGTGCCCATGGCAGACATTTGTTTTTATCTCTTTTAACTTTACAATATAAATATAAATGTTAAAATTAAAAATAATAATTCAATTTTGTTAGTTCCTGCGTGACATGGTTTGTTCGGCAAAACAATTTTATGTTAAAGTTGTTCGAGTGAATCTACAAGAAAATGTTCAAGACCCGAGTTACTTGTTCTACGATGTTCTCTCGCGCGACCAAAACTGAAAACTTCATGTTTCTCAGTTTAAAATATATTGGATATATATTATCAGATATTTAATTTCCAATTCTGTGAGATACGCGAGAGATTTGAGACTTGACATAGTATAAAACTCCTTCTGAGTGAATTAAGTTGTCTCTCGGTTTTTGTTAGGTAAATTCATGCAGCCTTATTCCTCTAGCTAGTCTATCTACACTGGAGAACTTCATCGACAACTAGCTATTGGTTCTTGCAAGTTTCCTGGTCATTCCTTGATCGGAATTGGCAAGTGCGTGTGTTCTGCATTGACGTGTTTGATAATCTTCGAAAGAAGATTGGGTGAAACATAGAGAGGGAGTCTCTAATCTGAGGGGAGCTCAGATTCATATCCATTGAAGAGGTCAAAGACGATGGTGTTCTGAAAAAGGAGTTTTGTCAAACTTAATATTCATATTTCTATCATGATTGATTATAATGGATTGTTTGGATTCGGACGTATCAGTCCCTCTGAGTAGGTTGTTTATACCACACATGGTTACCAATTTCTGTGTGTCCTTATTGCTTTTTGCTTGATTGTTTGGTTTGTTTATCATATTGATTAAAACTGTTAAAAGAAATAAGTTGTTCAACAAGTTATTCCACATGCTAGCTTAACAGTTATCTTAATCACGTGAAGTAATTTCAAATTTCACAAAATATAGTTACACACAACAAGTTTTATATAAAAGCAATTATTTTTTTTGTCAAAATTATAGTTGTCCATAATATTATTTATAAATATCAAAATAGTACAACAAGGAAGACATCTAATTTATTTTATATGATATATTAATCTCAAAAGGCAAAATAAATTTTATGGGGCTTGTAGAACTTGTTTCGTAAGCGGTCGAAAGAAAATATAGTTTGTCTTTGTTGGATCCTCTGTGGTATAGTTTTATGTTCGGTAAAACAAAATATAACAGTTGTTCAAGTCAAAACTTCAAAGAGTTGCTCAAGCTACTTAAATAATCGGGGTATTTACGTCTTTGTTCTCTCGTGCGTAAAAGGAAACTAAATATTGTGTTTAGTTCCGACTTTAGTGGACATATAAGATCAGATTTGGAAGATCCGACTTACTTGTTTTTCGCGAAAGATTAGAAAGTGCATATAAAATCCACTTAGAGTTTCTTGCGATCACTTTACTTTTCTTATAGACGCATCCATATCTTTGTGTTCGTCTCTCTACTCTGTAGATCTTCATCGACAACGAACTCAAAGAATCTTGCAACTTCTGTGAGAGCGTGGTTTTTGCATTGACATGCTTGTCAATCTTCGGGAGAGGATTATGTGAAGGTGAGAAGGAGTCTCAGATTTTAGGGGAGCTCATATTGCAAGAATCCATCAAAGAAAATTCAAAGACGAAGGTGTTTGCGGAAGGGAGTTTTGTCAAACTTAATATTCCTATACATTTTGACTATTTTGAGTTAGTGGATTGTTTTTCACCCCGGACGTAGCAGTCCCCCTGAGTAGGCGTATTTCACCGAACAAGATTACTAATTCATTGTGTTCTTTACTGCTTTCAGGTATTGTTTGATTGATAGTTGATTTAATTAATCCTGTTAAAAATTATTCAGTTGTTCAACCAGTAGTCACAACAACTAAGGTGAACAATCGTCTAACACGACATCTAGTAATTTCAGTCTTAATTCTAATTTTATTGGATTTAAGGTAAGTAATCCTTGCGTATTTAAACATATATAAGCATAAGACTAAATTAAGAAAGTAAGAATTAATAGAATAAGTCAAATCAAAATAGGAAACTATAATAAGAATCTTTAATATTTTTCTTACGAACAAAAAAACTTTATGTTAAATGGAAACAAAAGCACTAACACAATAAGAATCTTGGTAGTTTATTTTTTAGTTAATATCAATTCCAATAAAAAAAAAAAATTTGAATGATTGAGCTTTAGTAATTATCTCGAGTCTAGATGAAAAAAAAATAATAACATCAATCAAATCTAATTAAATCTTCTCCATTAATAGTTAATTTGAGTTTGTGGTATACAGATTGATGATTAATCTCATGATAAAATTACCTTATGTGTATTCTAATTTATTAGTTGTTATTTTTTTTTATTAAATTATCTAACTTATTTTTAGTTTTAATAATTTAAAATTAATATTTCAGTTAATCCTAAATAGTTTAGTAATGTGAGACTTTATAATAAGGCTGAAAATGATAGTTCGATTTTGCTCCATTTTCATAACTAGATAAAAAAAAATTGAATTTTTGGACCAATATCCAATTTGAAAATATGTTATCCAGTTTTAAGCTAGTTATTAAAAAGAGAGATTTATAACTAACTAATCATTTTAAACGTAGAAAATTAAAATAATAGTCAAACTATTTATTTTTTTTAAGAGAATGGCCCACACTATTTTGGATTCTAAAATTACCTTTTTTACATTCTCAGTCCAACATTTCCATCGTCTCTCTCTCTCTCTCTCTCACACACACACACACACACTTTCTCTGTCACTAGTCAGCTTTAGCGTCGTAGTATCCTTTCCGGTAGAGAACCTCTGCGCCACGTAAGCAGGGGTCCCATGACTGGTGTGAATAAGTCCATCTTGCCGGAGCTGCTCCGATCGAGCGGGGAGTCCAAAATCGAAGATCTTCAAGTCACCGGCTAGGGTTTCGACCAAAACGCAGATGATGGACAGAGGGACGACCATACATCGTCTCTGATTGTGCTCGACGCCGATGAAGAGTGTCCGAGGCGGAGCCGCCATGGATGGATCTGTGTTCCTTGACTCGTTCGCTTCTGCAAGTCCAGTTCGGCGACAGCTAATCAGATTAAATGTGATGAACCTCTTCCAAAACTGATTTCAAACATCGAAGAGTCCCGCGGTTGTGCCAATCCGGCCGTTCGAATGTCGCAAGTCCAGTTTTGCGTATTAACTGTGATAGTTAATCGGATTAACGGTGAAAGTTAATCGTATTAACTATGCGTGAGTTAATTTGATTGTTGCTCTGTCTCCAGCGAAGATCACGAATTCGGGCTTCTTGGCAGCGAAAAAGGATCTATTTTGCTCTGGCGAGTCAGGTCGAGCTCGCGCGTGGGTTTGGAGTAAGAGGTTCGTGAAGCCTATGGTTTCAAGCTTCCATACAATGGCAGAACCGAACTCGACGGCGTCGGAGTTAATCTTGATGTCCTTCAAGTCTTCAAGGTCGAGATAGACAATCTCCGAGCTTTGGAGTCGCATATTTTGATTTGACGGAGTTGTTAGGGTTGGAGACGATGAAGACATTGTTGTAGAATAATATAATTGGTATATTATATTGTTGAGTTTGAGTTTGAGTTTGAGTTATTTACCAAATTAAACTCATAATTGAGCTATTATTTTAAAAAAGATGCCTAATATGAGCTACATAGTTAACCCGTACTTAGAAAAATTGGTTATTCATTAGAAATTAAGTTATGTTTATGCAATATATATATATATATATATATATATATATATATATATATATATATATTACCTATTTAGCAATAAAAGAAATAGTTATGCGGTTTCATTCGTTTCAAAACTTGCTATGCAATTTATTAATATTCTATAAATAATTGATCAAATAACCAAAAATCATTTTTTCTTATAATATCTAAAACTGATAAAGGATCTTTTATTTGATGATGTGACATTAAATTCAAATTCCTAACAAGTTAGTCCATTTATGAATGTAATTGATTTTCGATTAATTTTTAGAAAATTCTACTTAAAAGAAAAATAAGACATTTGAAATAAGAGAAAATAACACATATATATCATGTGTTTTTAGTGAAATGTCGAGTTTAATTTTTGGTTTTCAAAACTGTCGAGTTCACACCATTTGTTTAACTAAACTGACGAAATTATATCTTGAAATAAATAATACTGTCACAAATCTCCTTTTCATTGATATTAACTTTTATATAATAAAAAAAACCGAATCAAATCCAAACCAGTACACTAACTTCGAATTCCAAATTTTGAAATAAAAATATTCTTAAATTGAAATTAAATAATAAAACTCATATCTCTCAAGAGATGATTTCATTCCTTGTTCGAATTGTAATTATGAATCATGAATTATCTGTTCGAATCTGTGATTTTAATGACTATCAACTGTCGATTTTTACTCATTTGTCTCTTATGTGTTCTTTTTATGATTAAGAGACCTAATGTTTATTTT